>NC_134244.1:68333227-68638290 GCF_965152275.1 Natator depressus | reverse complement strand
CATGCTGTTAGACTGCAGGTTCTTCAGGCATGCTTATTACGTATGTCCAGTGCTGAGCACACTTAGTGTGCCATACATAACCTTAATATTCTGGGACTACAAAGGTCTGAGACACTTTTGCAGACAGCTTAAGTGAGTTACTGTACCTACAGTTTTTCAACAGGTATATTTGCACTTTATTCTTCCATGGCAAAGCTCGACATTATCTTAGAACTCAAACACCTTAATTTAAAAAAGACACCAATCTTCCCTGAGAGAAATCTCTAATTTTCCTTTCCCGCTGTGTGTGTGTGTGTGTAGCAAGGGGTTGGGGGAAAAAGGGACTTAATTTACTTTTCTTAGGAGCAGTAATTGTTCTTATTTATAGTATTGATAATTTACAGTTATTTACAGTTCAGAGGTGGCTGTGTTGTGAAGACATAAAGATACCAACTCTATTCAGTTAAATGTACTAAACTCAAGTTTCAGTTCCGACTATGTGGGTTATCATGGATGTAATGCTGTGAAATTGAGATGGTTTACTTCCTCAGAAATGGAGGAAAGGAGTTTGCTAATAAGACACATAATAAAAGTTCTTACCCTTGACTGAACTTTTTTCTGTGTATTTTTGTACCATCTATGCAGTCTATTCTAGATTTTACTGACTGTTAGAAGCAATTGCTTGAACTCATTAGCTGGCATGGATCAGTTCAGTGGCTACTCTTGCCAAAATAATTTCAGTTAGAGGTAAGAGTTGCTTAATTCTCAGGTAATACCTTAATGTTGGGTGAACCTTTCTTCTTCTTATCTTGTTGGGGGCCTCTTTCTCTTCTATTTTGAATAGTGAGTATACTTCCTAAGGAGGATTGATGCGTCCCTATAGTATAGGAATTCTGGTGAAAGCTGGAATTCTCGCTATCAGTGCACTTCACTTGTCCTCACAGCATCTAGCTGGAGATTCCAGTGGGGTGAAAAGTTGAGGGCAGTTGTGTGTAAATGTGTAGTGACCATGATTTAGAGCATCACTTTCACTTTCTCTGCTCTGGGCCATATTCTAACTAAAGCTGAATGAACCACTTAAATCTTCAGGGGAAAATTGAGTGGAGCTTTTGCCCATTCTGAGGTTTGAAAAGCTAATTAAGCTAATTGTAGACTTTCTTCACTTTACTTTCTCCTTCCAGCTTTTGTCTGGGATTATAAGAACAACAAAATGTCACTCTAGAGGGTATTTTGTCATTTCCAAATCTGCTGAAATGAAGTGTTAGAAATCTCCCAAGGCCTGTTCTTGACAGATTTCCAGACCGGAGGTTTTGGATATGAGGCAGAACATTTGGATATTTTAATCTAACCAAGCTGAAGAGGATTTTCTTAGGTTTACCAATGCCCTTCAATAATTTTAGTCTCCATTGTGCAGCATGCACACATGCGGATCATGCATAGTCCACTGCTGTGCTCATGTATGCAGGTGCATACATCAGATTAAGAGAAAACAGATTTTTGATGCTTTTTGACAGTGAGCATGTTATCTAATTATGGGGATAAAGATAAGTATGACCAGCCTAAAATAGTAAGTGTATACTATCATGCCTCTTTCTTCAGAGCTTCTGTTACTTAAGTGATTAAAAATAAACATACGCATTTTGACAGAGCCCAGTTACCACCTTTTGTTAATATAAATGTTTCCTCTATACATATTCATACAAATATGATTGTCTTTTCTTTAAATGAGAGCACAGAAAAGCTTTTGAATACAAGTGATAACGATAGATAGATGCCTGCATGAAGATGTTATCTACTTGTGAAGCATAACAAGCTGTTATGGAAGGTAGGGCCATTACATACATCTGTAGGAGCTCATTTGTCACTACAAGTAAAGTCTTACTGAATCTAGTCTTCATTGCATGTGCTAGTTAGCAGAAGTGCTTCAAGTTAAATTCTCTGGCATCTGTTACATTGTTTTATTATACTTCTCTTCACAGGCTGAAGCAAGGCTTGCAGCAAAGCGAGCCGCACGAGCTGAGGCACGGGAGATCCGAATGAAAGAACTTGAGAGGCAGCAGAAGGAGGTACGTTTGAAGTTTTCAGTGGGTGTTTTGATCCTCTCTACCTCCCTCAGAATAGGCTCCAAGGTCCTAGAATTACTAGTTAATCTTCTGTTAGCTGAAATACTAATAGCCCTAGTTGGGCCTCTGAGGGGTAAATGGTACTGGTAGTAAGATTGTGGATAAAAATGGTCTGAAAATGCAGGGACTGTGCAGCAGCAGTGTATTTGTTCCTCATCAGCCAGTGTAATTATAACTGGAGAATATGTGACTGATTTGTAACTAGTGTTGGATATTTTTTGTTTATAATATAAACTTTGTTGCTTTTTTTAGCAATTGGTTAGAAAACCATCTTGTAAGTATAGAGGAGACTCATATCGCTATGGTTTGTAGCTCTTGCAAAATTAGTACTGATGGGTCATTAGTTAATCATCCTTGCAGTAAAGTAAACCAAGCTGTATGACTGTGACATTGACCTTGTGTGGATTACACCTGTCTTTTTAAGAATGATGATAATCTCAGAGTAAGGTCACCATTGGCACAACTGCTGACTGTAGAAAACTGAGCTCATGAAAATGTCACTCTCCCCCCATGATAAATTGTTCCTCTTTACTACCAGCCAAGTCTCTCCTACACCTTACAAGATTGGCCTTTTTTCTACTGCCAGCCAAATGAAGTTGTGCATGGGGGTATGTTAAAATAAAATCTCTAGTCTCCAATATGTTAACAGTTTTACAGGCCTAGAGAGACTTGTTCTGCTCCTGTTGAATCTGACACGTCAAGAGCTGTACTAAATACCAAACTCTCCCTCCCACATTGAGTAATTGAAATCAATATGTTCATCTTGGGGGAACAAAAGCTAGAAGAGGACTGACAGGGCACTATCTGGAACAAACATCTGGATCAGTTACTAGAATTTTCAAGCTAGTGCTGTCCAGATAAGCTTATGCACCCTGTGTTTGCAGTAGGCACACACATGTAATGAACTAGGCAGATGTTCCTATGGGTGCTGTTATAAGAATTGATTCTTCTAACAAATACAAGAGGATAGGGATGTTAGGGATATAACAAAGGAAGATTGGGAAACAGCTGCTGGAGAGAGATCACTAGCTGAGAAGGATGTTGCTTGAAGAAGAGTCTTTTACGACTACAGTTGCTTCTTATGATTGAATGGAATGTTCTTTTGCAGCCTCAGCCAAAGCCGAAAGGTTTTCATGGCTGGCAGTGTATTTATATTGTAGAGCCCCCTGCAGTGCCTAAGTCATGAGTAATAGGATTTCCTAAACAGCATTAGAAGAATCCATGGTAAACAATTATGATGACACTGGTCAGATAGCAAATGCACATAGACATTAAAGCAGCTGATAATATTACCTTCCAATTTCATAGTAATTACAAGGCAGTTGATGACCTCTTTTCTCTGTTAGACTAAAAACGGATACTACCAACAGCAAACTGGTAAATTGCAACTTAGCAGACTTCAGATAGCTATCAGAACATAAACAGCTATCTCTCAAGAGACTTTGCTCCATTTCCTTGTAGCTAATAAATGAAAACCTACTGAAATGAAACTTTTTGGAAAAACTTCGTACGGTATATAAAAATCCTCTAATAATCTTCCAAAATTGTCACAAACGTAACTAAACATACACCTACTATATACTTTGTAATGCTCAGTGGGATAAAATGCATAGTAGTATGTATGTTCTGCATGTTTATTTTATATTTTGCATGCTCAGTATTCAGAAAAACCTTTCAGATATCTCATTCCCAGGCCCATGAGAGGGCAGAGCTGGAGGGAGTGGCTACAGATGCAGTTTTTCATTGACAAGAGTGTCTTACAGATGTTAGAAGATCAGAAGGCATTGCTGTAGCATATATTAAGAAACCACCTGCCAGGAGATTTCTTAGCATTTAAACCTTGGATGAGAACACTTAATAACATCAGTAGTCAGAAGGGCATTTGACCTCTTTTTTATGAAGAGAAAGGAAAAAACCTAATCTGTCCCTGAGCTACATGCAGTAAAGCAGTAAAATTCACACTGCTGCCATGCTGAATAACTGACTCAAAACCACTCATTTTATTTACTGTAGAAGGTTTTGATGGAAGCATTTATAACAGTTAAGAACCAATCAATTAGTGCATGTGTATGCACTTTCTCATGCTTAAAGCAGTGCACATGTCCTGAGAGATGTGCTTAAGCAGCATGGATCAGCTAAGAAAATATGTACATTGTTAGAGTCCTTAAGTTAAAACCTTCCAGATGTTCTCACTGCAAGCTAAGTAACTTTTTTTAGCCTTACAAAAATGACCGCATCACTTTCAGTCGCAGGGAGGCAGCGTGGTTTGAATTGGACTGGAAATTGGTCCCCCTAGCTTTTGTTCCTAATTCATCCAACTAGCGCATAACATTAGTGAAGTCTCTCAACTTTTGCTTCATTGTCCCTACTTGTTAAGTGGGGATATTTGCTTCACAGAGATAAAACTGAGATCTCTGTGTAACATACTTTAATATCAGTGTAGGAAATTTGCTGTATAAAAGCTTAGTATAAATAATATCTATCTTAATCCTTAGTTTGAATTTTATTACATGCAGAATGAGCTATGCATTTTTATTACAAGAGCTGACTATTAAAACATATTGTATAACCATGTTCTTCAGCCTACCCATATGTAGAGCCTGGAGCCAAAGCTGATCAGTAAATGGGAGAAATAAATGGTGGAGGGCCAAATTCGAACCTCTCTTTTGGCAGAATTTACTTGCATTCCATGGATACAATTGAGGGCAAAAATTGGTGTATAGTTACAAATTCCTTCTCTTTACCTAGAGGCTAAAAATATCCTTTTTTAGTACATTCTTCCATCTGCAGTTTCTTTTTCTTTTAAAGGAATGTGTGAACCATAATATATATATATTGCACCTTACTTGGGGCATGCTCATTGCTGCTTGTGTGGGTTAAGATCATTTGGCTCCGTATACAACACTGTTTTATTTTGTAGCTCCTCCTGATGATTCCAGAATTTTCTGTGTGCAGTAATGATAAATTATTTACCAAGTTACTTTAGTGAGAACTACAAAATAATTGTACAATAATTCCACTAGAAACCATTATAACTGCACAACAGCCTACTGATTAATGTGCCAATGATTAATGTTTGCAGTAGAGTAGAATTAATGTTAAGAATTATGTAAACTGTCTTTTAAAAGCAGACCTGAGTTCAGCTCCCATTGACCCCTCCAGTGGGGCAATTTAACATTCAGAACTGTGGCATATAGAAAAGAAAAAAGGGCAGAATCTCTCCACTTGGAGTGATGAGGCTAGAACAGGGTTTCGCTAATTTTGGGGGTAAAGTGAGTGGGCATGGCATGGCATGAGACAAGGGGAATGGACCAGCATGTTTGGGGGGAGGAGCAAGGTGGTTGTCTCATGACAGGAAGTCAGGCATCTTTTTAAAAAAAAAAAAAAAATCCCTGAAAAATGTAACAGGGCTTCAAGCTGGGTCAAGCTGGACACAAAAACCAGGGTCTGTGATATGCTGATATGTCAAGAAGACTGAGTCCAAAAAAAAAATAGCAAATGAGTTTTTCTGTTGTTTTTGGGGAAAAATACAAGTTGCTTTTAGTCTTTGGAGAAGCAATTAGTAAAGTTAATCAAAGAGAAATCTCTATTGTGATAATGAGCAATTGAACAAAGCTCTGTCCGGGAAGCTGGGAGCACAGTGGCACCAGAAGAGTTGTATGGATTCTTAGCAGCAGAGAATGGAGATGCCCTAGAAGGAATTTACCAATTACAGCTGGTGCCAGCTAGTAATCCAGGTTTAGGGAGTGAAGAGGGGGATAAAGAACGAAAGCCAGGCAATTGGAGGAGAACATGTCTAGAACATTAAGAATGGGGTGTCCACAAGGACTGAAGAAACAAGAAGTTGACTGGAACTCTGAGAGAAATGCCAGCACAATGCAAAACAGAACCAATATGAACTGGAAATGTAGAGATTGCATAGTCAGTGTCTGAACAGCTCGATAAACCACACATCCGTGCCATATGGAACACAGACCACAAATTGTTCCTTAAATATAAGGACAATTTAGACATTTGCTTGATAAACTTTTGAAAGGCAATGCACACATGAAAGGATGGCTAATGGGAATAAAACAATTCTATAAATGGTGCATCTTAGACATGAACTCTGACCATCACCAACCCAAAAATACGAGGCCAGGATGTCTAATTAGCTGAGCACTGGGTAAGCCACCAACCAGAGGCAGAGAGAATGGACAAAGTGATGGAGCAGGGCATGATCCAGCCAAACTGCAGATTTTTGATGTACCAGAGAGCAGCAATATTTTAACAAGGGAAGGGTGTGTGTGTGTGTGTGTGTGTGTGTGTGTGTGTGTGAAATTACATATATCATGAGTTTAAAGTATGATAGTTCTATAATCTCGAAAGTTTAGGATCAAATCCATTTGGAGCACTCTGCTTCTATGATGTATAAAATAAACTTCCTCTCATTTGGGGTGAGGAAATCAGAAACTGAACCCATTCGTACAGTATGTAAGAACATAAGAGCTGCCTAGGTCAGACCATGGTCCATCTTGCCCAGTATTCTGTCTCCTGGAGTGCTCTGTATCAGAGCTTCAGGGAGAGTGTACAGAACCGGGCAGTTGTGGAATGATCCGCTCCTGTCTTCCATTCCCAGCTTCTGGTGGTCAGAGGTGTAAGACTGCTATGAGCATACTGTTGTGACCCTGATCATCTTGGCTAATAGCCATTGATGGACCTATCCACAAATAACTTAACCCAATTCTTTTTTGAATCCAGTTATACTTTTGGCCACCACAACGTCCCACGGCAGTGAGTTCTACAGGTTGGTTGTGCATTGTGTGTAATATACAATGCTTATGGTACTAAATTCATTGCACACACACTTTTAGGTATGTCTTGCTTGTAACCTCATGGACCCTTTTACATCCTAGTGGAAAAGGGAGGTACAGATCACTGAAAAATGTTTTGGGGATGGCATGATGTGGGAATGGGTCTGGCATATACCTTTGTTTTTTGTGTTTGTTTTTTAAAAAAACTCAAGTAGATGTCAAGAGGGCGAAGCCTAGGATTAAAGGTTCCTAAGGTAACACTTTTGCCATCCCTTAACTAGAATCTTTGTATAAACCATTTTGAGTCCTAGATGATTGAGAGAGCCCCTGGAGAATATCTTTTAAAAGAAAAAACAACCTTCTGATCTTGAGTTATTGTTTAGGAAAAAATGGACCTATCCTGGAGTGCATGGTCCAAGTAACGCAGGTGCTAGCCTTTGTGAGGGGTATGTGGCAAACCTGTGAGCGATGAAGAGGGCAAAAATAAAATAAGGATCTAGAGGTTATACTCACAAGATTATGTTTAATGTAGAAACATAACACTCTTGTAAATCTTTGTCACTTAGAAAAGGAGAGCAGTATAATCCTGTGAAGTTCCAACCTATCATGTTCTACAGTGTAAACATACTTTTCAAATTCCTATTCCTACACAGTAAAATCTTTCTTCTGTTCTTAATTCTTAAGGGTAAAACAGATTTTGATTATGTACATTAAAACATGTCCTGGAAGTGGTTTCTTTCTATTGCAGCATACTAGTTCTCTGCATAAGCATAGTTTGACTTCTGTATTTGGGGGGAAATACCAGTCAGGCTGATGGGGCTGCCCATGATAGTGGGGGCCTAATTCCACGGCTGCCCGAGGCTTGCCATTTGAGGGGGGAGCAGAACCCACCCTACTTTCACCCAAACTATGCCCATGGTTCTCTGCTGTAGGGTTATGGTTCAAAGGAGACACCTTTGGAAAGGACTGTGTGTAAAGCTGCTCTTATCAAAGAAGTCACCTCTACAACACTTCATTGCATGAGTGTTTCATGATTCATTTTGACTCCAACTTGCATTTTGATCCAGCCACCTAATCTTGATGAAGTAATGAATTTATTTGTGGCCACTCTTCTCAGCCGAGGCAGAATTATTGCCCCAGAAACAGAAGAAAAATGATTGTCCTTCAGCAGCATGGGCTATATAAGGCTTTTGAAGTTGGAGGGGTTAGGCATTGGGCAGTAACAGTCTAGTGGGGAGTAATAGATTTATATGATTTCTTTTGCTTTTTGTAATATTTCCCACATTTAGTTGTTTGTTTTTGGTTCAGAGAAGAGGTAAAGGATCCCCAGTTCTTAGTCTAGGGACCAATATAATTTCATCCCTGGGGCCATGGGAGGTAGATAAAGAGCCCTCATCTGTGGCAGATGCCAACATAATTGGTTATATTAAGTATTCATAACAGGCAGCCATTGTTTTTCACCCTTCCTAAACCCTTTCTAAACTGCTTTACTCAGCAGGAACTGAAACAGTGGTAGACCCTAAGGGCTTGTCTACACTTATAGAGCTGCAGCTGTGTGGCTGTAGCGCTCAGTGAAGACACTACCTACACCAATGGGAGAGCTTCTCCTGTCAGTGTAGATACTGCACCTCCCTGAGAGGCAGTAGGTATGTCAATGGGAGAAGCCCTCCAGTCGACATAGCACTGTCTAAACCTCTAGAGCAAGGTAGTTATACTCATATAAGTTGGTAGTGTAGACCAAGGCTCAGTCTTCTCTCGCACTACGTTGGCATCATTCATATAAACTCTGCCGTTGGTTGTAGCGTTACTGTCTACCTCCAGGGCACTGTATTCTTATGCTCCTTACTGGGAGAAATGACTGCATATGTTCAGGCTCCTGTTTTTAATCAGTATAACAATAACAATTTCTGTAAAGCAGAAGGAATTCCTGAATATACAGCTCAGTTTTTCTGAACAGGGAAGTGCGTAAATCGGAGCGATTAGCAGGATGTAACTGAGAGCAGAATCTTTTTCTAAAATTTTTCTGGGGCTGTAGAATAAATTAAATTCTTATCTCTTATTTAAGAAATACAATATTCTGCAGCAATGATACAAGACATTAACATAATGCAAAGTGTGCAGTTTTGTGAATAGTTACTGTAGAATGCTGAGATGTGTTTTACATAGAGGCACAGTCTGGTTTCTCCACTGACAAGACATTAAATGTGTTGCTTTTTTCTAGGGCATACACCTAGATACCACTGTTTAAATCGATAGTATTGTCTGAAGTGAAAAGAAAATGGTAATCTCATCCCACTCTTTCTAATCCTCAGCAGAAAATCCCTACGTGTCGTCTGACACAGCAGAGAGCTGTACACATCAACAATCCGCTTGCCTTTGACTAACTCTACTGCTGCCATTACAGTCCAAGTGAGGGGGTAGTGTTACAAAAAATACCGTCATTGCTATCTTTGGCTGCAGGACTTTCTTTTCTCACTGCACAGACAAAGCCAAAGGAGGAGAAAAATATATTTACTAGCTACAACAAAATACTGATATAAACGTTTCTATAGTGTCCTTTCCTAACTGTTCCTTCAAGATGTATTTTTGTAAATAAATTAATAAAGGTGAAAGACTTGCAATTGTAATTCATTTCCATTAATCCCCTACTGAGTGAGAATTAGGACACTTTCTTTCCTTGCTTGGATTTAATGTCTGTAGGTCATGTGACCTGCTGACCCAGATCTGACACTGGGTAACTAGGATTCTGTGTGATACCTTCCCAGCCTTAGATGGCTAACAGGCAGTGAGAGACCGACAAGGAAACAAAACTCCTGCTGGCTTGTCCTGGAGGGCAGGGAAGTTTTGGCTGGAATTTGTTTTCCACTTATCTATGGGAGAGAAACTGCTGTTCCTGTATGAAGATTGGCCTGTATCCAGTTTTGAGACTGCACAGCAGCTAAAAACAGGTACTATGATTCACGGAAGGATTGAAGGGGGAAGACATGAAGGTTATATGTGCATTAATACTGCATCACTCATAGACCTTCCATCTTGACAACAGTGCTTACCTTTTTTCTGCCCCAGGATTTATTAATTTGATCATTTTTGTGTAGTAGCAAACATGTACCGTTCATGTTAAATGATACCTTTATTTTAGGTGTTGCAGTAACCAAACCACTATTAGCACTGTGGGAAATAATAAAGTAGATTTTTTTCTGTATTGAAATATTGTAAATACTAGAGTCCTGACTGCTTACAGATCTATTGATAGAAGAAGAAAAATCTTTGATTATATAGCTGCAATTGGATATCCCTCTTTGTTTAAAAGTAAAAGTAATGGATAGTTATTGATTATGCTACTCATTATGGTCGACATTTATTCCTTTTGTTTAATCTTTCCCAGGAAGAAGTCATTTTCTTACTATATAAATTAATGTTTGGGCTTGCTGCAGAGCACCCAAAAGGCTCTAAATTGTGATAAACCTACTCTCTGTTTTAAGGATAAATTGGACGCGGGAGGATTAATCTTAATTTACAAAGCAGTCTCTTTCCACTACTTTATTAGAAATTCAGGAGGGCTTTTTGAAAGATTTATTAGTTAATATTTGTGTGTTGAACTATGGCTTTCAGTACGGAAGACTTTATTCTACTTTATTTTTAGTTGGGACCTAGTCTTTTAGTTATATGATAACTTTCCATGTTGTCAGTGTGGAGGAGTTTCCACTAATGTTGAGGAGTGAGGGCTCTGTAGGGTCCACCATGTTTTGTTAATTCCAGATTGTATGGTATGATGGTTGAAAAGATTGAGACCTTAACACAAAATTTCTGTTCTCAGCTAGAAATTGCCTATTGCCTATATTGGAGAGTATACCTATTTCTGTCAGACCTGGATGTAACCACCCTAATCCATGCATTTTCACCTCAAAAATGAACTACTGTAACTCCTGCAAGTTAATGTTAATGGTTAATCAAAAATCCCATTTTTATAAAATGTAGCAGCCCACTTCTTGATCCAGGCTAGCTGTTGACAGCACATTACATCATTACACTGTGCGCGCCACTGTTCCCCCCCCCCTTCCCCCCCGACATTAACATCTGGGTCCAAATCAAGGCCCTTGACCTAATCATCAATGCCATTAATAAACTGGGTCCAGACTCTGAGGCCACCTCTCTATCGGCAAAACGCTGTATTCATTGAGCACACAAACTTTTCTAATCTAAGTGTGAATATTTTAGGACCCAGAGGCAAAAGTTTCTCTGCACTGTCTCCAAAGTGTAGAACATCTGTCAGACACCAGAATGGACCCATTTGTGAATGCTGCCAGAGCCCAGTGCAAACCTCACCTTTTTCTCAGCAGCCCACACACAGTAAAAGGTTCTGAAGAATGAAGGTGAGACACAGATAGGTACAAGAAAATGAGAATGGTAAAGCAGGGAGAGAGAAAAACAGGCTAAATAAGACCAATACCTCCTACACCTAACTTGCTTTTTGTGATGTATTTTTGCCAGGTGGATACAGTGAAAGGCAACTGTAAATACGAGAGAAGTGGAAGTCTAGAGTTTAATAAGCATTTTTGCTCAGTGTAAATGAGCTGTGGAATATTATAATTCATTTCCTACCTAGAGGCTCTCCTGCTACCCATATTCCAGAACCCACATTCCAGATGCCTCCTAAATATTAGACTTATTGAAGCATTGGTTGTTAAAATATTTGCTAGACTTGCCCATTTGGATCAGATTTGAATTCCATCCTTCGCTCACTGAGATTGTAACAAAATCAATATATACATCTATAAATTTCTGTTGGATTTGCTCCAGACAACTTTGGGCAACAAGCATGTGAACCGAAGCCACTTCCAGTACCTAGAAGGCTGGCACATTCGTGGGGCAAGCCACCATTAATATCCACAGTGCCACCATCGCTGGGTTTGGGTTAGCTTGTGTCAATAGGAGACAGGTCTGCTCCACTGTTCTCTCTGGACTCAGTTGTCTTAGTTAGATTCGGAAGTGGGGTCTTTTGTGTCCCACAACAGACAGGAAGGTTACCCTCCATCAGAGCCCTGGGGTCCATGGAGGTCCCAACAGTGGGGACATTGCAATGGCATGTGCAACCGGGGGCCCTCCACTACCACATCAGTGGCCATTCTGGACACCCTGGGATTTCCCTCCCCCAGCTAGGACTTCTCCTCGTCCATCTGAGTTGACTTCCTTGAGGGGCGCCACAGACAATGTTCTCCAATGCCTGGTACCGGTAGAGGTACCAATCAACTAGAAGCTGCTCAGACAGCTTCTCCACCGCAAGAGGCAGACCAGCCATTGCCTCAGTGTCCTGGTGCTTCCTCTTCCTCATCATGAGATGAAGCAGTAAAGATAGTGAGCGATTTTCCACCAGAGGATTACAAAGCTCATCAAAAACTGCTTAAAAGGGTGCCCTTGGTTTTAGATATTCAAGCGGAAGAGGTTTGTGAGAAATCTCACAGGCTAGTGGACATTTTAGCTTCTGTGGGAACCTCCAGAGTGGTACTTACGGTTAATGAAGCAATTCTGAAGCCAGTTAAAATGCTTTGGCAGACCTCGCCTTCTGTCCTGCCTATGGCACAATGGGCAGAGATGAGATACTATGTCCCTCTTAAGGGCTTTGACCATATCTACTCTCACCCCCCCCCAGGCTCTTTGGTGGTGGCAGCAGCTAGTGAGCAGGAGAGGCAGGGTTACCAAATGTCAGTGCCGAATAGTAAGGAATCAAAGAGGCTGGACCTGGTTGGTTGTAAACTTTTATTTGACAGGAGGTCTACAGCTACGATTTTCTAACCAGTGAGTTTTCCTGAGTTGCTATGACTTTGCCCTGTGGGAAGAGATCATACATTTTAAAGACAGGCTACCAGAGTACTCCAGGCAGGAGTTCACTCTCGTGCTAGAGAGTAAGGTGGTGGCAAGGATTGCTCTTCAGTACAGTTTGGATGCAGCAGACTCTGCAGCTCATTCCATGGCATCCACTATTTCTGTGAGGTGGTGTTTGTGGCTGCAGTCTTCTGGTCTCCTTCCTGAAGTACATCAGACCATCCAGGTTTTACCATTTGAGGGTCCATCCCTCTTTTCAGAAAAGACAGATGATAGACTGCATAGCTAACAAGATTCCAGGGCAACAATGAAGTCCCTTGGAATGTAAACACTGGCAATGAAGAGGAAGCAATTCTAGCCACAGTAGGCTTACAGATATCAGAGCTTTATACCTCTGCCTCAATATCCCCTGAGAAAAGGGGACAGGAATTACAGGCGGTGACCACTGCCCCCTTCATCTGCAACATCAGATTCCTCTTGACCAGCAGAACATGCATTTTGATGGCCTTTTTAGAGAGCAGTGTACAGGTAAATATATTCCTACCTGTTCCTTTTGTCAGTCATTTATCCTGCTTCCTCCATGCTTGGACTCCCATCACATTGGATCAGTGGGTCCTAAGCATGATGGAGCTGGGATATTCCTTTCAATTTACTTCTATCTCCTCTTCCCCTCCCTCTTAAGGGGCCATTCTCACAAGACCATTCTTCAGCGGGCAGTCCAGAATCTCCTTATAGCAGGAGCAATAGAGAAAGTTCTTGTATTCTTCAAGAGGAAAGGTTTTTATTCCTGCTATTTCTTTATTCGCAAAGCAAAATATGGTCTGACAACTATTTGAGATCTAAGAGAGTTAAACAAGTACCTGGAAAAAAAATGAAGTTCTGGATAGTTACCCTAGTTTCCATCATTCCTTCCCTGGAACAGGGCGACTGGTATTCTGTCCTCAACTTAAAGGATGTTCCATATAGCGATCCATATAGACCAGTGCAACTTCCTCAGGTTTGAGGCAAATGGAACACAGTGCACGTTTGCCTCAGACTTCTGTGGCACATGGCAGCATATACTTCTATGGTGCAACAAGCCAGACTACATATCAGAAGGTTTCAGGGATGGTTAGCGTCAGTGTATGCTTCCTCTCGTCATTGTCTAGACAGTCATTTGCATTTCAAAGGTAATTTTGTCCTGTTTAGACTGGTGGACCTCGAACATTTGTGCAGGAGTTCCCTTCGTTTCTCTGTAACCAACACTCATTTTGGTCATGGAGGCATCGTCCGTGGCTTGGAGGCCACAAACTGAAACTACAAACTACAAACTCAAGGGTTGTGGTCGTTGCATGACCTGAGTACTCATAAACATCAGGGAACTACATGCTATTTGTCTGGCCTGCTTAGCCTTCTGTGCACGTATTCCAGGAAAAAATCTGTTAGTGTTAACAGCCAATATAGAAAATGTTTTATATAAACAGACAGGGAGGGGCATATTCCTCCCAACAGTGCCAGGAGGCAATTCTGCTTTGGAACTCTGCATACCCAACTCCATTCACCTCAAACTTGCTTACCTCCCAGGAGAGCAGAACATATTGGCAGGTCCTTGAGTGGGTCCTTCTTTCGTCCCTATGAATGGTCACTACATCCAGACATGAGCAGGTCTACCTACTAGCTGTGGGAAACTCTGCAAGTGCACCTGTTCACAACAAAGGTCAACAGAAAATGCCATCCGTTCTGCTCCCAGAGGGGTCACAGCCTTGGGTCTTTGACGGACTCTGTCCTGCTCTCATGAACCCTGCGTATGCCTTTACTCTGATAACATTACTACCCAGAGTCATATTCAAGGCCAAGCAAGATCATGCTTGCCTCATACCAATAGCACCAGTGTGGCCTCAGCAACACTGGTTCTGAACCCTGTTAGCATGGTTAGTGAGGCCTCTTCTACTGCTCCCATTAGATTCAGACATGATTTCTCAGGACTATGACCGTCTGCTCCATTCCAATCTGCAGGCCATCAGCTTGATGGTGTGGACGCTTCATGGCTAGCCCCACTAGAAATGACGTACTTGAAAAACGTTCAGGAGGTGTTTCTGAACAGCAGAAAACCTTGAACAAGGCATACTTACCTGGCCAAATGGAAATGCTGTTTTATCAGGTCTCGGCAGAGAAGTCTCTCTCCAGGGCAGGCTTCCATTAACCACATTTTGGCACCTGCAACAGTAATGCCTTGACAGTTCTCATTAAAGTACATTTGTGATTGTAACGTTCCACTCTGCAGTGAGTAGTTATGGAGCTGAAAAAAAGATTTACGCTCTGATTTCTAAAATGGTTGGATAGGTTATTTCTTCCAGTACAAGAACCCCATGGGATCTCAATCTCATGCTAACAAAATTGATGTGGCCTTCCTTTGAACTTCTTATGACTTGCCCCCTACTCCACTTCTCTATGAAAATGGTGTTTTTGGTGCAATAACCTCAGCCAAGAGTGTGGGTAAATTGGGAGCCTTGGTTTCAGAACCTCTTTACATGGTTTTTCATAAGAATAAGGTTTACCTCCACCATCGCCCAAAATTCTTGACAAAGGTAGTTTTCAATTTCTACATTCATCAGGCAATTTATTTGCCAACATTTTTCCAGAAGCCTCATGTGCATACAGATGAGCAGAAGTTTCATTCATTGGATGTGAGAAGAGCTTTGGCCTTCTACTTGGACTGCACCAGACCCTTTACACTGTTATTTGTTGTGATTGTGGACAGTGTGAAAAGCAAACTGGTTTCCACGCTGGACTTCCTTCTGGATTTTCTCTTGCATTTGTTTGTGCTGCTAGTTAGCTAATGTCACACTACACCTACACTATCAGCTCATTCGACCACAGTGCAAGTGGCTTCAGCAGCTTTCCTAGCACAAGTACTTATTGGAGACATTTGCAAAACAGAATTATGGTCATTAGGGTACACGCTTTTGCTGCTAATTATGCCATTTCCCATCAGTCCGGGAACAATGCTAGTTTTTTGGACATTTGTTCTACAATCACTGTTCAGAAAGACTGCAAACCTGCCTTGATGCCACAGACTCAGTGTAAAGCTTGAGAAATGTTTTTACATGTTAACATGCAGCTACATCTGTTTCTGTATTATAGTATCAAGTGGGTCTAAAATCAGGAACAGCATAATTTGATTAAGCTCAATATGAGGGGGGGTTGGAGAGAGAAAGCAGGGAAGTTTAATTTTACAAAGGTTTCCTGGATTTCAATAATGGCTTATTTCTGTATTCACACTTTACTGGATGTACTGTATAAACAACCTTTTCCTTTTACAATAGGTTCTAAAATTGTATGGCTATTTATTAATTTATTCATACAAGCTTTTTTTCTTTCCCAATTTCTTTCCTCTTCCCCTTTTTCCTGTAGATCTATCAGGTCCAAAAGGTAGGGTTTGTCTGGTCTCTTGCATTATGATTTGCATGCATTTCTTTGTCACATCAGGGGCCTTGATACCATTTCAGAAATAAAACCCTTCAAGAATGCATGGTACACAGCAGGTTTTTTCTGTGTGTAACTATCCCTAACTATTATGTGGTCTCCATACCCTAACTGTCCCTCCTTCACCCCAGCTCTGAGAGTTCTGCTGGTAGTCAAGAAAATGTGCTTAGTCAAACATTTTAAAACAACCCTCTTCCCTGTCAAACACGCTCTTTTTAACCTCAGTATCTTTCTAGCTCACATCTCATAGTTTCAGGTTATTCCCTCCCACTGATTTTCATGTAAATGATCAGCGTAGTCAGCGAAAGATTAATCTGGCAAATCAGGCATAATGTGAAACTGTGTGGTGGCTTCACGTGTCATAAACTGTACAGCAGTTTGTGGAATGAATGCAAAAATTACAATTTTTAATGTTTATAATGGTAGTAACGGATCATCAGCAAGTCTTCATGTTATGTCAAAATCTCAAGCTGTACAATACTTGCTGTGCATGAACCATGTAGCACCTTAACGGAAAAATTGTTTTAAAAAAATAGTTTATCATGTTATCTGGGAGAAGAAGGAAATCCAAGACTCTCTAAACCTGCTGTCATCCACCTTATTTAATAAATGATCCTTCTGAGCCTCTTACCTTTCATTGAACCATAAGTATCTTCTGAAAATCAAACTCTGGTTTGCTTTGACCTGTCACCCTCTGGTGTGCTTTGACCTATCCTTTGTTGCATGTTTCACTGGCTGACCATATAGTGTAGAGTTTTGAAAGTGCTGTTATACTCTGAAAAGTGAGTATGTAAAACAGACACTTCTTTATTGAAACGATCTGCTATCTGTTCAGAGTAATAGCTTGATTACTTCAGTGACAAAAAATAAATTTTAATCTCCTTTATCCTTGCCGAACCAACTCTGTTTTGGGAGAGCAAGTTGAATTTGGTTTCTGCCTGCACGTCAACAGATTTTTTTAAGTAAGTCCCAATTATGGGATCATATTAACACGTAGTTACACTACATACATACATCCCTATTAGAGGCATTCTGATTGTGCAGCTAGGACAAGATAAAATTTGACCATCAGAATCATTACTACATGTTTGTAATCTGACAGAATTAGACAAGGAAAGCCAACAAATGTCTCTTTCCCAAGTTTTCTCATATGCAGATTGCTTTAGGAAGTAAGGTGAATGAAACTGTTGCAATTGAGTTGATGATAAACACTGAATTATACCATAAAGACTTCCAGTTCTTGAATGTTTAACTTAAATGTTATGAGATCTAAACAAAATAGGAAGCCATGCTTTTAAAAACAATTCCCTGTCTCCCTCTCAAAGGTACTACCAGCAATGCAGGTACAGGCAAAGATTAGATGTGGGCTTATTTACAATAATATGAATCCTTTTGAGGAGAATATTAGTCAAATAAATTGTTCTGATGTACATCTTCCTCCTAAATATGAATTAATTACTCCTTGTTTCCAGTGATTCTTCTTTATAGCAGTAATTTTTTAATTGTCATAACTTTCACAAACTTTGTCATACTATTTTGTGTTAAGTAGACTTTCATTAACCCCCCAAAATAGAGCTTTTAATACAGTGTTTATATGGGAAGAAAAAACCTGAAATGTTAGTTTACTGAACTCTAAAGCACTTCTTGTCTAATCCAATCACAAAATCAGTAGGGTTACTCCAGAGTTGTTATGCAAAGAAAATATGAACCAAGAAACTGAAGGCTTTCTTCCTGGAATGTATGTGTTATTTGGTACTGAGTGGGTGTGGGCTTTCCAGACCTTACCCTCCACCTTTTGTGGTTCTGCACATCCTAAACTGTACTGCAGGTTCCTTATAATGTGTAACCTCTTGCCATTCATGATTTTGTACCACTTTCATGATGATGGAAGTTGTGGAAAAGCCTATTCACATTTTGAAAAAGATCTTTTAAGAATTGTTCGTTTTCATAAGAGTACATGGAGATGAACTCTATTTTAATCACTTTGTCCTCCTTCCAAGTGTACAAATCCATGGTTTGATGGAACTTTTCATCCTGAAAGTGTTACGTACAGTCCCTTTGTAACAAGTCTTGACTGAACTGGGTCAGGAACCCAAGGCTCATTACACCCTTTCTCACTCCTTTGCCCACAGCTTTGCTTATGATTGTCTGATTTAAAAACAAAGCAAAACACTTTTCTTCTTTATAAGGAAACTTGTTTCAGGCATGCGCTGCTTTTCACAGTGGCATCAAGGAGCTGAGTCACACTCTGCAATTTTCAGCTTTGCACTAGCGTGTTTGTCTAATCCTTGAGCATGCGTGTTTCAGTGTGAGAGATTGACTGTGGAGCTCGGCAGAACCATGGCAATGCACGTCTCAAAGTTCAGTGCTTATCTGTCTCATCTGAATTCTGTTTTTCCCTTTTCTGTCTATAGAAATATTATGGTCTGGATACAAAGTGGGGTGACATCGAGCAGTGGATGGTAGGCCTTGACCAACAAAGCTAAAAATAATTTTACCATTGAAATCTTGTACAGCTTACAATTTTTGAGATTCCATGGGACAGGTATATTGCTATATTTGAAGAATCAGTTTCCAGTCTTATGAAGACTGTTTTGAACTTTGCATCTAGAGTATTGCTTACTTGTATTTTTGTTTGTAGTCAGTTTGAAGGGTCTAATATATAGGATGGTCATAACTTAAGATTGAAATAGTTGCTAAAAATGGATTTCTTGATTTAAAAGCACACACAAAAATTCACTTTAGACCTGGAAAAAAGTTGGTTTTTTTTCTGATAACTAAAACAATTGCTAAAACAGACCAGATTTGGTTTCAAATGTATTTATTTCAGTTTTTAAAAAGAAATTATTCTTTGATCCTTAGTTTATAAAGCCATTCACTAGTTAGGGACTGGAGGCAGGGCTGTTGTTCCCAGGCTGGTCTTTTTGGGTATCCCGACCTGGTGACATGAGTTAGTGTCTGGAAATTGTTGGCTTGATTCTTGGAATCTTGATCCATTTTCCCTGTCCCCCCAGCCACACACTTTCTTGGATTACACTCCCACCATTGTCAAGGTGACTTACCATCCAGACTAGGTGAAGTTCCTCATTGAGTTTGAGGACAAAAGGGACCACCAGATCACTTAGTCTGGTCTCCTGCTCATTACAGGCCACTAAACCCCACCCCATTACCCCTGTGTTGAACCTACTGACCCGGATTAGATTCAAATATTACAGCCTCAGGAGACTAAATTATTGTGTGCCACAGGCAGAGAATAGAAGGGTCTGAGGTGCACCAGTGCCCAAGGCCTCGGCAAATGCAGGGAATTGATTTAGTGTGGGCTTGTCTACACTTTAATTTTATAGCGCTCTAACTTGCTGGCTCAGGGGTGTGAAAAATCATCCCCTGAGCTTAGCAAGTTTGAGTGCTTTAAAGCACTAGTGTGGACAGGCTCCGAGCTCTGGGAGCTGTGCTCCCAGATGGATTACCAGGAGCGCTGGGAGAGTCTGCTGGATTACCAGGAGCTCTGGCATGACCACACTCACACTTCAAAGCGCTCACACACTCACACTTTGCAGCAGCGCTTTGAAGTTTCTAGATGTAGATGTAGCCTTAGTTATACCCAGAGGATCCTAGCAGGTGACCCCTACCCCATGTTGCAGAGAGGCAGAGGCAAAAACAAAAACAAGGTCCCTGTCTCTCTGACCTGGAGGAAGTTCCTTCATCACCCTGAAAATGGTGATCAGTATGAGCATGTGAGCAAGACCCACCTGCCAAACCTGATGATACTCCCTTGAGAGCTCACAAGTCAGCCTTTGTCACTTCAAAACCTTGCATGCTCTCCACAGAGAGAGCGAGAGCTCACTATCTCTAGTGCTTCCCAAATCCAGAGCTTAGTTTTATTGGGCAGAGCGCTAACCACAGAATATTGAACCTTGCTTGAAAACCAACAAATTTAAACAACTCGCCTGTGGCAAATATAGTTGTATAACACGTACATTTATTTTTCATTCTACTTTTTAGCCATTGCTAAATAGTGTTAAAACCATTTTGTTGAAATTTAGTGCATCCTACTTCATTGTCAGTGTTCCAGGTTCCCATACAAAGCAATGTATAATACAGCCCAGTTACTGGAAGTAGGATATAGATTCTTTTAGCTTGTTAGCAAAGGCCATGTGTTTCAGTCAAATCCACATTAAAAGGTGGATTGCCTTCTCATTTTTACAGGGTAGAGAATGCCATTCAAATTGAAGAAGACTTCTTTCTGAGGGAACTATAGACTAGAAAGCTTTCTTTTAGCTACAGGCTCTCAGACCCGCTAGGGTAGTACATTTAACTGTCTTAATCCGTGTGTTTGCACTGTGAATGTCTAGGTATTAATAAGAGAGACAAGCAGAAACTTCTTTGAAAGAGACAAGCTTTCAAGCTCTTCTTAGGGTCCCTGGGGAGCTCTAAAGGTTGTCTCCATTGGCACTGACTACATGGGTGCTCCAGGGCTGGAACACGCACGGGGAGAAAAAAAAAAAGGTGGGTGCAGAGCACCCACCAGCAACCACCCTATCAGCTCTTTCCCTCCCCCCAGTGCCTCCCACTGGCCGGTGGCCCCGCTGATCAGCACCTCCCCCTCCTGTCGCAGGCAGGAGGCATTGGGAGGCAGGCAGGGTGCTAGGGGGAGCAAGGGCAGGAAGAGGCAGGGCATGGGTGGGGCCTTTGGGAAGGGGTGGAGTAGAGGTGGGGCCTGGGGCAGAGCCGGATGGGAGCAACCCCGGGCACGTTAGAAAGTCAACACGTATGCTTGTATCTTTCACCAACAGAAGTTGGTCCAACTAAAAGATATTACCTCACCCACCTTGTCACTCTCATATCCTGGGACCAACATGGCTAAAGAAAACAATGCATATAACTTGCCATTGTATTTTAGAAATGTATAGTAGTGAAGAATGGGCTGGGATGAAGGAAGGAGGACAGGTATAGGGAAATAGCAAGTTCTAATTTTTTTCCTCGGTTGCCATAGTACATCATCTATCATCAGATTAAACCTTGCTAAATCCAGCTTCCTTCTTAACACTGAGGTTTCATTTTTTCTAACTGAAGGCATTGTTTTACTATTTCTGTCCTTTCAACATTTCACTCTTATTTTCTCTGCTGCTTTGATAGGAAGACAGTGAGCGTTATTCTCGTAGATCCAGAAGAAATGCCTCGGTTAGTATTTTCTTTTGTGCATTCTTCATACATATTTACATATGTCACTTGCAGCACGCTGGCAGTGTGTCTTTTAAAAACAAATGTATTTACTGTTAATTTTGCGCAACACTTCATGCCTCTCTGCAAAGAATTCTGGTGAGTTTTTGCAAATTAAAATCCAACTCTTTTGCATAAGTGAACAATGAACCTGTTTGTTTTGCATGAGTCAGACATGGCACAAAGAGGAGTTGTACAAGCTCCTAACCTGTTCAGCCTGTAGGGGAATGCTTTAGAACTTCCTTTGTATTGCCTGAAAATGGTCCAATGTTTGACGTGGCTCTGTTATATTTACTCTCATGTTTGTTGTCTAATATAAATGAAACATGTACTGGGCAAGCCTTTTTTAAGGAGTTTAGCACAAAATCTTTTCCTCCCTCTGGCTTCTGTTAATTGATTCTATCGGTGCTTGTTATCTGTATTCTTTTAATTGTTTCTTGTCTCCTACACTTTCTCTTCAATAGGCTTCAGATGAAGATGAGCGCATGTCAGTGGGTAGCCGTGGAAGCCTGAGGGTTAGTAACTTGTACAATTACGTGCATGATTTTTTTTATTGATGTTGCTGTTCTCCCACATCTTGCAAAAGTTTCTCTGTACCCTTTCCAGAGAGAGCTCTGATAATTTCTTCTCTCCCAAACCTCCCAGTTTTCTACATTATAGCCTTATACTTGAGGCCTACATTGAAGCCAACAGTTCCTTCGTCCAAGGAGAACTGGATAGGTGTGTCAGTTTCATAGACATTAAATTGTAAATATGAATATAAGTAAAGTATAAAATTGCGTAGAGATTTTTTTTCTGCTGAATGCTCTCTTCGCTAATCACTGGGGGAGGTATTTAGTCAAGATGTGGGTATACAGAATTTCCTCTTGCATGGATCTTTTAAAGCTATTCCAGCATTAGTGACCATATGGAGCAATCTGAGAAATGATGTAGCGTTCACTCCTTTGGGTGTTAAGGGTGAGGGGTCACAGTTTAGAAACTAAATGTAAATCAGCTGATGGAAAGCACGTCAGTTCAGTGTTCCTGTGAACCAGTATTAATACCGTTCTTAGCTGGTCTTTTTAAATAGCTTGGGGATCCAGGTGACTTCTTCCTCAAAGCTGGCATTATTGAGATGTTTGGAGCCTGTCTCCTCCCAGAAATGAGACTGGGCACTAAGGAAGGATCACTGGGCACAGGAGCTCACAGTCACTTAGATCCAATCTATAGGAGATAAATTTACCATTTAAGAACGGTAATATCTTCCTAGTATATCTGAAAAACACTTTGTCACATACAAAATAGCTCCAACCAGTATACATGTAGGTACATTGAACTGCTTCATTCTGTACCATTCCAGTGTGCACCATTTTAATTCCAGGGTGGACCAAATTAGCTCTCATAATAGCGCACATGGTTGAGAGAGTCTCTCCTGCTACTGTCCCATGGTGCACTGATTGTCTTTTGAAAACTCTTAAAATTCTGTAGCCTATGGGATGGGTACTCAGAGGCCATTGCAATTGAAATGGTCTAGAGCAGTACTAGTACTGACATAGGGCAATACTGCAACAGTTTGGAACATGAATTAAGAGTGGGCACATAGAATCGTTTGTGCCTAAACCAGTTCTGTTGTTCTAATGCAGACAGAATCTTAATGCAGTTAACAATAGCATTAGTTTACCTCTTTAAGATTGCTATCGATCAGTGGTTCTCAACCAGGGACCTGGGGGCCCATCAGCAGGTTTCAGGGGGTCTGCCAAGCATGACTGGCTTTAGACTCGCTCGGGCCCAGGGCAGAAAGCTGAAGCCCTGTCACGCAGGACTGCAGCCTGGTGCCCTGAGCCCCACTACCTGGGGCTGAAGCCAAAGCCTGAGCAACTTAGCTTCATGGTGCCCTTTGTGATGTGGGGCCCCAGGCAATTGCCCTGCTTCCTACCCCTTGATGTTGGAGAAAAAATAGTTGTTATGGTACAGGGGGGCCGTGGAGTTTTTATAGCATGTTGTGGGGAGCCTCAGGGGGAAAAAAGGGTTGAGAATCCCTGATATAGATTATTCAACTCAGACAAATTAAGAGTATATATTTTAAAGAATGATCCACATCCTTAATCCTAGCTTTTACCATTTGCAGGGAGGTTTCATGCAGCTCTTGGAAGATCCTGTAATTATTTACTCAATAATTTACTTTATTTGTTTTTTTTCTTTCTGGAGGAATATCCCGAGGAACTGTTGAATGGAATGGTCTTATTTTCCTCTAAATAGTTTTATATTTATATGTAAAAGGTCTAAAATTCTACCACTGGGGAAACAAATTGAATGAGTGATTGCTAATTAAATTCCCATCTTTTAGTGGACATACAGTATATCTTGTACTATGAGTGTCTCATTCCCTTTTTGTGTGACATCTATATACTTGTCATGATATGACATTGGTTTTACTGAAACATTCCCACCTCCTGGAATTGGGGATTAATTTAATTTTCCCAAACAGTATAACTAGAATGTGCTTGATACCTTTATGACCTTGCATTCTTTATTTCACTAACAAGAAAGGAATAATGGATGGGGTTTCCTCAATGATGAGGAAAAGGTTAAGAAATATGAACATTAAAATGGGTTTTTTTAGATTTTAGTTGAATTAAACTTTAATAAAATTGTGCATGTAATTGATTAGGGAAAAATGCTTTCATTCCTAGAGCACTTGAGGTTTCAGTTTAGTTTGTTCTGGGCAATTTTCAATTAAACTGCTTATCCAGTCCTGACTATAAGTGTATTTTCATGGCCTGCAAGGAAATTAATGACTGAAATATCATCTCCAAAATCCTCATGAATAAGGGTCCCAATTAGACCTTAATATACTTTATTCTGATGGCCATTGGTAATTAAAATTTGCATTTCACTAAACAGGCTGCATTTCCTCACCCAAAAGTAATGTCTGATTTCTAATCTCTCTGGAGTGCAAATAAGTGTCCCTAATATCCAACAGTATTCCCATGCTACTAACCATACAGTCTTTCAGTTTTAAGAGCCAGATCTCTATCTGGTGCAAACTGGTGTAGCCACTGAAGTCAGTGACTAGCAGCAGCTGAAGATCTAGCTCATAAATATTTACTAGTTAAGTTTGTGAGCAATGTCCTTGTTTGATAGAAAACTTTGTCTAATGGAGTCTTGTGGAAGAAACTTTATGCCATCATATCCCTAACGTATTGCACCTAATTTCCTGTATGACTGTTAAAAGGGGGGCATTCCTCAATGAATGATCTTAAATCCAAATATTTGAGTTTTGCACACACACTGAGGGAGGTTTGACCCCTAAATTTTAACACTTGAAGAATGAGAAACCCCTGCAATTTCCTGCCCTGACCCAGGGGCAATTGTGACTTCAGGCCAAGGAAAGCATGAGGTAGATATATTAGCTCATAAGTCTGAGCCAAAGTCTGTCCCTTAATAGCCTTGGTTTAAAGCACATGATTTTATTCACACTGAAACAAAATACAACTAATTATATTCTTAGGATTGATACCTGGCTCACAGTTGCTTGACAAGACAAAATTGTGAATATGCTTTAAGTGGTTTGTGTAGACATTTAGTTATGCTTCTGTTAACTTCTTTCAGGCGTCTTTGGTTTTGCTTTTTTATGTATGTATAAAAGTGAAATGAAAACCTGGCCTCCTAGGATCTGAGTTCAGGGTTCTCTGCTTCTTTTGATAAGCCTTGTTAACATAAAGAACACTTTAGAAACAAGGCGTGCTGTGGCACCTTATAGACTAACAGACGTATTGGAGCATAAGCTTTCATGGGTGAATATTTCCGATGAAGTGAGTATTCCCCCACGAAAGCTCATGCTCCAATATGTCTGTTAGTCGATAAGGTGCCACAGGATTTTTTGCTGCTTTTACAGATCCAGACTAACACGGCTACCCCTCTGATACTTTAGAAACAAGGAAACTATATCTTGTCTCTATTTAAGTTTGTGTGAAACTAGATTAGATTCACAGAGAAATCTGAACTCTGGTCTTTATCAGTAAGTAAAGGTGGAATTTGTTTGAAAACCTTTCGTTTCAAAGTTTACTTGTTATAGAAAACTTCATATTTGGATTTTGTGTTATGGAAATCTTCATATTTGGATTTGGTGTTAAACAGATTTTTTAATGTCTTACAAAAAGAAGCTGTTTTGCTTCCTGTGAAAGTTCCTTGAAATATCTGTGTGGTCACTCATGGAATACCATACAAGATGGGTAGAATTTACAAATTTTCTCTTAAAGGGTTGGTTTTCTCTTTTGGACAGGAAGTTTCCAAACAGTGGAGCAATGTCAGAAAAGTTATTACTATGTGAAACCTCCCAGTCCTCCAAAATCAGCAATTTCTTTCTCAGAGTTTTTTCGCCTGGAATATTCTCCTCTAAGAATGTTTTTTGCTGTGATTTGTTCTGAGACCGATGAAAACTGCCCAAGTATCCTACCGTATCATTCTGGAAGCCCCATACGCTTGCTTTACTCTTAAGTGATTTTTGTTGGAGAAAAACTTAGAATATCATTTTCTGTTTTTTTAAGACATATGTCCCTGGTTTCAGTTTTCTTCCACTGCAAATTCTCTTCAGTTTTCCCTAATTTCATAATGGGCCAACTCCCACATCCAAGATCCCACAAGGTGAAATATTGTTGAGTTATCGCCCAATAGTGATGCAGCATACAAGGACTTGTCTCTATTTCTCTCGTTAATCTGGTTGATGGTTGCTGAAATTCCTGACTTCTGAACCGGTGCTAGCATTTGTGCTCTCGTTGCTCAAAACCAAGGAATTTTAAACTTTTACACCTCAGTGCCTATGTCTTCCTGATTGCCATCTTTGGTTTTTTTGTATTCTGATAGTTTTTGTTTCCTCTCATGCTCTTGACAGTCTGACTTGGAGTATGCCAGTGCCTATCCAGTGGTGAGAATGGTCTGAAGTTGCAGTGTGTGATAGTACTTTTTTTCCACAATTTCTAACGCCTATTGCTATATCTGGTCAATAGTAGAGAAGGAGACCCAAAAAGGCAAATGGTCATGATAGCAGTGTTATGATCTCTGATGTGGATACCTGACTGCAAGGAATGAGACACATCCCACTGTTTCACTTAGCATTATGACATTTGTCAGACTCAGCAAGACAAAGGATTAAATAACAATCATGGAGAATGAACTAACTCCCACCTAAAGGTGTTGTCCTTTCAGGGCTGCGTGGAGAAACTTGCATTACCACTACTTACATTGTACCTGCTTAGAGGAGAGATGGCTTTATTCTCCAGTGCTCTGTGTGGTAACCTTCACAAATACAAAGCTCACTATTTTCAAAATGTGTGTTTAATTGAGACATGAACAGTGAACTTTTTTCCTCTTTACTCCTGAGGGCATTCTGCACCTAAAAATTCTGCGCGCAATATGTTGAAATTTTGCATGTTTTATTTGTCAATAAATAAATGCAGAGGCCCCAGCATGGCAGTGCGGAGCACAGGCCACTGACTGCGCGAAGGTGGGAGATCATGCTGCAGCCTCCCCACCCCCGGGACATGGAGTCAGTGGCGAGGCTGCACCTGACCCTGACACCGCACAAGGCCTGGGCCTACCCCAGAAACACTCAGGGGCCCTGCCCCTCTGTGCCAGGTGTGGGTGGGCAGGCTCAACCAGGCAGGATCCAAGGAGGGGCTCAGTATGGGGGGGATCCAGGTGTGGGGTGAGAGGATTCTGCATGGGACAATCTGGGTGCAGGCAGCTCAGTGGGAGGGTCTAGGTATGGGGGGGATCTGGATGCACAGAGGCTCGTTGGAGGGATTCCAGGTGCAGGGACAATGGGACTCTGCAGGAGCTTCCAGGTGAAAGTGGTTGGGGCTCAGTGGAGGGGTCTGGGTGTGGGGGTCTCAGCAGGGAGGTCTGGGTGCTGGGGGAGTGGGGCTTGGGGGTCTGGGTGCAGCTAGTTGGGGGTCAGTGGCGTGGGGGTCTGGATGTGGGGGCTTGAGTGCAGGGAGCTGAATGGGAGTAGTCCGGTTGCAGGGGTCTGGGTGCAGAGGGCTTCAGATGCAGGGGGTTCAAGAAGGTGGTGTATGGAGGGCTAGGAAGGTTCTGGGAGAACGGGGTGAGGTTCGGCGGGGGTGTCTGGGTATGGGACTTCAGGATTCATGGGGGTTGGGCGGATGGGGGACCAGCTCCCTGTACAGTGATCCCTCCCCCACAGCTGAGGAGTGATGGGGGCAGGAAGCAGGGAAGGATGCTGAGCTTCCTGCAGCTGGGGGAGGTTTCTGGGAATGGGTCTGACACAGCCCTAGCCACTCCTTGTAGGGGAAGAGGAAGTCCCATCCTCTCCTGCCTCCAGCCCAGCTGGGACTAGCATCTGATCTTGGCTCAGGGTAGGAGCCACTGCCTGGGGTGTCCCCAGCCCTGCAGTGATTTACCTCTCTGCCGACTGCTCCAGGTGCCTGAAACAATGTACCTGTGCAGCTAGGGAGTGGTGCATGACTGCTCTTGCAGCTTCCCTTTGCTTACCTGTCAGTCATTTTTCTGCAGAGATGCAAAGCAGCCTGCGGGGGACATGAATTCTGCACATGCACAGTGGTGCAGAATTCCCACAGCAGTATCTCTTGGACATTTTCCCCATTGTACAAAGAGCTGTCTTGGAGATCACTAAAATCTAGGTAGAAAAGCTATTACCTATTAGAGTTGAATATTATCTACAACTTTAATTTCCCATGTATTTCAAGCACCTTTTATTTTACATAACTCATTTCAAGTAGATCTGTTCCGGGAAACAGAAGATGAATAAATCTGCAGTACAGTATATACCATGTCTGAATAGCCTTATCTTTGCTTGTGAAGATAAAATCAACATTCATAGTTACAGTATTTTTATTTGCAAAAAAATAAAAAAAGTTTAAGATTGGGATCCTTAAATCTGGGTTTAGATTACATGACAACATTAATACTGCTCCCTTGTGAGTCTATTGTGACAGAGCATAGGGTCTTGCTGTGCCTCCACAAAAGGCAAAGTACAAGAAGATCTTTTTTTAAAAGCTGCTGAATGAAGAGCAGTTCCACTTTATTTGAACTAAGCATCATTTCTGCCTCCCTCTGGCTGGCTGTTGTGAATCAGTGCTTCAGGCCTCCACATCAGAACTTGAAACCAAGCTCTTGCGGCCAATTCCATTGAAGGCTGTGTGTTTTTCTCTCTCTTTCTGCATTCCCTACCCCTATTTCAAATTAAGAATTTATTTACCCAGTATATTCTATTTCCTTGGTCAGTGGCCTATATTCAGATACAGTTCTATCTGGGGGGAGGGATAACTCAGTGGTTTGAACACTGGCCTGCTAAACCCAGGGTTGTGAGTTAAATCCTTGAGGGGGTCATTTAGAGATCTGGGGTAAAAATTGGGGATTGGTCCTGCTTTGGGCAGGGGGTTGGACTAGATGACCTCCTGAAGTCCTTTCCAACCCTGATATTCTATGAGTCTAACACTTACTGTGCTTAGTTTTTGCATGGATATATTGATGTAGTACGTATATATGGCAGAGGGCTCTATTAATTGATTTAACCCAGCAGGCATGAATAGTTTTAACTGCAGCTATTAATGTTAACTGCATGGTTATTCTTTAATAATTTTAAATCATAAACTAGCAATCTGAATCTGCTGTGATTCTGTTTTCTATATCCTCACTGAGTGTGTATATTGAATCATGCTCTGTCGATTTGTAGGAATACAGGACCTGGTTTTTGCATGTAGATCTGCATGTAGGACATGGGGAAAATAGAAATACAAGAATTCATTGATCTTTTCACCGGGTATTCTTACTCTCACTGCAGGTTGGATTAGAGAATGAGAGGCCCAAAAAGAAGAACTCCAAAGCAGTATGTATTTAGAGAGTGTTTTCCTCTGAGAGGGTTATGCTGGGGCTGGAGAGAACTTGCAAAAATTGTTGGCCATAGGGTTATGGCCAGATTGGGCCATACGGTTTTCATTTATACTGATAAATCAGCCTAATGCCAAGAATATATTGTAGCTCTTTGTAGTCGTGGGTGCATAAAAAGCACTAAGTATCAGTTGCTTATTACAAAATGCAGTTCAGCCCAAATGATTATACAGCAATACTGCTTAGAGGATTTTTTTCAAGATACTCTGTATCTTCATATATTACATTAGTGAGTAGAAAGATGTAGGGAAAAGATGGTAGCAGCTAGTGTGACTGGTAACTAAGGTTGTATTTTTTCCATGAGGCAGGAAGAGGGAGAATGTCATTTAAAGTAGCAAACCAGTAAATATAATGGGTCAACATTCAATCTAACAAGCACACGTAAGTAGCTAATAACTGAACAATGCTTTAAGATTCTAGGAGTGCTTCATTAAATAAAACAGTTTTTATAGGCTACTTGTTAAGGAGCTTTACACTGGAAAATTTTCAAAACTCAAAGAATAGCCGTGTTTAAAAAACAGACTCCCCCTCAAACATCCACAGAACTGACTTCTGACACCTTTTTTAAAGGAAAATAGGGTTTGATTGCTTCCAGGTAGGAATGCAGACTTCATTTTGCAGAACCGGGGCGGTGGGAGGGGAGGTCATCAGATGTAAATGCCTCCACCAAACTAGGGACTAGTTTTCTTGCTGCATTGATTTCATGCCAAAGACATTTCAATCACCTGTTTTTTTTTCTAGAGAAGGTTATTGTAAAATCAATCTTTATGTGACTTCCACAGGGCACCTACATGTAGGCTTTCTTTTGTCGTCAATTGGAATATTGCATTTAGTCCAAAATATATTGCCAGATAATGCAGTAAATACCCTGGAGGTGGAAATGTGACAAATATTTACTCATTTTGTGTGTCTGCCACAACTTTGTTCATAGTAACTCTTACGATGAATGTGATAGTTCAGAGCAACTATCCCTGCATTTCCCCACAGTGGTTCAGCAAGAGCATCGACTCTCATGTTTTAGCTCCCCAGCTCTTGCCTTTCTGGGTGGAGAGCTGTCTCTCTCCTTTCTGATAAGGGTATTCACAGGCTGCTCAGTTCCCTGCTTTCACTGTGTATTTCCCAACAAAGACACACTGCCTAAACAGACCTGTTTGCTTTCTCTTCAGAGACAGATAAGAGTGACTGATACAGATATAAATAACCACACAGTTCTTTCTAAGCAAGCCTACTTTAGTCTTAAGGTAAAAGCACTACAGAGAAAATATTTTAAAAACAAAAGAACCTTACACAGATGTTTATAAGCTTACCAGAGTCCCAGCCCTAACATGGATTCTGGCAGGAGCAGTCCTTCAAGCCTCCTTTCTAGGGGCGTCATTGTGGTTACAAGTTAATTACGGCTTCAGATCAGATCAGGCACGTAGTCTTATGAGGCCTCAGTAGGCCAAGTCCTTCCAGGCCTTCCTGAAGGCTTGTGACCCTCCATGGACCAGAGGTCCTGGCCGTTTGCTGCATCAGAAACAAGGCCCTAGATCACTTTAAAACTAGGCTATTTATCCAAAAATTGTTTCTTGCTCTGTTGATCCCTGGCAAATCCAGTTTGAACTAGTACATGCGCACCTGCCCAAGGGGATAGCTTCTAAGGTTGATAAAGGAAGAAATTAATAGCATCCCTGTCCCTACTAGAGAGAGTACATACAGTGCCACAACATGTACACAATTGCATTTTTAATATAGCGTACCCCAAAGGTATTAATCCTAATTCAGTAAGGTTCAGTTTAATTCAACAGTTTATTGTAATTCCGTAAGGTTTGTTCACAAATGTACAGGATATTGTTAGTCTCTCATAATGCAGTCTAAAGTTAAGCATGTGCATAAGTCTCTGTAGTATGAAGACCCTAATCACATCCACATTAATCAGGGTTTTCTCTGTGCATACGCAAGTAGAAAGGCCAACAGAAAGCTGGAACATGTCAAATATTTTGTTCACAGCAAATGCTCAAATTTTCTAGGAAATCTATGATGACTCCAAAAATAAGTGTCTCACCAATTGCTACAGTAATATCTTAGTCCACTGTACTGTATAAATTTAATTAACTGTTAACAGCACTAGTGTGCTAGCTAATGGATTTTTATTTCTGTGCTGATATAGAAGATAGTCTGATTAAAAATTAGTTTCTTATTGATTTTTGTTAAATTTCATTGTTCTTTGAAAGAAGCATTTTCAGTTTTTTCACATACATTTATTGGAGAGAATATGCAACATATATGTTGCCAGGGGACTGTTTGAAATGTGTAGTTTGTGATTAGAAATTCAATCATTGGTAATCCTGCTAGATGAATGCAAATGTTTATGCACTGGTGCATTTTGACATCGCTTTATTACAGGCTTTTATTACCAATTCCGTTTTCGAGGAGATTTATCATTTTAATTTGCTTCAGTCTGTTATTTGGCATACAACTCTTCAGTGAGTATGCAGTTGCATTTTGCTTGAAAACAGATTCAGATTGGTTTGTCTGATGTTCCTTTTAGTGATGCATTTAAAATACGTAGAGAATATTTGTAATAAAAGTAAAACCTATCAATAACAATTTTACGGATTGAGAGAGACAAGATGGATGAGGTAGTTTCTTTTATTGGACCAGCTTTCCCTTTCCCTTCAATAGACTGAAGTGAAACCATCCCTTTTCACTTCCCAAGGAGTCAGAAAAGACTGATACTTTAAATACATTCTGCTGATGTTCTGTTTTTACAAAAATTTGAGGTGAAAACAGGGACATTTTTCGATAGGTTACAGGTATTGCTGGCAGACAAAACTGTCAAGTGTTCTATGAGCTGTCTGAAGTCAGAATGATCCCTGGGGAACCAATGTCCCTGTTGTACTTGTGGAAGAAGCAACATCTATGTCTTAGCTCTGAATAAATGATGACTTTCCCTGAGACCTCTTTTGGTTTCATTTAAGTTTTTTCTCTCTCATTTTTCTCTCATGACAGACCAATGGTTATGATGAAGACATGTATGGATCATCCCAGAGTAGAAAATCTAGCAGGGTTAGTAAAGAATTTCTAAAAAACATGTCACTCAAGTTCATGGAATTAACAGGAAGCTTTTCCGGAAATTAACCATCTCCTTTACTGAGGGCTTTTTCTAAAGCAAAAATAGCAGATGCTCTTTTTTTTTGGTTCCTGCTTTGGAAGGCGTTTTCCCCCTGACTTCCATGTTACAACTTGTGCAGGTCACTAGGCATCTGCTCCTCTGTAGAGGCACAACCAAGTCCATAAAAAACAAAACAAAGTAAACCACAAGATTCACCAAGGCCAAGTCTTGCCTGACCAACCTGATCGCTTTCTATGATGAGATAACTGGCTCTGTCGATATGGGGAAAGCGGTGGACTTTAGCGAAGGTTTTGATACGGTCTCCCACAGTATTCTTGCCAGCAAGTTAAAGAAATATGGATTGGATGAATGGACTATAAGGTGGATAGAAAGCTGGCTAGATCGTCAGGCTCAACAGGTAGTGATCAACGGCTCGCTGTCTAGTTGGCAGCCAATATCAAGCAGAGTGCCCCAAGGGTCAGTCCTCGGGCTTATTTTGTTCAGCATCTTCATTAATGATCTGGATGATGGGATGAATTGCACCCTCAGCAAGATCGCAAATGACACTAAGCTGCGGGGAAGGGTAGATACTCTGGAGGATAGGGATAGGGTCCAGAGTGACCTAGACAAATTGGAGGATGGGGCCAAAAGAAATCTGATGAGGTTCAACAAGGACAAGTGCACAGTCCTGCACTTAGGATGGAAGAATCCCATGTATTGCTGCAGGCTGGGGACCAACTGGCTAAATGGAGTTCTGCAGAAAAGGACCTGGGGATTACAGTGGACAAGAAGCTGGATAAGAGTCAACAGTGTGCCCTTGTTGCCAAGAAGGCCAACGGCATATTGGACTGCATTGGTAGGAGCTTTGCTAGCAGATCGAGGGAAGTGATTATTCCCCTCTAATTGGCACTGGTGAGGCCACATCTGGAGTACTGCATCCAGTTTTGGGCCCCCCGCTACAGAAGGGATGTGGACAAATTGGAGAGAGTCCAGCAGAGGGCAACAAAAATGATTAGGGGGCTGGGGCACATGACTTATGAGGAGAGGCTGAGGGAACTGGACTTATTTAGTCTGAAGAAGAGAAGAGTGAGGGGAGATTTGATAGCAGCCTTTAACTAGTGGAAGGGGGGTTCCAAAGAGGATGGAGCTAGGCTGTTCTCCATGGTGGCAGATGACAGAACAAGGAACAATGGTCACAAGTTGCTGTGGGGGAGGTCTAGGTTGGATATTAGGGAAAAACTATTTCAGTAGGAGAATTGTGAAGCACTGGAATGTGTTACCTAGGGAGGTGGGGGAATCTCCATCCTCAGAGGTTTTTAAGGCCCGGTTTGACAAAGGTTTGGCTGGGATGATTTAGTTGGGGATTGGTCCTGCTTTGAGCAGGGAGTGGGACCTCCTGAGGTCTCTTCCAACCCTAATCTTCTATGATTTTATGATTCTAAGAGGCCGTGAGTGGGAAGGAAAAAGACTTGGCCTGAGAAAATTCAAGTAGGATTTGGGGGCCAGAATATAGTTCTGTTGAAACTAATTGGGTAAAAATAACTAAAACAAGTTATGGAGAAAAATACTTTGGCAGTAGAAATATAGCTTGGACTGGAGTCTCTGGAGCTCTTTCATGCATCCTTTATAGAGATTTGATTGCCATTGGAATATGGGCATGAAATATCCAATTGAATCTGTACAATCAATTCAAAGCATTTAAGTAGTTGCTTAACTCCAAGCATGTGAGTAACCCTGTAGCGTTCAATGGGGCTACTTACATACTTAAAGTTGAGCATGTACTTAAGCATTTTGCAGAAGCCAACATTTGTTTTAATTCCCTGTTGTAAACTCTTTTTCCTGTAGCCTTTACACTTTTTCTGTATTTAGCTGTTACATGTGGAACCTAGAAAATGAATTAAGTGCAGTAAACTTCATGTAGCAACACCCTTATATGCATAAGGAGGCGTACAGTGATCAAAACTCCAGACAACTAGCTATGTGGAGATATACAGCAAGTCTCAGTGGAAAAAACGTAAAATTGAAGTTATAGTTGCAATAAATTGTAGCTTTGTACATTATGCCTGCCTTAAATTTGCAGTAATTAGCTGAAATTGCAACAAGGACTCTTATGAAAAGACAACACATACAAGGACATTTTTTGTTGTCTAAACAGTTTAAGTATTGCCAATCTTGCTGAACTTTTTGACAAAAGGAAACACTGTACAGTCTTTTCAGAGGACTTGTTGCTCTTTTGATTTGTGCCAGCATCTCTGATAAATGATGTTCTTGTTCTTTAATGACATACTCTAGAGCTCCAACTACAGCGGGGAGAGCAGAAAATCTACAAAGAAGTCATCCAGGGAGAAGTTGGTTGGTTTCTATTTAAATATTAAAATGATTTCTGTGGAAACTGCAGGGTTTGTAGCATGGAGTTTTTTATGTAGCGCATGATTACAATCACGTTGTTCACTCCTTGGTGTCTTCATTACTAACAGTAATTCTGATCACCATTTGAAGGGAGAGTAAGGTTTAGGGGAACAGTAACATAGTTGAACTGTCTTTATAGGGCATAATAAACTCCACCTCCAATATTACTCCCTTAGAACAATACAGATTTACATCCTACCCGTATGTTTAAAACAGAGAACAGGTTTTATTTGCAAATGTGTTGTTTGTGCATGCAAAGCACCAAGCCATTTAATTCTTAACATGCCTTAACCATAATATTGTATGTTACTGTCTGCTACAGTATAGTATATAATACCTCATTTTTCCTAAAACTTTTGGGAAACTAATAGTCCTATTAAGTGTTGTAAACTGCCTTTCTACTACTTGAAGGCCTGGACCTGGCATGTCTTATTTGCCTGCCCTATCCCCAAATATTTATAAAAGAGACACCACAAACTGCTGCAGATAAACCCTTGTGCTGTAGCAGAGGGTCACCCCACCTCAACAGCTGCCTAAAAGATATAAAACAAAATTTGAGTGTTTGGAGTGAGACTCATTTCATCTCTTGCAAGTCTTTACTAGAGTTTCCTGCAGCTTTTGTCAGTAACACAGAGATCTGTCGTCCACAGCCGACTTTAAAGTTGGCTGTTTGGTATCTTTCCCCATATCTGCCTAGAAATTACATTAAAATTTCCCCATCTAACTAGTTGGGCCAGCCAGATGCAGAACTAAACAGATGCAAGCTCGCTACTGGAGTTGAAGTTGCTGGAATGATACCGAGGTTACAAATGGAAGATATTTCATTTGAGTGGCCTACTCCTGCACTTCTGTTGTGTGCTTCACATTGTCGCACCTTTTCTGACCGTGGGTTGTTCCCTGCTTCTGTTAGCTATGGCATATCAGGAAAAAGGCTTGGCCTCACACACTCTGGATGCTCCCCAGACCACTCAGGTGGTCTTTTGACACCCTGTATTTTTTGCTCTATATTGTAGAGCACCCAGCCTTCCAAATAACTCTCTGGGGTTAGAGTTGGGCAGGTTTTTACTTCCTAGTTTTACTGGGTTTCTTGTTTAACTGAGTGGGAACAGACCTTTTGTTAAACCTGGTTTGCTGCAGCCTGTCTTGGTTCTCTATGCCACATTCTGCAGCTGTCAGGGTCTCTCCTGTTCAGCAGGGAAGGTTAGAGGTGCTGATAATCGGCCTAAATCCAGAAAAAGCAAATAATTTTGTCTTTATAAAACCTCACCTTCATCTTAATAAGAATTCCAAGCCAAAGAATGTAATCCTTTCTCTTTTCTCCTTCATCTCCCCCATTTCTGCTTCACTTCACTCTGACTCCCCAAGTCTGAAACGATGGGAAAAAAAATTCTAGGAAAAGCTGTTGCTGGCAGATTTTGATCAATGATGCACAAAATAGAGCAGCTTGTTTGTTACTGAAATTTGTTCTAAAAATCTGAAATACGATCTATTTATGATAGCTAAATGAGAGGTGCCTCTGCTGTTTTGTATACATTGGTAATTCCTCTGCACAAGGACAAGACAATGTGATAAATGGAATTCATAGATTTTTTTTTTTTACTAGGCTTCAGAGCTTTTAAGCATTAAACTGGAGGATATAGTGGATGAGAGTAATATGTTCTTTCACGTGAGGTCAGATTTTCAAGTGTCTAAGTGCTAATGTGCCTGAGGGATTGTCTATACTTGAAATGCCACAGCTGCGCCGCTGTAGTGCTTCAGTGTAGATGCTACCTGGGCCAATGGGAGGGGTTCACCTATTGGTGTAGGTACTCCACCTCCATGAGAGATGGTAGCTAGGTCAATTGAAGAATTTTTCTGTTGATCTAGTGCGGTCTACTCTGGGGATTCGGTCAGATTAATTCCCAGGGCTGAAGCTAAAGGCCGAACCCATCACCCAGGTCTGAAGCCGAAAGCTGAGGGCTTCAGCCCTGGGTGGCAGGGCTTAGGTTACAGCCCTTTCCCTCCCACCCGCGGTCCAGGACTAAAGCCTTTCAGCGTTGGCCCCCTGCCCAGGGCAGCAGGGCTTGGGCGGGCTCAGGCTTTGTTCCCCCCTCCTGGGGTCATGTAGTAATTTTTGTTGTCAGAAGGGGGTCACAGTGCAATGAAGTTTGAGAACCACTGTCCTAATTTAAATGAATTAATATAGAATTTGACAATTCCTTCACATTAAGCAGAGTTCTCAGGTTTTTCTTCCTGTTGATACAGGGTTCCTACTACTGTGACCTTGGTCTTCACAACAGTGGCTTTACTTCCAAATCCCAGCCTTCTTCCCAAAATGGAAATAGGGTCTGTCACTGTCTGTTTCCCTCTAACCTTGACTTTTTTGTTTTGAGTTCACCTGGACAATACAACCTCCTGTATTCAGACAAATAATGATAGGACGTTGGAGCGAAGCAATGACACTTTTCTCGGTCTGGTTGCCAGGCGTGTCTAGGTCTTGTGTTTTGTTACGAATTTATGTTTGGAATGGGAAACAGAGATCTGTTTAAGACAGGTCATGATGTTGATATGTGCCTCTCCTTTTCCTGCAATTGTTTTATTTTGCTTTTGACAGTTGTCATAAATTTTGTCTTGGAAAAGATTGCAAAATCCCCATTAAATATTCGTAGTTTATCTTAGCTGAGACCACTCCTCTGCTTACCTTGCCAGTCTATTTCCTGTTGGCACATGTGAGATGAAGCTACAACCCTCGTCCTTCCCACTCTGTGTAATTTACAAGGCAAATGATTCCTGTACTAGGGCAAGAAAATCACGAAGCATAAGGCCTTAAAATCCTCTTGGCGGTTGAATTTTCCTCTCTGCATACAGGCAAAGTACAGTGTATCTGGCTGGGTGAGGGTGCTGTTAATGTATATACCATATATACAGCACCGTATTGTGCCTTGTGTAGCCTTTGCTGAATGTGCACTCTGAACTTCACACTCACCTCATGGGAATGTGTATTACTGACACTCATGTCTTTTGTGAATGCACCTCCCTGCTTCTTTTATTTTCTGGTATCCTGTCTTATAATGTAAGCAGAAGTGTCCATCCTGATTCTGAATAATTTGATTTTGTCGCTTTCTGTTCAATAATAAAATAGGTCACAGATGGTTCAAAACTGTCTGGAGTATTTTAAATATCTACCCTCTTAATTTTCCTGTCTCTGTGGGTATTGTACCAAAGTTACTTCTGTTTTTGAATTGCTGGCTTTGACTGAAACCAGAATGGTCATAAGGTCTCCTTCTGACTGCTGTACATATAGGCAAGGCTAAGATTTTTTCACAGATATTTTTAGTAAAAGTCACGGACAGGTCACGGGCAATAAAGAAAAATTCACGGAAGCCTATGACCTGTCCCTGACTTTTACTAAAAATATCTGACAAAATGGGGAGCCGCTCGGTAGCTGTGGGGCTGGCTGGGAGTTCTGGGGGCCCCCACCACCCATGGGGGCTCGGAGCTCCAGGGTCCCCCTTCCCCCTCGGCTTGGAGCTGTGGGGTCCCACACGATGGCCAGGTGCAGCGGGGTCCCCCTTGCCGCCTGAGATGGCCGGGAGCGGCAGGGGTACCCCACAGCTCCCTCCTCCGCTGGCGGCAGTGGGACCCTGCAGCTCCCAGCCACCTGCGGGCTGAAGTCACGGAGGTCTTTGGAAAGCATGGATTCTGTGACTTCCATGGCCTCCATGACAAAATCATAGCCTTACATCTAGGTCTTTCTCTTAGACAGTAGGAGAGGATTAGTGACTAAAATAAGTTACTCGGTTTTCCTTCTGCACGCTCTCTGATATCCTCCCTTCCTGTAGGAAACATGCATATATATCTGCTTTATACTTAGTCTTTGTTTGGACTTGAGCTTTCAGGTTTTTAAGCACAGATGGTTAATACAGTTTTGTAATACTGTGTACGATATCTGTACACAGCTTCCCTGCATTATAGCATAAGAATTTTAATAGCATGAATACATCTGACTGGGATGATTAATCCCAATGTGAACACTTTTTGCTGTTATCCATTTTTATATAAAAAAGGTTTGTGCTTGTCTTCCCCAGCCTTCCTTGCTGTACAGTGATGTTCTGCCTGCCAGAAGTTACAGGGTTTGTTGTGCTTTGTCATTTTAACCACAAATGCAGAAGCTGTGCACTCACCCATGCACATGTTGTCTTTTGCCTTTGCAGTTTGTCGAGACTATGTTGTTGGTCCAGTTTATTTATATTGTGCTATATTGTCATTTTAGTGTATGATCCATTTGAATGGAATGCACATATGCCCATGGTGCATCTGTCAATTCTGTTTTGCTGGTCCTACATTTTACTCCCATTGGAACTCTGCAACAGTTGCTTATGGATCTGTAACACTTCTGCAGATTTCTAATTGGAGTAAGACATTTCTGTCTTCATTTTGGTGTATGATGTAGGACACTGAAATATGGACTAGAAAGAGGCAACATCAATCCTGACCTATACAAATTGGCAAAAATTTGTCTTGTTTAAAAACAAAATATACAGTGTAATGTTCTTGCAGAATACATTCCCACTGTTTTCCTGTGTTAAACTGAGTGCAGCTAACTTCATTCTCAAGTCTTTACAATGGTGATAGGAAACCCTACCCTGCATTTTCTGAGCCACATAACTAAGCCAGAGATTGGTGTTCTAAAATCGAACGAGATGGTAACGATTTATAACATGCGTCCCCATCAACAGCTTCCTATTAATTCAGTAACTAATATCTCTTTTTCAATTAAATTTACCAGGAATCAATTTTTCTCTTTTCCTTACCCTGTCCCAACCCCAAAATATTTGGTTTAGCGCTACTAAAATTATAAGAATTGATGTTGTCACTTTATAGCAGGTAATTTTAAGTGTTAAAGTTGATAGTTTGAAAAAGAACTGTTAAGAATGCATGAATGTGTGAAGTTTCTGATGACTTTTGGATCTCTCATTTTAATTCTGCACGTGTTCTGTAGTGTGTCACAGCTCACTGGAGCTAAGAATTGGTGGGTTCATTCTTCGCTTGCATGCCATATATGGGGTTTTACAGGAGATGCCCCTGTTGTTTCTGCACCTTTGTTCATTCTCCTCCCCCCTGCACTCCTCGTTTGTGCTGCACCTTGCTATCTTGTAATGCTCCAGATTAGAAACAAAACCAAAATCTACCAGTTTTGTGCTGATTCTGTTTTTTAATTGTAGGCGTCTCTGTATGATGAGAGCATTTACAGTGGGAATCGTCGATATAGTGCCTCTAGTTCTCGTGCTGTAAGATGTTTTCTGCATTTTTCTGCTGGGCCTGTCTTCAGTGTTTTGTCCTACGATAACCTGTTTTACTAGAGCATAGTTTTATCTGTATCAATGGGCAGTATAAGATTACTGGCCAGATAGCTGATGATGGAGAATTTTATGTAAACAAGACTGGGAGCATCACCTCTACAAAGTTCCCTCCGTGTAGATTCACTGGAGTCAAATACTAAGTGTCCTGCCTGCAATTGTCATGCTACACTGTGCAGGGGTATCACCTTATAGTTTCAATATGACAGTATAAGGGGTTCCTCTTTCTGGTGAAAGGAATCTTAGCTCTGCCTTTGAATTTATTTGCTGTTAAGAAAATTCAAAACATCAACTGGAATACCACATTTATGTAAGACCCCCCCCCCCTTCTTCCCTGGGGCTCCATTTCACTTTTAAATAAACTGGCTTCAGAGAGCTTAAAAATTCAGTACCCCCATGCTACTATGTTTTCACTTGTGACTTAGTCAGGGTTTGGGGTTCATTCTCTTGTAACATGGTATTTATACCAGGTGACTTAGGAGGAGGATAGTCTGTAATAGTTGCTAGGGTGAGATTGGAGAGCTCAAGGAATCATTTATGGGAGATCCTTCTACCCATTTAAATCTGACTCTGGTCAAAAATGACAATTTATTAGCATTTAATGGTTGTTCACTAGCTTATTTAAATGAGCTAGAGGATGGGTAGGGCTTAGTCCATTAACTAGTGGACAGGTTACAAATATCAGCATTACTATTAACACCCTTAATGTCACTTGCAAAACGCAGGCTAAAGATGAAGACACCCCTTCTCCTCTCAGACAGTGTCCCCATGTCAGGTTTGGAGCCATTTTGGTGGGGCAGTGTGAGGAAACTTGTACTGCCATTGTACCTGTTCTGAAAATGTAAATAGAGCCCTTCATTGTTCAGTGCTTCCCTTGTGAAAGTCTTAAACCTTTTGCATTATTTTTTGCCAGTAATTAATGAAAAATAGATATTCTAATGTTCTCTTATGCATTAGAAGTGTAGTCCTGTTTTTAACTTAGAAAAATAAATTGAAATTGTCTTCTGTAAAGCTAACTCAGCTGATATTTTCACTTTATCCTCTACCAATACATGACATTCTGTTGCAATCAAAATATGACTTGCTAATAGAATTGTACATTTTATCAATGTTATCCTGTCCTCAAATTAATTTGCTTCACGGGTCTTATCTTGTTTTCATTTTGCTCTGTTGCAACATCCATTGATAATCAGTTTGGGATGCCCAGCAGCCTGTAATCCAGTGGATTTGCCATCTGGACAGTGCAGTCGTGTTTGGTGGGTAGAGGTGTGTGTCATTTAGACAAATATCTCAAAGGATCATATCCTGCAGTCCTAATTTGGGCAAAACACTCATTTACTGTGGGTTCTGAGCCTGAGAGCTATTTCTCCATCTTGCTGAGACATGGAGCACAGCGTTTTGAATGGAGAATGTTTAGGCTTGGAAGGATTAGATTTTTATCAGTAAATGTCAGTAAATTCAATTTCACTGACCACACAGGTGCAAAAATATTTCCATGGATGACTGAAGTTTATAGATAGACAAAATAAGAAAAATGCTGCATGAGCACTTACTAGAGTTTATTTTGACCCATGGTATTGACAGTTTGTGTTTTAATGGTTATAAAGCTTTTTAACTTTTTATATCTCAATGTCTACAGTCATTAAATAATTGTCTGGACCCCCATAATTTCCTTCAAGTGTGAACATTTAAATAGATAAAAATAAACATCGATATTATCCATGGAAATTATAAAAAAATTTTTTTGCCAATCCTAAGGATGTTGTACAAAGACACTAATGTCCATAGTATCATTCTCTTCTCCTCTCTGCTGTGCCACAGATTTTGCATGTTGGTGAATAATGCCATCTCTCCAGTTCTAGTGTAGCATGGTGCTTTGTAATCACAAGACAGTTGAAATATGAGGCCTTTGCCTCCAGACAGAGGTGAAAGTAAGCCAGTACGATCTGGTATGGCATACTGGCAAGAGCTGGTATACAGCCAACCGTACCGGCAGGGGGCAGCTTCCCCAGGCTGGCAATTTAAAAGGGCCCGGAGTCCCTGGCAGCAGCAGGAGCCCCGGGCCCTTTAAATCACCACCAGAGCCCCACTGTAGGAGCCCTGGGGTAGCGTTGGTGGCTGGGAGCCCCAGGGCTCTGGCAGCAATTTAAAGGGCCCAGGGGCCCAGGGCTCCCAGCCACCGCTACTGCAGCCAGAGCCCTTTAAATCACCACTGATTTAAATAGCTATTTAAAGGGACTGGGGATTTAAAGCCCCCGCCTCTTCTGCTCAGTACCCCAGCCCTGCATACGGGTAAGTCCTTTAAGTTACTTTCACCCCTGCCTCCAGAGGAATATCTTGATTACAGCATTGCACTGACACAGTTATGCTCGTGGCCGTGAAGTTTATAGCTTTGCTCATATTTGGAAGAGACATTTGGGCAATTGTTGCCAAGAAGCATTTTCTGAAGGATGTTGGAGTCCTCTTCCTCACTTGCCAAAGACACTGAGAGAATGTGTAGGACAAAGTGGTATGTAGTTCCTTTCCTTGCTCACCCCCAAATTACTGACCAGGGCACTTAACTCAGCAATCCATCTTTTTCTTTTGCTAATGACAATTTACAAATTGCTTTCCCGCAAGATCCTTAAATTTAAAGAGCAGCTTTATCCCTGGTTATAAATGCTAAAGCAAGGAGAGGAACAAATGGAAATGAGGTAGCTGAGAAACAATAGTTCACTATTAGGCTGGTATGAGCAGTTACATTTTCCCCGTAATCTATTTCAAGAATAATTTCTTACGTTTTTGTTTTACTTAATGTATATTTTTAATAGCAGTGATTGAGCAAGACTCGTCTAACAGGTTTTTTTAAGGGAATGGAATCTTTAAGTATTTGCTCTGACTTTTCTGAGACAAAGTTCAATAGTCAACATGCATGAAGCTTTGTCACTATCTGCAGAATATCAAGAAAAGCATGGTTTGAGGGTGCTTCTATCTCCTTTTTCCATAGCTTTTTGACTGTTATCTGCTGCCAAGATACTGTCTTGAAGTCACAATTGTTAAGCTTATTGCTCTATTGCAGAAAGGACCATTTCTGTCCCAAACTTGAAAGTTTTTTCCCTACATAAGCTTCAGTTCTTATCTTGTTTAAAAAAATAAAGCAAAAACCGCACACACAACCTCCCCCAAAAACCAAACATCCACCCAAGGGAAAAAAACCACCACCACCCACTAGAAATTGCATTGCTACCCACCTGTAAAACAATGTAGGCAAGCTTCCAGTGACCTGTTCATCTTGAGGATACGCAATCTTGTCAGTCTCTCAGTAGCTAAGGAGTTGAGGATGGCTTCTCTACTGCCCAATTGAGTTACGGAAGTTGGTATATTTTAGTGTTGTCTGTCTTCAGAAATTATTTTCATGGATAGAAACTACATTTAGTGTCAAGGTCATTCCTCTTCAGATTCCAATAGTTGTTTAGAAGGTCAAATTTAAAGCTTCAATTGCTAGCACTTTATTCCAAAATGAGTCTTATTTACAAAATAAATCCACCAATATTACTACAAATTCATAGTGTCACACACACTGCTGTGAATTGCCATCCAAAACCAGGATGTGTAAGTTTCCACCACTACTCAACACTGGCTAATAACTAACAAATACTATTCAGAAATCTGCATCTCTAATGACATCTTTGATTATAGGAATTCATTGACAAGGCAGTCAACAAAACGTCAGTCTTGTCTCCAACAGCATTTGAAATACAAAGGTTTTTTTGATCATTGAAGGACACAATAAACAGGACATGCTCTGTGTATTTCAGTTCCTGCTTTTTTAACAATCAAAATTGCATTTCTGAAAAATTACATTCACAGTTGTCTTTGAGGCAGCAGTGGCAGAAACGGTGTCACAGGAAATGAGCATAAAGAGCACATGTTTTTTTTGGCTCAAGTGTGGTATGAATATGCTGAAATCTTTATATACACCTGATAATTCATGTGTGTAAAAATACTGAGCAGTGCAATAGGGTGTCTGGTGCTGTGGAAGTGTGTGTCAAATGTGGGGGGGAAAAGAATTCAGAAATTCAAATCTAAGGGATTTCAATTCTGATCTTCTAATGGGTAAAGCTCATTCTTTATTTTATACTGTTGCATTCTCCACTTTCACCAGATTCCAGCCTGTCAATGTGGTGACTAACACGATAAAGTCTGACTATTTTGGCCTAAACCTGTCAGCCACAAGTCAACACTGTCAATTATATCTTGCTCTGTAGAAACCTGCTCTTAGGAAAGACTAGAATCCCTACGTCTGCAGGAGATGGAGGCTGAAGGGGTGATGCTCTCAGTCTCTATGGGAAGGTACAGTTCTTACCATAGTATCTGTATCCAGTCAAGAAGGAACACTTATCAACCACGGAGGTTTCTTGCTTTGGGTATGGAGCAAGTGTTCATTTTGTAACTGCACAGTATTGCAGAAGAGGTGAGGGTCTTGTGAAACTTTCACCCAGACCAAAAAGGTGTTCTCTTGCCACATGGCCTGTAACCTTGGGTACCTTTTAGGCTGTGCAGCTTTGGCTGAGAGCCCTGACACCAGCAGCATACTCACAGCACAGTGGTCTCACCCTGAGCTTCCATCAGCCCAGTTACTCCTTGCAGGGCATCCCCAGCAACCTTTCTGGACCCAAGGCTCCCCAAAACATTCTAACTTGCAGCAAACTATCCTCTTACTAGACACTCACAGAGGTACCACCGTGTTCGCTGCCTCCCAAGAGCCAGTACAAAAAACAACTTATTAGCAGTGAAAGGGACTTGACGCTACAGGGGAGATGGGTTTGGTGAGACTCATGTCTGGAAGATTATTGGAGTCATCCTGCAAGGAGTAAGTGGGCTGGTCAGAGTTCAGGGTTGAGACCATTGTGCTGCGGGCATACTGCTGGTGTCAGGGCTCTCAGCCAAAGCTGCACAGCCTAAAGGCACCCAAGGTTACAGGGCAGGGGCTGACAGAACCCCTTTACTGGTCTGGGTGAACTCCCAAAGCATCACAGGACTGAACAGAGCTAGGAGGTAAGATCTCCTAATGAAGGAATGGGATGGAATCACTCCATACATACAGAGATTGAAGGAATGTCTGATACCTTAAACTTTTAAATAAAATATTAAGTACAAACGTGTCTCTGCTCCACATGGTGTAAAAGAGTTAAACCAAAACCTTTTTACTAAGTCCATTTGCTGTACAAATTGCTTATGCAGACCTTTTGTCTAATGTAGGTCTCTGCTCTCAACTTCAGCCTCCTCTTTTTTTCTTTTACAGCTGCATGCACCCCTTTTTAAACTAACCTGAAATGGTAGTGTTCTGACTCTTCTATTGCTCTGATTGCTCCAGTGCTAATCCTGTTCTTATCTCTGCTTACTGTGTTCTTGGGGTATTTGTGGGCAGCCGTCGGAGTACAGCTGCTACCTCGGCTCCGGATCTCGGGCATCTTCTAGAGCCAGCTCTGCTCGGGCAAGTCCAGTGGTGAGCACATATCTTCTCTTTATCTCTTCCTCCTTTTCAGCTGCTTCATTCCTGTGTTTCCCAAGCCTGCTTGATACTTGTACAGAAAGTGTGGTGTCAGACAACTAGTCAATTGCAAGTTTAATTTAACCTATAATACAATATTGATCATGACTAAGGATCAGTGAGCAGGATCAGAAAATACAAAGAAACAGTGTGAACCGTAGTTAAATCCTCTAACCAAATAAATATTAAGTTTTGGAGAAGCATCACCAGACACAACCATACCCAGTCTAAGATGTGCTCTTCCATCAGTTAGCCATCCCCACATGCACACATTCATTCCTTTCTCAATATCCTGCAAATTCTATGATGAGGGTCTGTGCCAAGCAGGTTCCATCTTCACATCTTGCAGTTTTGAAGTTTTCTTCGGAGTCAGAGGTGCACAGTACACTCTGACAGGCCTCTTAACTGGTGAAGTTCCAGATAGCACAGAACTCAAAACTGCAACAGCCTGAGTTCAGCAGAGTTTACTAGACTTGGAGACTCTGCAACAATTATGTCAACAGGCTATGATATTTGTTGGTTACTGAAGATGTTGGGGCTGGCTCAAAATTTACCCTGCCTCCACTAGCAGGGTAATAAATACCCGGCTGCTGCCACAGCCCTGCAGTTTAAAGGAATAAATAAATAGTGAAATCATTTTGTAAGTTAATCAAACATCTTTCAATCTAACTACCTGAAACATAACTTTTCTCCCTCTCCTGCATCTTTTAGACTTTTTTCTGACTTGCTCGTGGTGCATTTTTTCCCCAGTGGTGGTTTCAATCTTTCCTATTTCCTCCTTTTCTCTCCTACCTCCTTGTATATCTATCTTTCCCTGTGTTGTTCTCTACCTCTTTCCAAATATTTGGCTCTTTCTTCTCTCAAGATCTTTTAATACCATACTTTTTTAACTTGTCCAGTCTGTCTCCCCCACCCATTTTCTGCCCACCTAATCTCTTGTATGTTCCCAGACACCCAAGAGCTGGAAGATTAGCCCACTAGCAGACACTGCTATTAAGGTGAGGGGGAGGGAATGCACTGTAAAATAGCAATATCCTTGTACAGTAATGACTCCACTCTTGCTTGGAATAGAGGATGCTGGGATTACTGCCAAAATGCTGTCCTTGAGCCTTGCTTGGTGAGTCCATAATTCTTATTAGCAGTCTGGGCAGTAAATGTCATTTTACTAGACAAAATGATCATATAGAGGCTTTGGACCTTATTTGAAGAGACATTTAATTATTTCAGACAACTTGTATACCAGAAAAAACCTCTCCTTTTAAGCAATGTTATCTCCTTATCTAACTGCAGAATTCCATGGTCCTTAGGACCAGGCTACCTATTAAACATGCCTAGAATGTGGAATTTAAAGAGAGCTATTTGGGCTTCCTCAGAAAATGACAGGACCATTTCAATAAGTTTCACTTGTATCTTTTGTGACTGTCTTTTGTATCATGTAATGCTGAAAAAACTGTATCAACAAAATAACCATGCCGCAAAACCCTGTGTCTTCATAAAGTTAGTATAAAATATAAGAGATGGGTGTCTCCGTATAGTTAAAAACCGATATTTACTGTGAGTTGTTAGCATTATGTAGACTGTGAATTTGGAGTGGCTATATTGATTTGGGTTTCCCTTTCCCTTGATGTGTACTGTAGTCATGCCTCACATTCTCCCTGCTTGTTGTTTGTCTTTTATCTCCATTTGGAAAATGTTTGGTATATGCTTCCTGCGGGTATCCTGTGCTTTCCCATTGTTGATCATGCTGCTATTTATAAATTCTGTTCTTAGTTATTGAGATGGAAGAGAATTGTGTTTTCAGTCTACAGTACTTACATTAAATATGCGTAAACCTACTCAGTAAAGAAAAGACAAATTGGAAGTATGTAGCGTTTTTTAGAGAATAAGTGCATAACTTACTAAGTCATCTCTTGATCTGTTAGATACGATGTAAAATTACATTTTTAGAAATCCTTTTTTAAACCTGATATACCATACGAGATCAGGGAAACTGACTTATAGAATGGACAATTAGAGATTTTCACCTCACAGGCATTTTAAATCTAACCGATGTTGTAGTGACCAGAGTTAACATCTGATAGCTGTGTTGTGGTTTAAATGAGATGAGTTGAGTCTAATTGCTGCTGAACAGCTGACTACGTTGCAAAAGCTGTTGCTACAGTTGGCACTCAGTGGTGTTGTCAGCAGAAAGGCTAGGCATTGAACACCATTTAATTTCTAGAAATGCCACCGCAGGGTTAAGTGTGAGGCATGTTGGTAGAGCATTTTCAGCAAGCTTGTACTGCCAGCGCTGTGTACGTTATGCGGATAAAGATAGAACTTCAGTTTCCAGAGACATCAGTCTAGCATTTTCCTTGCACCTAACCAAACAAAAAAAACATCCACTGGCAGAGAATACGAGTAGACCAGTGCCTGAGGCCCATACAATGGCAGGGAAATGAGTAAGCGAGAGACATTCAGATAATTCTGGCAAGTGACCCACACCCACATGCTGCATAGTGAGCTAGATTATAGCAAAATTCAGTTTATAGTGGAGTAAGTCTTAAATTTTTCCAGTGAATTTCAAAGGGCTATGAGTCTGCTTGAATGAAGCATCACTTCACTTTTAGTAAAGTTTAACACCAGTATAATTATGCTAGTTCCCTTAGACTCAATCATTATTATCTGCCAGATACATGCTGCAGCACTTCCCCTTAGGGAGCGAAGATATGGACTTTTAGGAGGATGATATGAATGAACACCCACTTTTAGTAGACATCCCCAGTCGTCATAAACTCCACCATGAGTTTATGCACCTCCTAGCTGAGGAGCTAAAACTTGAATGTTGTTTTAGGCCTTCCCTTGGGAGATAATTTTAGAAAATACTTACACCTCTTGGTTTTTTTGGGAAAATATCCAGATAACAGGATAAGTTTGGGGTTTGGTAACTTTGATTATTCCTTTTGAAAATAAAACAAACAAAATCTGGTACCAATTAATTATTGTAAAGGTCACCAGTGAACGTGGTTCCCAGTTTGGAAGCTTGTGTATTGATGAGATATAGATATAGATATGAGAGTGAGTGAGAATATGAATAACCAGTAAGAATACTTTGAGGGTCAACTTAATGAGGGTCTACTTTATATGCTATACTACCATTGTGGGAACCGATAATCACAGATGTCTCTGACCTGTCAGAGGCAGACATCAGGACTGCACTGCTGAAGATGGCACCTGGAAAAGCAGCAGGTCCAGATGAAGTCATGGTGGAAATTATCAAAGCCTTGAGAGAGTTTCGTGTATGCTGGCTCAAGTGAGTCCTGTGTGCAGTTTGGAAAGAGAAGACACTCCCAAGAGAATGAAAAAAGTCCATATTGGTGCCAATATAGAAACAAAATGGTGACATATACATTCAAAGTAATGAGGAGTTACATTGCTGTCCCATTGTATGAAGATGTTAGAGAGAATCATAGTCAAGGTTTGTCCAACAGTGGAGCCCATTTTAGGAAAGGAGCAATTTGCTTTTAGAAAAAGAAGAGGGACAACAGAACGATGTCATCAGGAGTGAAACCAAGGTCTGTGATATCAAAAAGAAGCTGTAAGAGAAGAGGCTGAAATGGTATCGGTGTGTACAAAGAATGGATGAAGGGAATCTTGTTAGGGAGATGCTCGAGATTAGAGTACATGGGTGAAGAACAAGAGGATGGCCAAGAAAATGGTGGATGGACTGTATGGGGTAGGATGGAGTGGATACAAAGCAAGCATTGGACCAGCAAGCCTGGAAAAGACTACTGTGGTGGTGCAGCCCCAGCTATATGGGAAAAGGGGAAGAAGGCAGGGTTGGGGGGTATAATGAAGTAGTCCCACTTTGCACCAATAGATGTCTGAACTCAAAACTTCAGGGGCTTTCTCTATCCAGGAGGAAGAGACAGATCCCTTTGTATGTATAAATTGAGAGCGGTTTGAGTTAGTTCAATGATGCAGAAAATGAAGTGGAATTCAACAGAAACAGCTGACTTCGGGTGCAATAGTGTACTCAAGTCATGTGAGCCAATATACTGCACAAGAAATGAGCCAAATTTGAAGTGTCGGTGTGAAGACGGCTGGTACATAAACCACTGTACCACTCAACCTGCTGTTCTTAAATATGCAATCTAAGGATATTTCAAAGTGAGCTAAAAAAAACCCAAGGAGTACTTGTAGCACTTTAGAGACTAACACATTTATTTGGGCATAAGCTTTCGTGGGCTAAAACCCACTTCATCGGATGCATGCAGTGGAATATACAGTAGGAATATATATACACTCAGAGAACATGAAAAAATGGGTGTTGCCATACCAACTGTAATGAGACCAATTAATTAAGGTGGGCTATTATCAGCAGGATGGCCCATTTCAAACAGTTGACAAAAAGGTGTGAGTAACAGTAGGGGGAAAAATTAGCATGGGGAAATAGTTTTTACTTTGTGTAATGACCCATCCATTCCCAGTCTTTATTCAGGCTTTGTTGCAAGGCTAGGTTCCTGGGTTAGTGTTTTTGTTGTGTGGGGTGTGGTTGCTGTTGAGTATTTGCTTCAGGTTGGGGGGCTGTCTGCAACAAAGCCTGTTGCCAAGTCTGTCCACATCTATTCAAGGGACACCATCTAGTCAAGGGACACTAATCACATCAGCCACACCATAAGAGGCTCGTTCACCTGCACATCTGCCAATGTGATATGTGCCAACAATGCCCCTCTGCCATGTACATTGGCCAAACCGGACAATCTCTACGCAAGAGAATAAATGGACACAAATCAGACATCAAGAATTATAACATCCAAAAACCAGTTGGAGAACACGTCAGCCTCCCTGGTCACTAAATTTCAGACCTAAAAGTTGCAATTCTCCAACAAAAAAGCTTCAAAAACAGACTCCAGCGAGAAACTGCAGAATTGGAATTAGTTTGCAAACTGGACACCATTAAATTAGGCTTGAATAAAGACTGGGAGTGGATGAGTCATTACACAAAGTAAAACTATTTCCCCATGTTTATCCCCCCCCCCCCCCCACTGTTCCTCAGATGGTCTTGTCAACTGCTGGAAATGGCCCACCTTGATTATCACTACAAAAGGTCATGTGTCGTCCCGTCCCCGTCCCCCCGGTAATAGCTCACCTTACCTGATCACTCTCATTACAGTGTGTATGGTAATACCCATTGTTTCATGTTCTCTATGTATATAAATCTCGCCACTGTATTTTCCACTGAATGCATCCGATGAAGTGAGCTGTAGCTCATGAAAGCTTATGCTCAAATAAATTTGTTAGTCTCTAAGGTGCCACAAGTCCTCCTTTTCTTTTTGCGGATACAGACTAACATGGCTGCTACTCTGAAACCTGTTTGAAATGGGCCATCCTGATTATCACTACAATAGGTTTTTTTTTCTCCTGCTTATAATAGCCCACCTTAATTAATTGGTCTCATTAGAGTTGGTATGGCAACACCCATTTTTTCATGTTCTCTGTGTGTGTGTATATATCTTCCTACTGTATTTTCCACTGCATGCATCCGATGAAGTGGGTTTTAGCCCACGAAAGCTTATACCCAAATAAATTTGTTAGTCTCTAAGGTGCCACAAGTACTCATTGTGTTTGTGTGGTGGGTTTTTTTGGTTTGGGTTTTTTTTGCTGATACAGACTAACACAGCTACCACTCTGAAACCTGTCAAAGTGAGCTGGAGTTTGAGGAACAGTCTCTATTGTCTTTTACATGGCTTTCTGACATCCTGCATGTACCCTAGATTAAGTTAAGCAAAGGTTTCCCCAAAATATAGTTAGCAGCAGCTTGACTTCAGGAACATTGTTCATTCCTATTTCTTATACACAATGGCTTCCATCCCAGAAGGATGCCAAAACAATTTAGAAACAACAGTAAACATAGAACACTATTGAAAAGCAACAGAGTCTGATTTCAGAGTAGCAGCCATGTTAGTCTGTATCCGTAAAAAGAGAGAGAGTCATTTTGGCACCTTAGAGACTAACAACTTTATTTGAGCATAAGCTTTCGTGAGCTACTGCTCACTTCATTGGATGCATGTGTCTGAGTGAAGGTGTATAGCACATGACACAAAAGTGCCTAGAATAGGGGTGGGCAAACTACGGCCCATAGGCTGGATCCGGCCCCTCAGGGCTTTGGATCTGGCCTGCGGGATTGCCACCCCCATTGCTCTGCGGGCCCGCATGGCTCCCAGAAGCAGCCAGCACCACGTCCCTGGGGTGGGGGCTTGGGGGGGGGGAGGCTCTCTGTGCACTGCCCTTGCCTATGGGTACCTCCCCTGAAGCTCCCATTGGCCGGGAACGGGGAACCACGGCCAATGGGAGCTTTGGGGGAGGTACCCACAGGCAAGGGCAGCGTGCGGAGCTCTCTGCCCCCTCTCCCCCAAGGGCCGCAGGGATGTCGTGCTAGCCATTTCCCGGAGCGGTGCGGGGCTGGGGCCAGGGCAGGCAGGCAGGGAGACTGCCTTGGCCCCGGTACGCATCACTGCCACACCGGAGCCGCTTGAGATAAGCAGCGCCAGGCCAGAGCCCGAACCCCTCCTGCACCTCAACTCCCTGCCCTAAGCCCCCTGCCTGCACCCCAACCCCCCCTGCACCCCAACCCCTCTGCTCTGAGTCCCCTCCTGCACTATGCACCCCCTCCTGTGCCCCAACCCCTTGTCCTGAGCCCCTTCCTTCACACTGCACTCCCTCCTACACCTTGGACTCCCTCCCGCACCCCAACCCCTTGCCTCCTAACCCCCTGTCCCAGCCCTACATTCGTGGCCCTGCAAGCAGTTTCCCCACGCAAATGTGTCTTCAGGCCAAAAAGTTTGCCCACCCTGACCTAGAAGGTAAACTTTTGATGGACACCTACCCCACTTTATTTTACAGAAGGGATCAGTGGAGCTTAATGTCCACACAAGACTTTGATGTTTAAGATCCCTTCCTTAAGAAGTTCCACTCACTAAAGTCCATTGAATTCAGTTGATGTAACTATGATACGGTATTTTTCTGTAAAGGTGCTCTGTTTGTTGTTAGCTTGCCACAGGGGTTACTTATTAACATGTAAACCTGGCTTTGAAAGACTTTCATTAGGTAGTGTTGTTCTTCAGTAGTTTGTTTTTTGGTTCTCGTGTTTGGTTCAAACAGGAGTAGAGCTGTCCTGGTATGAAGTTTGGTAACATTGTACAAAGAATGTGTATGTACAAAACTCTGTACAGAAAATTTTCCCATAAATAGCTATGTATTTGACACAGGGTGATTATGACTTTCTGATATATGTATCAGCATGAAACAGGACTAAATGTGGGTTTGTATGATCTCAGTCCAATAATGACTATTTTAAAGTTGTACTATTAAAAATAAAAACATTTTTAGTTTGAAAATGTATTACTGAAAAATCCAGTCTTTCAGGTCTTTTTTTTTATTTTTTTAAATCTTGAGGACTTACTGAGAAATGGATCTCTGTTTTGAAAAAAAGATCTTTGGAAGTAATTTGCTAAGGCTTTAAAAACAAACCTTGCATCATAAAGGTCAGGGTATTTCTGATTTTTTAAATGATATAGTGAGGATTTTCAGTGCACAGCTAACATACTGCAGCCATTACCTGTAAGTAAAAATTGGCATTTTTAAACAAGTACTTAACGGCATAATAGTATGTAATGGTTCTGAAGGAACTGTGGAGTTTTTACAATGCATATAATATATCAATAACATTTTTAAGTCCCATTGAAAGCTGGATTTCAACCTTCCAAAAAAATAGGGAAAATTAGAATGAACAGGGACACTAAGGTATTTAAACACTTAAGGAGAAGTCCGGGTATATGAGAAAAATAATTAATAAAAATCATGTGAGTTGGCAGCATTGAAATGGGCTTGGCTTTACACCCTTACAGATGCAGGTATTCTCAAGTCAGCACACAACTGTACCTATTTCCTACCCTTGCTAATTGTGCTGAGAAACAAAGCACAACTAAATGGTATTAAGTTTTCACAGAGTATGTTTTGAAGGAGTGGAGTGCCATTGAAAGATACTGATTTCTCAAATTAAATATTGGAAAATGTCCCTCAAACTCATAACCTTTTCTCACTACTCCATTTCTCCCCCCAGCACTGCTTTCAGATCCTTTTTGCAAAAAACTGCAGTAGCTGCACCTGCAAGCAATTGAGAATGCAGATTTAGCCCCGCACAAGTCTTAGTGGTGTGAAGGTTTTAATATGCATGCGTGTGTTGGGAATATAGTTGGTAATATTAAAATTATATACATAAAATTATAATTAATTTCTATATTTGCATGTATGTGTAGTTAAACTGAAGTGATAAGATGGTACTTAGTCAAGTTTGCTGATTGCAAGTTGATCTGGTGCTCATTAATCCCTTCCGTCATGTGACTGCCTCTTTATTGCCCACTCCTGTATCTGTGCATATGTACAATAACTACATGCTAATATAACAGTAAACTGCATAGTTTTCTGTATAAATACAGATCTTCAGGATAATGCTGGTAGATTTCACTTTCCATAAATCTTCAGTAATTAAGAAAAAATTGGAGGTAAATCCTGATCATGTAGATTAGTCTTTCAAATGCTGAGAAAAGAGGAAAGTGTCACTGTATGCTATTAAGTCTGGAAATTTAAAAATGTTCAGACTTTTTAATCACTAAGAGGAGCTAGTAGTTTGAAAGATACGCCTTTGAAACCAATTCCATTATTCTCTGAATCTGTGTTAAAAGATTTCTCAGAGCTAAAAAGAGGAAAACATGTTTGGAATTCAAAAGCATATTTTGTTAGCTGGACACAACAGGTAATCTGTGTTACGTTCCTTTTCCCATTTCTTGGAGACACTCAGAAGGGTGGGGACCAACAGTCATTTTTTTTTGTAGCCTATGAGGGGCTGTACTAGCTGATTGGCATCACAATATTTTCATTATAAGCCATGTCTTTGAAAATGTAAGTGTGGTTAGGAGAATGTGCAGGCCTAGCTGTAACAAACCAACATACTAATTCTTTGGCAGAGCTGCAACTAACTCCTTATGTTGTAGGAGGGTACACCTTTAATGACAAACAGCACACAAGTGATAACAGAAGTAGATTTAACTCTAAGCAAATGTGTTAGTTGTTTGATACCTTGCCCTCATTTTTCACAGCTTTCATCCAATACAGTCTCCCCTTTCAATTTTAAAATTTTACTGGTATACCAAAGCTGACAGCTAAAGCAAGTGAACAGTGGCGGATCTGTTTGTGCTTCAGCTTGTCTGGAGTGGAGATCTATTGCAGTGCTGACTTGCATTCCAGAAATTCCTGATAGGTTTGTTTAAGTAAGAAGGATTGATTTAATAGTCATTCCTTATCTAGGTTAGTTACAAAGAATCCTGAAGAAACACCTAATCCTAACCTGACAAAGTTCAGAGGTTTTCTCACTAGTAAACTTTAAAAGTTCTGTGCTGATTCCTACAGCAGGGTAGACTATTATTGAAATGCACAAGGCCTTAAGATGGCCCTATGTATGCCCATAGAATTTACCGCTTTTAGACTGTACTTTTAATGAGTGGTGTTTGATTACATCAGTCACTGTTTCCCAATGAGGCAGGAAGGAACACTACATTCTGATTATTAAAATTAGTAAAAAATTTCTTTCCTCAGTGTTAAGGTAGGTTTATAATTCCTTGTATCTAATCACTGTCCATCTCTCATTCAGCATTAGATAGTGTGTTCTGTCCATCTCAAAGGTGGTGCTGTTTCATTCTTTCTTGATTGAGTTTGAGACTGCCCTCTGGTGCTGCTTTTATAGAGCATAAAAGGTCAACACAACTGTGAAATTGTACCAATGGTGAGCTCACTCCCCTAAGAGCCTAAATGATTTTGAAATACTCTAATAGTTTTAGAATAGAAAATGGGATCTCAGATTTCATTCATGTCACAGCAAACAGGAAAAAAAGACCTTACTTTTCATGGGGAAAATGATTTTATCCCATGTCACTGAAACGGAGCTGAGGAGCAATTCAGTGATACATTCACAACGCTGGCTGTGGACTTTTTAGTACCTGATGCTGTACAACGTAAGGTCCTCTAGCAGCTGCTTTGTCAAAATTTGTAAGCAGATGTGGTCTAGTTTAAGAGGCTGGTGTCTGGGAGTTCTGGATTAAAGGCCTGACTCTTCCACTGATTTAATTTGACCTTGAAGTCACTTAACTTTGTTGTTTCTGTTTATTTGTCACAGACTGGGGATAATATGAACCTACTTCACGGGAGTATTGAAGTCTATTTAGTAAATGTTCGTAAAACACTTTAAGAGCTTCAGATGAAAGGCACTATATTAGTGCACAGTGGTGATGCTGGCGCTTGGTATGTGTAAAGGCAAGGCATTTGAAGGGTTAATATCAAATATTTGCTAGTTAAGTGGAAAGAAAAAGGAAAATAAGTTTCAAATGTATTAAAACTGCAGTAGTTCATTACTGTTTATGAAAAATAGGCAATACTTCCATATATGGACTTGTAGAATTATTCTGCTCCTGCTTGGCTTCCAGCTGCATTCACCCCTCTGATAATGCTGACGCTTTTGTAACATGGCTCTGGTTTTATTCTGAAAAATAACCTTCAAAAGAGGCTGAACTCTGATCTCTGTGATGTGCTTATTTTACAAAGAACAGCTTGTACCCCTTGCCAAGTTACAATGCTGCACATAAGAATTTTACTGAAAACTACTCTACGTATGCCTTCCTTCTCTTGCATAACCCCCCATGAAATGATGGGGATTCAGATGGTGGTCTGTTAATAGAGATTAATATTATACATTATTAAAACATATAGATTTTGATTTATTTTAATAGAGTCCTACAATAAACAGCTTTTACATTTTTATTAGATGTATTCCTATTTATATTACTTTCTTGGCAGGTACTTCTTTCATTTTTTCTGTAGCATGTATTAGCTATTTTTACAGTAAAAAGTATGGTGAGCAGTTCAGAGACTGTTAGGTTGTTCTCTATCGGTTTGCAGTGCCACTTGGGGAGGTGCTGTTACTCTGTTGGCATAATGGAGCACTTACATTGGTGGGAGGCAAATTTAAGTGTAGACTTATGCACAGTTAGGTTGACACAAGGTGGCCTATGTCACTCTAACATTATGGTGTAGACAAGGCCTTAGGTTGGAGCTTAAAATGTCCCTAAAGGGATCTCTCAAGGGACCTACTCTTCTCCTTAAATTACCTTATAAAACTCACCTGAAGAGCCATCAGATATTGGAATTTGAGTACTTTCCATGCTTGGTGTGGCCTCTAAGATTTCTTCTTCTATTATCTACAGTTTCTTTATCAATTTCATGTATCTTTGGCAAGCCTGCTACTTCCAGATATTTTTGAATCACTTCAGAGCTTGGTGTATCTGAAGTAGAGTGGGTTTATAATAAGCAGCAAAAGTAGCACGCATCACTAGGGTGTGTATCTGTTGCTGGCTGTTAATTGGTAGCATAATGGTTGCTTTTGAATCCCTATAAGTTTAAGACAGTAATTTACCACATTTATTTCCTGTTTCATAAAACATCAGCTTTATATATCTAAGGGCTTTTTCAGTGGCATGTGTCATCAACATATTTAGTTTCCCACTAATATTAGTTAACTATTTATATACTTTTTTGAACCTGGGGTTTTATGAATCTCTTCTGATTTTAATTTTTCTTAATCTCCTTTTTCAGTTGAGAGGTTCTGCTTATCAGCTGACCCCTAAAAACGTCTCCAAATGCATCCCATAGAAGATAACTCTTTATATCATTTGAAAATATTGAACAATGTCCTCATTAATTGTTGTTGTCCAGTTTTTGTCCTGGAGAATCAAACTCATTTTCCATAAATCATCTTTGAGACCCACCCCAACCATGCAGTATAACTTCTAATGGGATTATTTGGCCATGCCAGTTTCTACAGATCTTGTCTGCTTCATTAAAGATTTAGAAACAAGCATTTCATAGATCATAGAAGATTAGGGTTGGAAGAGACCTTAGGAGGTCATCTAGTCCAACCCCCTGCTCAAAGCAGGACCAACACCAACTAAATAATCCCAGCCACGGCTTTGTCAAGCCGGCCCTTAAAAGATGGAGATTCCACCACCTCCCTAGGTAACCCATTCCAGTGCTTCACCATCTCCTAGTGAAATAGTTTTTCCTAATATCCAACCTACCCCCTCTGCAGCTTGAGACGATTGCTCCTTGTTCAGTCACCTGCCACCACTGAGAACAGCCTACCTCAATACTCTTTGGAACCCCCCTTCAGGTAGTTGAAGGCTGCTAGCAAATCCCCCCTCACTCTTCTCTTCTGCAGACTGACTAAGCCCAGTTCCCTCAGCCTCTCCTCATAAATCATGTTCTCCAGCCCTGTACTTATTTTCATTGTCATCTGCTGGACTCTCTCCAATTCGTGCACATCCTTTCTGGGGGCGGGGGGCGCCAAACTGGACACAATACTCCAGATGTGGCCTTAGCAGAGAGCCGAATAGAGGGGAATAATCACTTCCCTTGATCTGATGGCAATGCTTCTACTAATGCAGCCCAATATGCTGTTAGCTTTCTTGGCAACAAGGACACACTGTTGATATCCAGTTTCTCGTCCACTGTAATCCCCAGGTCCTTTTCTGCAGAACTGCTGATTAGCTAGTTGATCCCCAGCCTATAGTAGTGCATAGGATTTTTCTGTCCTAAGTGCAGGACTCTGCACTTGTCCTTATTGAACCTCCTCAGATTTCTTTTGGCCCAATCCTCCAATTTTTCTAGGTCACTCTGGACCCTATCATTACCCTCCAGCATATCTACTCCTCCCCCCAGTTTAGTGTAATCCACAAACTTTCTGAGGGTGCAGTCCATCCCATCATCCAGATCTCTGGTAACCTGAGTTGGGGTAGTTGGTACAGAAAGGTTAATGCTACACCTATTTCTTTCTGTTTTTTCTTACCTATCAGATTTGTCCCAGTAAGAAATTGGTCTACACTTGAAGGCTTTTCCACGTAGGATTTACCCTTCCCAAAGTGTGGCAGTATTTGAAAGAAATGTTTTTAAAATGTTCTTTGCTTTTGACTTGGATCCTAGACTGAGCCCACTATTGTTAATAACTCAGCAATTGTGCTGTTTAATAAAATAAACCATCCTTCGTTCTTAAAATGATCATTAATCTGAAAATGCCCGTGTTTAGCAAATATGCCTTTGAAAGAAATAAAAAAGTCATCTTGAAACCAATTCTTTCCTGCCACAATCTGGTCCTCCTGAAAATGAGTTTCTTGAAGTGAAATAATCTGAGTGATGTTTTTAGTTCTACCAGACCTTTTTTCCTTTTAATGACATTACTTTGCCCTTTGACATTCAAAAATGATACCTTAAAGGGAAAGACACTGATAACTCGTTAGCTTATCCAAAACTTGAAAGTTGTATGTTTCTTTGGCTATTTGAAGGCATGAACCATTGTATGGCAAATGTTTCATTTCTAATTATATTGTATTCATAATTGTGTGTTTGAGTGGGCTTGATTTCTGCTTGTATACTTCCATAGCTAATTCCTTTATTAATCCTTTTTTCCACCTTTGCAGCCCCTCCCTCTGCGTTCGTCTTCCTTTAAATCCAAAAATAAAATACCAAAATAGCATCTGCATCAGTCCTCAAATGACTGACTTGCTGAGCCCTAAATAGAGATGGACAAAATTTTACTTGGAATGCTCTGTTCCATTTTTTCAAATAAGGTCAATGTTCCATTTCAGCCTTTTCGGAAAAGAACATTTTGATTTTTTTAAAGTTATTTTTTAGTTCCATTTTATATTATATAACATTTTAAAAGGTGAAATTGGAACAAGATGTTTTATCAGGCTGAAATATTTTTACCCAAAATAAAACTTCTTGAATGTAGTTTCATGGGAATTTTTTGTTGTGTTTTGGAACTGAAATTTCAAATTTGCGGATTTTTGCTGCCCAACTCGTACCCTAAACCACTGTACTCTCCCCTTGAACACTTGGACTACTTCTCTTTGCAATCCAAGGGAGGTACATTCTCTGCCAATGGGACCTCAACCCTTGCTCTTCGGGATAGATTACCACCTGATCATTTGCACTACATTGGGAGGATTTACATAGTTGCCAAGGGCCCCTCCTTGTGCCTGTCTGTTTTCTCTTGTCTCCTCCATGTGTGAGACACACTCTTCATATTTTATTTTTAATTTAAAGAACAGAGCTACAACAAAGTTATGCCCACCCCAAGACCACCTTCTGCTTAATCTCATTCATCTTTTCTTTTCAGCATCTTATTATAGATTAGTTTCTAATCTGAAGTATGCTCTTGGGTGGCTGAGATTTGGATATGGATTTCTATTCCAAGTGATTTATATGTGGCCTATACACCTGTCTAATTTCTGAATGATTTGAAAGTATTTGAAATATGGCTTTCTTGATTAAGGTAAAGAGCATTTATATAACATATGAGCAGTCCTAACAGAAAAGTTCACAAGCTTCACTTTATCAGTTAGAAGAATACTCCATCTTAAAATGTACTGTACACCAAGGAAGGCTTGAGAGGTGTGATCCAGACTGCTTCCTCCCACAAATGCTATTACAGTGCTGTGTGTTGTGGTGGTTCTTTGAGCAGAATATCTTGCCAGTGAACCTTCTTCCTCAGAGCTAGGTTTAAAAGCAAACAGCCTGGCTTATTTTGTCTTCCCTTTGTCCAATATTATCCAATTATTGCTTCTAAATAATCTCTCTTGTTTGCAGGTTGAAGAAAGGCCAGAAAAAGACTTTGAGAAGGTAAGAGAGTTGACATGAATTATATTGATCATAACACATATCTTACCACTTTTCCATGTTAAACTTGCATTGAATTTGCACTAATTTTGAATAAAATCCATGGCAGGATATAGCTTCATATAGTAAGAATATAAGAATGGTCATACTGGATCAGACCAGTGGTCCATTTAGCCATGAGCTTGTCTTCTGGCAGTGGCCAATACCAGATGCTTCAGAGGGAATTAATAGAACTGGGCCAATTATCAAGTGATCTGTCCCCTGTTATGTACACCCAGCTTCTGGCAATCAGAGGCTTAGCGACACCCAAAACATGGGGTTGTGACCTTGACCATCTTGGCTAATCACCATTGATGGACCTATCCTCCATGAACTTACCTAATTCTTTTTGAGCCCTGTTATGGTTTTGGCCTTCACAACATCCTCTGGCAATGAGTTCCATAAGTTGACTATATGTTTTGTGAAGAAGTATTTCCTTATGTTTGTTTTAAACGTGTTGTCTGTTAATTTCATTGGGTGACCATTATGTGATTATGTGAAACAGTAAATTATTCACTTCCTCCTTATTCACTTTCTCCATTCCATTCATGATTTTATAGTCCTCTATCATGTCCCCCCCCTTAGCTGTCTCTTTACCAAGCTGACAAGTCCCAGTCTTTTAAATCTTTTATATGGAAGGTGTTCTATGCCTTTAATCATATTTGTTGCCCTTCTCTGTACCTTTTCCAATTCTTATGTATCTTTTTTGAGATAGGGGTGACCAGGCCAGTATTTGTGTGGGCGTACCATGGATTTATATAGTGGCATAATGATCTTTTCTGTCTTATTATCTATCCTTTTCCTAATGGTTCCTAACATTCTGTTAGCTTTTTTGATTGTCACTGCACACTGAGTGGATGTTTTCAGAAAACTATCCATGATGACTCCCAAGATCTTTCTTGAGTGGTAACAGCTACTTTAGATCCCTTCGTTTTGTAGGAGTAGTTGGGATTATGTTTTCCAATGCGTGTTACTTCACGTTTATCAACACGTTTACCAGTCATCTGGTACAGAAGTCGATTTAAGCGATAGGTCACTGTGTGGGGGCTCGAGCCAATTCTGTGTTGTATTGTTGAAAGGAAAACCCTAGATACTGAACCTGGCCCTTGATGCTGCTGGATTACTGCAGGGTCGAGGAACCCCAGTCATGCCCAAGACCCCCTAGTGCTCGGTTCCGCACAGATGCAGAACAAAATGGAGCGGGGGGGTGGGGGGGCATAGCTCAGTGGTTTGAGCATTGGCCTGCTAAACCCAGTTCAATGAGGAATCTGGGGCAAAAAATGGGGATTGGTCCTGCTTTGAGCAGGGGGTTGGACTAGATGACCTCCTGAGGTCCCTTCCAACCCTGATATTCTATGATTCTACTTCTGTATATAGCATTGGCGAGACCAATACTGCAATACTGTGTCCAGTTCTGGTGGTCACGTTTTAAAAATATGTTGAAAAATCAGAGGGTACAGGAAAGAGCCATAAAAATGATTCAAGGGCAGGGGGAAAAAGTGTTAAAATGAGACTTAAAGAGATCAATCTGTTTAGCTTATCAAAAAGGTGACAGAGTTAACTTGATTATGGTGTGTAAGTACCTTGATGCAGAGAAAATACTCGGCACTAAAAGGCCTTTTTAATTTAGCAGAGATCGAGAACTAATGGCTGGAAGTTAAAGCCAGACAAATTCAAATTAGAAATAAGGTGCTGTGGTGGAGTAGACCCCCAGCCAGTCAGGAGAGGGGTTAAAGAGCCCTTCTGGGTGCAATCAGCCTCAACCCAGTACATCTGTGAGGCTTGTCAAACCTAGAGTGGGGCAGGCCATGAAAAGGGAGGATCCGGATCGCTGCTCAGTGCAGAGTGATATTCTGAAGGAACAGGACTGCAACTCCGAGCTCCCCATCCCCTAAAAGTGCTGACTAGGGAACCAGCTTGAGACCATGGCAGCCCAGGCCCTCTCAGAAAAGAGGTACTTTTCTCATTTTTTCTTCTTCAGCTTCCCAAAGGACTACAACTCTGCTTGCTGTGGAAGAATACTAACTTCTTGTTTAAACTGCTTTAACTTCCTCTTGCAAGGGGGCCAACATCTTGAAAAGCACAGACAGAGAGCAGTGCCCCCAACTTTGAGGCAAGAGCAGAGCCCACTCTCTCTCCAGGGGGGTGTCAGAGAGGTATAGCCTATTGCAGGCACAATTTTTTAACAGTGGAGTATGATTAAGGCTACATTTTAGTCACGGGTATTTTTAGTAAAAGTCATGGACAGGTCACGACAGTAAACAAAAATTCACAGCCCGTGACCTGTCCATGATTTTTACTATATACCCCAAACTAAAACTTGGGCATGGGGCTGCGGGGGGCAGTCCAGGGGTGCCAGGGAGGTGGCCCGGGAACCTGCTGTTGATCGGGGGGTGGGGGTGCGGCAGCAGCATATGGCCCAGGACTCCCCTGGCCCCTCTGCCTAGGAACTGCAGAGCCATGCCAGTGGGAGCCAGGGAGCCCCCCACCCCGAGGTAAGCATCCCCCACATGCCATAAACCCCTGTCCCTAGCCCTGAGCCCTCTCCCACACACGGAAACTGCTGCTGCTGGCCTAAGGGCTGCCGGGCTCGGGCAGCCCCTGAGCCAGCCACTGCAGATGTCATGGAGGTCATGGAAAGTCGCAGAATCTGTGACAGACTCGTAGCCTTAAGGATGATTAACCTTTGATATATACTACCAACGGAAGTGGTGTATTCTACATCTCTTGAGAACTTCAAATCAAAACTGAGTGCCTTTCTGGAAGAAATGTTATAGTCAAATACAAGCTATTGGACTCAACGCAGAGGTAACTGGGTGAAATTTGATGTGAAATTTCTGTGATATTACAGGAGGCCACACAAGATTGTCCTTTCTGACCTTAAAAATATATGAATATTACAGAATAAATTCAGTGAGCTTCACCTTGCCTCACTGTAATGAAGTAAAACTCTCATCTGAGGCTCTGTACTTAAACACTGGCCGCTGCTGGGACTGCCAACATGAGTGCCAATTATATAATTGTGGTGGTGTTGGACACCTCTCTACTGTGAATTGGACTGAATTAAAGGCACAGACTTGCTTCTCATAACTCACCAATTAGCTATCTGATGGTAACTTCTGTCAGTCAATTTCATCCTGTTCCAAATTTGAACTGATGCCGTCAAGGTGCAGGCTTCTGTCTCCATCAGTAGTCATACTATAAATGATCTGAAAAATCTCAGGACATAAAATTTGTTCAACGGAAGTTCTTTTGTGACCCACTGATGCACAGCATGTCTACTGATGATCCATTTGCTATAAATGAAAACAACTTTGTTTGTTCCAAAGAGATCATTGTGATCATTCTGACTTGGTATACATATAAAGAGGCAGATCACATTCTCAAAATATTCACATGCATTCATTTTTGTGTTTTAAAAAGGATTGTTTCATACCCATTTTATTTAAACTGTGTATGATTCTAGGGAGCTCGTACTGTGTCAAGCTTATCAGCAGCTACGCTAGCCTCTCTGGGTGGAACTTCCTCCCGGAGAGGCAGTGGGGACACCTCCATCTCCGTTGATACTGAGGCATCCATTAGAGAAATAAAGGTAAGAAGTCTTTGTAAGTGACATGTATTGATAGGAACTGTCTCTTGCCAGGCAGAATGTATTTCTTCATGTCTTGAAGTTTCCCACTAAGTTTGACTTAGTAAGCAGTGGAATTATTTAAAAGCATATATTTCTCCATCAGTATGTGTGGGAAATTACACATGCAAATCAATATTGGCAGGAGTTACCAGAAACACCTAATTCATCTAAAGATTTAGCCCTCTTGAAGTCTAAAAGTGGGCAGTAACTGTGGTCTGTTTTATGCAGAGTTGTGTAGCTCTTTTGGCCCCAGGATATGAGAGAGACAAGGTGGGGTGAGGTACTATCTTTTATTGGACCAACTTCTGTTGGTGAGAGAGACGAGCTTTCACGGAGCTTTTCTTCGGGTGATCTGAAGAAGAACTCTGTGTAAGTTTGAAAGCTTGTCTCTCTCTCTCTCACCAACACAAGTTGGTCCAATAAAATATATTACCTCATCCACCTTATGGTATGTTTTGTATTTTCATTTTATTGGTTGGTTAAAAGAAATCTTATTTTTTGGAAAAAGGTGCATAGCTGTTCTAAAAAGAGATGCTGTAGCACAACTGGAAGTTATGGGCTTGATGTAGGAATTGTTGGGTGAAACACTATGACTTGTGTTATGCAGGAGATCAGACTAGATGATCGTAATAGTTCCATCTGGTATTAAAAACTATGAAAGTGGGAAACAAACCCAGTCCCTTTCTCTTTCTCTTTCCTTGGTCACCTCCAAATTATAATATTTTACTTCTTTTGCAGTTCTGGCATCAGGAGGTGACCAAGGAGAGAGAGAGATTGTGTAAAGCTTTAATTGGGCTCATAATTAAAATGAATGTCTTTATTCCATTTCCCAGTGGTATTTCCCACACTTCCTAGGGTGTCCAGTTAGTGCTCATGTTCCTATTCTCTGAGACTTATCATAGAGTGATGTAGCTATGAGCACCTCACATGCACTAATAAATTTATCTTCACAACACCGCTGTTGGGTGCTAGTAGAGAAATATAAAAGAAAAGGAAGTCTTGTGGCACCTTAGAGACTAACAAATTTATTTGAGCATAAGCTTTCATGAGCTACAGCTCACTTCATCGGATGCGTTCCAATTTTACATATAGGGAGCTGAGGCAGAACGAGAGATAGAAAGGGACTTGCCAAATATCATACAGCCTGTGATAGAGCTGAAAACAGAATTTAGATCCCCTGAGTCACAATCTAGTTCGTTAACCACAAGACCATCCTTATTGTTGTAGAAACATCCTATTTTCCCAATCAAAATGATTAGGACAGGAATATACATCTATTCAAGAAGGATGATTGGCTGAAAAGCCTGTAAATCTTTTTATAGTGAAGTTTAGAAAACTCAAACTAGAGTAGAAACGTGTCTGTAAATGGGAATTTTGAACACCGGCTTCTCACTCAGCTGGGATAACTGCCCATTAGTTTTCTTGATATCATTCACTTTTCTTGCCATTTCCCTCAGGATATCAATGAGTTAAAGAACCAGATTCAGGATGTAGAAGGCAAATACATGCAGGGACTGAAAGAAATGAAGGTATTGGTTTATTGCAGACTGAACATGTGATATTAACATGAGCTAAACTTTCAGAGAGGCACAGCAAGAGACAGAACTAGAATTTAACCTGCATGCTTTTATGCTGAGGTGTGAATTAACTAAAAGCATTTCATCAGTGAGGAAAACATGCTTCCCATTCTGATGACCAGTAATCATTTCTTTGGATAATTCTTGGTAATCAGCACATGTAAATATTCTATTAGCCTCTGTAGAAAAGGTGATTAATGAGAATTCTTACTACTGCGTGTCTTGAGAATGTATTTAATTCTCCATCAACAACTGTAATATAAAGATTAGAGCATATAGAATACCGATCAGTTACTCCTTTTAAAATATGTCCATAATACAAGAACAGGAAATCACTCAAAATTTGAGGGTAAATTTAAAATAAAAGTAAATGCTGATTATTAAGCATGTAACTAACCTGTAGAGTTCAGTGACATGGGAAATCAAAGTTAAATACTGTAAATGTATTTTAAAAGGTACTTGGTAGAGAGTCCCAGTAAAACAATTGGTAAGTTATGCATACCTGAAGGAGAGGCAATCATATCTCATCCTATACAAGCAGCCCTGGTAAAACCTCCGTATTGTGTGGGGTAAACTGTCACAGCAGCTGCAGGGGAGGAATTCCTACAAATTCCATTAATGCACAAAAGGATTTTGGTGTAGTAGCTAAATAAATGTATCAGTTTGACACTTTATACTATATATTCAGCTGCATTGGCTCACGTTTTGAAAAACAGAAGGCATGTAAAGATGAGTGTACTGGGGACTTGGCATACCAGATATGCTAATACAGTACATATTAGCATAATTGTTAATTAAAATTAAAACTTTCTCTCATACTTTTTCCTCATTTGTTCAGTAGTACAAGATATTCGGTTACTGGCATCTTATGTGACCTGCAAATGGAAAAAATAGTTTGTGCTTTTTTTGCATCTTTTAGATATATGAAGCCTAAACTTTTTTCTCTTCTAGATCACAAAATATATATTAGATTCTGCAAACCAATCTACCTTACTCTTTTGGAGAATAAGTGAACTAGACTTTTGTAATATTGTTCCCTTCAAGTGCATTTGTAGCATTTTTATCCAGGTCTGCTTGTGTCTTTGAAGACCAACAACTTCAGTTTTGCTTAGTCACCTCTGATCTTGCTTTTGGCGTAGAATGTGGAACATATACTTAATTAAAAATTAATTTCCAGCTATAGTAACTTTCCTCAGAATTTGCCAGGAAGAGACTGGAACATTTTAAGCAAGCTGAATTCATCCCCTCACAGAATAAAAGTGTTAAATAGTGAATAGATTGAAACCTCCATCTGATTTAGGCTATGTCTTTAGTGGTTTTATTCTCTGTATTCAAATTTAGAATTATTAAATGACAGATAGTCCAGGGTTGGGATAGAATTTGATAATACTAATAAAATAATATTGGGCATGTTCTACTGTGATTCTGCATTTACCCTTAACAGTGTGTACGTTCGTGCCAACTAATTTTAAGGATTTAATTAATCATGTAGCTGCTTTGATTCCTGATTGCCCTTTCAGCAACTGATATTTCTTGTCTTATACAGTACACCTGCAACACGCACCAGTAACATGATTCATATTTAATGAGACACAAGTTCTTGTACCTTTAAAATGTCAGAGTGCCTTATTCTTTAATAGTATTCCAAAATAGATTCTTAATTTGAAACTTACGTATTTTGTCATCTTTTCATATTTAAAAGTCTGCATATTTCCCCCTTTAATGTTTATGGATCTAGTAGAAGTGGAATATTGTAATATCCAAAATTTATCATGGGTGTCCATATAATGCTAGCAATGTGACTTAATGAACTGGTGGATTGTTGATCCTAGCTTTAAATTAAGACATCTATCTAGGCACCTCTTTTGTTTCTTGCCTGCATACTTATACTGCAATGCGTTCGAAAGTTGCTGTTAGGTTGGTCTTAATTCAAATTGTATACCTGGAGAGGTTTTAGACCTGCGGTATAACATGGAAAATGGTACCATTTTATCTTGCCAACATTTCAGCTATTATTATATCTGAACTGTTCTCATGCTCAGCCTGAGTTAATAAATCTGAATTGCCTAGACAGTAGGAACAGGTTGAGAAAGGTGATCTAATAAAAATAAAATGCAGTATAAAGGGCTGGTGTGCACTGAAAAGTGACATTACAGAGCTGTCTCTCTCAGGCGTTTGAAAAATCCACTCCCCTGAGGGACATGGCTATGCTGACCTAACTAACCCCTAAAGCAGACAGCACTACATTCTGGGGACCTAGCAGCTGCCTCTTGGGGAGGTGGACTGACTGCTGTAGTGAGTGTCTAAGCTAAAGTGCTGCAGCTGTGCTTCTGTAGCATTTTGAGTGTGCACATAGCCAGAAGGTAGTGTACAGTCACTGCAATTTTTAATTAGACATACTAGAGTCCTAATTTAAGACCGCAAAAAGCACAGATATTGCCACCTCTTCTCCCAGGTTTGGGGGTCCCAGTCAGCAAAGTTACTTAAGCCATGGTTAACAGCTGATTCAGCTGGACTGCTTGCATGTCTACACTTAAGCATGTACTTGCATACTTCGCAACGTATAAAAGTGCTTTCTTTGAAGTAACTTCTCACTGTACTTACATATTTCTTGCCTTCAGGACTCCCTAGCAGAAGTTGAAGAGAAATATAAAAAGGCTATGGTGTCCAATGCGCAGCTAGACAATGAAAAAACAAACTTCATGTACCAAGTAGATACCTTGAAGGATGCATTGTTAGAGTTAGAAGAACAGCTGGCAGAATCCAGGAGGCAATATGAAGAGAAAAGCAAAGTAAGTATGAACACTTCTTGAGAAGCTGAAAGTTGTTTGAAAAAATATCTTCAGGGAAGAGACAATACTTTTTTTTAAGGCGAGGGGGATGAATCAAGTATGTAGAAATCTACCCGTTGAATAGCGCTCATTAGCAACTTGGCTTTTTTGCCTTTATCTGCCGGCACATGAATATGAGATTTACATTTTTTAAATCAATATCCAGGATATGGTGACTTTTTCGCATACAAGCTCATCAGTATAGCTTTATGTATTTCATTTGCATTTTGACTTAGAGAATATCCAAAAAGCCTTTCTGACTCCAGGAAATGTTATCCCTAGCAACTTCTGAAGGCTTTCCTGTTTCCTCTGGGACACGGTTACATACAAAGCTTAATTCAAAAGGCCATAGGAGGGTTGTGTGAGGAGTACTTCTTAAACAAATTAAGGCATTCATGGGCTTAACTACTGAAAATATACTATTGACTTGAATTACTGTCACCTCACTGAGGTGATGGAATGAGCCTCACTAAGTTAACTTTCGTGCAAACTAGTATTTCCTTAGGGATTATGTGGTAACTTCTCAGGAGCTAAATCTTTGACTCATGAGATATTGGTTAGTGTGTCCTCCATCATGCATAACTCTTGGTAAATGGTTTGCTTTTGAAATTTCACAATAAGGACTGGCCACATTGGAGTACTCTACCTTTTGAAAAAGGTAGGTTCCATTCCTAGTCATTATCGCTGAAGTCAGCAGGGCTTGAGTGCTGTAAATGATGTGTATTCCCCCTGCCCCAAAACCCACACCACCCAGTTTATTATGGATCAGTGTCTATATTGAACATTTGGCTTGAAATAACCCAGTCACAATCTGATTTCCTTCATAAGAGACACACCACCCAGTTTATTGTGGATCAGTGTCTAAATTGAGCGTTTGGTTTGAAATAACCCAGTCCCAATCTCAGACAAACAAGCTTAAAATTGAGATATTGATACTGCCCCATCTGTAAAGCACTTTGAGATCTGTGTATGAAAAGCTCTAGGTGGTATTATTATTATTATGCATGACAAATAAATATTTCCTTGCCTCTCCAGGAATTTGAGCGGGAAAAGCATGCTCATAGCATATTGCAGTTTCAGTTCACAGAAATCAAGGAGACCCTGAAGCAAAGAGAAGAAATGCTCGAGGTAGGTAATTACTCCATTGTGTTTAATGTGGTTGTTTGATCCATGTGTTCCAAACTAACAGTTAGAAGATAGAAGGCTCAGACAGGAATGGGGAATCTTAGTCCCTGCCCCAGATTTCTCATCTGACACAGTACTGTAGGTTCATTCTGTTAGACCTGAAATGGTTAGGGCTGATAAAAAAAAAAAAAAAAAAAAAAAGTACTGTTCGTAGTTGGATTTGTACGTTACGCTGTCTTTAATTTCTCAGAATAAGTTGTTATATGCTCTGGGCTCCTTCTTGTGGAGAGGCTGGTAGAAAGCGGACAATGGCATAAAACTCAAGTAAGGATTCAGAGCAAGATAGTTCCAGTAGACATGTGTTTGTCGTCATATTGGAGGTGAGAGGTTGGCTGTCCCTAGCAGGGTAGGTTTCAGGAGTTGCATTCATCTCTTTGAATGAAAACAGTTGGGTATGGGAGTGATGCATGTAGGTAGATTGTTGCATTTTAACACCTGATTTCATTGTTCTTTGCATCACTACAATCTTGAGTTTTTCTTCTGATTAACCCTTTACTGCTTTCTGTCTCCTTGTGTGTCCCTGCCCCTCAGGAAATCCGACAGCTGCAACAGAAACAGGAGAGCTATATCAGGGAAATTTCTGATCTTCAGGAGACGATAGAGTGGAAAGACAAAAAAATAGGGGTAGGAACGCACACAACTTCTGAAATTTGCTCAGTTTCACACTGAGCTTCTTTAGAAGACTCCGCCCATGCAAAACTTCATGAATGAAATATTACCCTATACAATGTGACCCATAATCTGTCAAATATACTCTTTACATTGAATTGTGGCTTTAACTTAAAAGATAAGGTCCAAGAAAATGCTTATCTTCTGGCCAGATTTGAAAATTCACTGGAGTTCATATAACATGGTGAAATGTGTGCATGCCCATCATGGATATGTAGAACTAAGAAAGGAGTGCCCTTTAGTAAAATACTGGCTATTCATGATGTGGTTTCAATGCTGAATGGAATTGGTTTTCTATTCAAATTTATTACCTTTACTCTTTTAAACCATAACTGCACTGTGGGAAAGGAGAAAAGTGGGCTTGTTTGTAGCTCCTTGGACTCTTGGGATGAAAATCTTCGTATTTCCCCCCACCAGTGTAAATGAAATGTTAACTCTCAGTGGCACTTCTAAAGAGAAATATGGTAGTCAGTGACAGATGAGATGTGAAAGACTCATTTCTTGGGTGGACAAAAGAAACCTGGCAAGTCGTTTGTCCATGATGTTGTCCAATGATTTATGGCAATTTGAAACCCACAATTTAGAATGGTCAAAATTTCACTACAGCTGAGAATTTTATAAAAGTTTGTATTGCATGCTGCATACTTGAGGTATATACACTATTTCCATGACAGACTGCAAAAGTTCCATGGACGCCACTGAGATCTGTCAGACCAGCTTTCATACACTTTCTTTAATGTATTTTGATTTTAAAAAACACACCCACACAAAAGTACTATAGGAAATTCAAAGTCAAGAGTATAAAAATCTGTTCTTAGCTGCCTCATTGTATCTAGTTACTGAAAAATCTAATCCCAACACAGTACAGGCTATCAGGGATTGAGTATTTATTATGAACTCCCCAAACTGAATCTTTGGATTAAATCATATATTTACTGGATTTAAATTTTTTATGAATTTGTAAATTTAGCCTTTAATCTTTTAATTTTCTCCTTTTCATGCATGTCATTTCCATTAATTTCTGAATAACTGAAACCTGCTTATTCTTTTTTCTAACTTGCCTTACATAGTCTCTTCTCCTTTCTTGTTGTCTCCCTGCCTTCTGTCTGTTTGCTCTGTGAACACTCAGGCGTTAGAGAGGCAGAAAGAGTTCTTTGATTCCATAAGGAGTGAGCGGGATGACCTCAGAGATGAGGTGGTTGTGCTGAAGGAACAACTGAAGGTATGCCATAAGAACAGAAGAAACTCTTGTTGCTAAAGCAATTAAGTAATCAGTTGCTGGTTTCTCTTCTGGTGCACTGGACAGAAAAGCTGGTTCCAGCTATCCAGCACTGATGAGCCGTATGTACATGTTGCTCTCATTCATTTCAAGAATTTGCTTCTTACCTATCTCTTCTGTGGTTGTTGGCACTCCTAATATATTATAGTGAATATGGGCGAGGGGCTGTTGTCCAAGGAACATTTCAGATATTGGGCAACAGAGCTACTTTAAAAAGGTGATCAGATCGGTTCTGTCAGAACTTTGAACAAGGCACATTCTCATTGTTTTTGTTATGAAGCAACCACTGCTCAAAATATAAATAGGCAAGAATGTTCAGCCAATTGTAGTGTTTGAACACCAGACTTTAAAAAGAAAAGGAGTACTTGCGGCACCTTAGAGACTAACCAATTTATTTGAGCATGAGCTTTCGTGAGCTACAGCTCACTTCATCGGATGCATACTGTGAAAAGTGTAGAAGATCTTTTTATACACACAGAGGTATTTTTTCATGCTTTGTGTGTATAAAAAGATCTTCTACACTTTCCACAGTATGCATCCGATGAAGTGAGCTGTAGCTCACAAAAGCTCATGCTCAAATAAATTGGTTAGTCTCTAAGGTGCCGCAAGTACTCCTTTTCTTTTTGCGAATACAGACTAACACGGCTGTTACTCTGAAACCAGACTTTAAAATGTTTCTTCCTTATCCACAGAAACATGGAATAATCCCAAATTTGGAAGTAGCCACCAACGGAGAGGCTTTAGATGGTCTCGAGAATGAAGGATATTCAGATTCTACCAAGATTACTCCAGGGGCGACTCAGATCTTACAGACAGCTGGGGATGGGACACTAGGTAAGTGCTCAGGCTCCACTAGAGCAGTGATACTCAGACTCTGGCATGTGAGTCGCAAATGGCCCTTCAATGTCTCTCCTGCGGCTCTTTGCAGCACGTGATATTAAAATGATGGATGCTTTTACTATGTTATTAATTGATTAAGTTATCAGCTCGCACTGTTTAAATATGAATAGTACTATAGTAAATTAAACAATGAATTCACACTACTGTGGCTCTTGTGGGTAATGTTGATTGCTAATTTGGCTCCTGAACCACTGAGGTCTGAGTATCACTGCACTAGACTTTTCCATCTGTCTAATCATAATTCATTCACTTTTGTTGCTTGGAGATTGAGCATTCATTATTTAGACAATTAACCAATCACGCAGCTTCTTGAATCACCTCCTATGCCTTTTTCTGCTTATTGATTATAGTCGCTTCACTTCAAGCATATCATGACATTTTTCTGTACCTGCAAAAGGAGCTTTTATTGTACATTCCCTTTATTCTGCACCCTGAGAAAATAAATGGTCATGACACAAGTATAAATACAAGATGAGTAGCAGCTTATTTAGCTTAATATTAAAACCTGAATTTAGGAATGTCCTCAACCATCCTACTGTTGCTTTGGTTATTTTTTCTAACACAGAGAATTAAGCTGAGAGAGAACCAGAATAAGAGCATTTGAATTCATATATGTAAATTTAGTGTACAAATTCTGTAACTAATGTATTATTTGAGAACCATAAATGTCTGCTGAACAATAGTTCAGTGTGCTGTTGCAAGACATTTTAACATTTGAATTCTTAATATCTAATACCGTTAAGTATAAAGCAATTTATATTGCTGGAAATTTTATAACAATGATATGCTCAGCAGTGTGTACAGGAAGTATACATTATGTATGTGTGTCCTCAGTCAAGGAGGAATCTAATTGGTTGGCAAAGATTCTGACTTTGGTGCAATTATGTTGTATAGTCAGAATCTGAACTCATTAGCTGTTGAACTTTCCACTGTTTCATTATGCTCGTGGAAGAGGAGAAAATACTGGATGTTTACTTCTAAATTGAAATACTAGCAAATCTCAACAGGCAGCCAACCATTTAACTGGAAGTGAGAGTTTTCTCAGATTTAGCTGTTGGCAGCTTTTTCTCATTCCATTGGGTGAAAACAATTTGAAACAACAAAAACAGGATATGAGAATATTTAAAAGTTGTATCTAAAACTCTAGTCTGTTCTAACGTATTCTGATTCTATGGAAACAGGTACGTCATAGGAACAAAAGCTAATACCTGACATTGAGTGCTGGTTAACACCTGCTTTTTTGCTCCTAAAGTGCTGCAAATTGGAAGAAAAGTTATATTTTTAAACAATACTTGGGAAGAAATATTGTCCCTTTTGGATGTTGTAGTGCCTGAAAGAAGCGCTAAATAACTGAGCTTCAACCTTGTGGGTTATGTCTGATATCCGTGCATTCAAAACATTTGCCTGCCAATCAGATCCCATCTTCTATAACACTCATTATACACACTTATTTATAAAATAGTGTCTGTTTTTAAGTCAGTAGCTATAAAATATTGCTGAGTATTAGGTAAGTTATTTGGTTGTAATGCCATCAAACAAACACAGCTTGGCAATAATAATACAGTATAGAGCAATGTGAGGGTTAAAAATATGGTGATAGCTTGTACTTGTTTGCAGCAAAAAAACCCTCTACCTTTGTCTCATAATCTTAAATCTGCGAGTTTTGTTACATTACTATTAATAAACTGCACTGCTTGAAAAATGTTCATCTCATTTATGAAAGCTGTACTTCATACAGCTTCAACCAGAGAAATCTTTAACTTATCTGATGCCAGAATCAGATACAATTCTTGCTTTTGGGAAAGCGGGGGGTTCACTGATCAGAGAATTTACTAATTCAATTGCTGCTTTGCCTCACGTAATTGGCAAAAGCTGATCTTTTATTAACCGATTCTTTCAATTCATTTTCTCTTTTGGGTTTTAAGTGGGGAGGTAAGTGTTACATGTTTAACAAATTTAAGTAGCCACCCCTTGGTGTAGTCCCTTCAACTTTCTCAATGGTCTTTTAGGCAGAGCCAATGAAGTGGAGATGAAAGATGAGATTTTGGAGGATATGGGGAAAAGAGAAATCTTGCAGAATACTGAGCATGAGGAACACAAAGAGGAGTCTGAGGAGCGGGAAATTGTAAAGGAGTGTACGGAGATAAAGACATTGCATGCTGATGAAAATACAGAGGCAGAGAAAACCATGGAAGACAATGATGTCACATCAACAGTGATGTTAAGTAGTGGACATGAGGAACAAATTCAGAGCCATACAGAACATGTTTCAGGAAATGTTTCTTCCACTGAAAATAGTGATGTAATTGAGTTGAGAAAGGAAACAGAATCAGGAGATGATAGCTTAAAAGCCCAACAGTCTGGTAGTAAGGAATCTGAACATAGTAGTGATTTAAATCACTTGACTAATGAGAATTGGGAAACGGGTACACTGAAAAGTCAGGGTATTGAGACTCCTCAGGGAAGACCTACTGACTTAGACACAGAGCAGGAATCTGAAAGACTTGCACAAGAGCAGAAAATAACACAAGAGGATTTTACAATTTGCCAGCGAGAAGGCAGTAGTGAAATATTTCAGGAAGCTCTTGATTTTGTGGTTAGCAGCCATGCATCAGCTTCTGATCAGTCAGGATCACCAGAAGATGCAAGAGCAGGTACAGGTATTGAAGAATCACATGTGGAGGCTCACACCGAGAGTCTCTGTCAAGCAGAAGAAAGCACTGAAAATGAGGTTATGAGTAGCTTGGAGAAACAGCTTGATGAAGATGAAGGGTGCATAGACAGAACAGTTGGTAAAGGAGAGGATGGTAAAAATGACAGGGATACAGCTGAAGAAGAAAATAAGACTGGAAATACAGTTCAGAGTCAGGGAAGGAAAGAAGTAGATTCTGTGGAAAAGGAGGGAGAAGCAGCATGTGCAAGTGAGGTCACACCAGATACAATTGTAAAAGAACAAAAAACAGATGAAACACATACTCTATCCACTTTTTCAAAAAATGATCTGATATTTGCAGAAGAGGAAGGAAATATGCAAGATGAGGCAGAGAATGAGAAGGATATTGCTGAGAGGGGACAAACAAAAGACACAGGAAAGATGGAAGAATTAACAGGCATGTTGGACGTTCAACCAGATTCTGAAAACAAAAGTGTGGAAGAGGAGGAACCTGTGGTATCCCTAGATGAATTTGCAGAGGTAAAAGAGGGTGTATCGCATCAGACAGAGCAGGACCAAGATGTTATGAAAGAAATTCAATCCCAAGAAACTATTTTAGTTACTAGTCCCAGCGATCATGAAATTGAGGAATCAAACACAGAAATGTGGGATGAATCTAGGAAAGGAAAGGAAAGTAGAAGTGAGTTGATGGAAGATGAGAGAACACAGGTAGAAACCCAAACAATTAAGTGCAGTGAAGAAGTAAAGAATAATCCAATACAAGAAAAAGATAAGACTGTAGAAAATGAAATGCAGAAAGTAGTTAAAGAAGTGGAAGATGAATCTAGACAGGAATTGACTCAAGATGTCAGTGTAATTATTGAAAAGAAAGTTGATGATAAAGAGGCATCAGTGGAAAGTAGCAAGAAGCTGGATCTTCCAGACCAGCAGCATGATAGGTTTGTTTCTGATGATAGTTCATTGCAGAAAATCACAGAACTATCACAGCAACTTAGTGAATCCCTTGAAGGCAACACAAAGGAAATGGAAATTCAGAAAACTGTGTTAGATGATGCATGTCAACTTAGCAGAAAAGAAGGGGATACAAAACAGATGGGAAATGGGAATGAGGAAGATGAGAATAAAGGAATAGAAGAGCAGAATGAATTACAAAAAGTTAAGAAACCAGAAGTTGTTCCAGATGTTGAGGAAGATGCTGATTACCTCAAGACACAGAAAGCAGAGGTGGATGAGAAGTCTAATGAACAAGTTGAGGTGGAGGGTCAAGAGGAGGAAATAGTGGAAGATGATGGTGAAAAATCTGATTTTGATGATGAATTAGGGCTAATATTAAAAACTCCCGGAAAGCATGATGCTGAGAAAGTTAATACACAAACGTTGGAGGAAGTTAGGGAAAAGGAAATAGTCACAGAAACTGCCAAAACAGGAAAAGGTGAAAAGGAGGAAACTCATCAAAGCGGAACACAGAGTGTAGAGAATGAGGGCATGGTTACTGAAGGCAATGCTAGTACCCAGCAGGAAAAAGAAAAGGAAGCTGAAGAAGCTGGTCATTTGCAAACTGATACATCTCGGTCTGCAGCTCCAGAAAATGCCTGTGATCTGGTGGAGGACGAAACTGAGAATGAAGCCGTGTTAGACAGCAATAATATGGAAAAAATAGCTGCTGAATATTCATCAGAACAGGAGTTAGGAAACTTAGGCAACACTAGGGATGAAAGCAAAGAGGATATGCAAGCTAGTAGAAGGGGCAAGGGTAGATCTAAAGAAGACTGTGTGATATCATGAGTTCAAAATCGAGGACCCAAATAAGTTACATACCATTCGATCAGTTTCAATACAAAAATGCATTTTGCACAATAAATCCGACTTTAGAAATATTCTTTAAATTTCTCTGTATGCAAGTCTCATAGTACAGTGTCAATCTATATATGTGGACATCCATCCAAGTTACTTACTGCGATACATGTCCACCAGAGATTAAACATGTAGGTTTGTTTTTAATCTCTCAGGTTTCATATTTTATCACCAAAAGAACAAGCAGCACAAATGTACTGTTCAGATTCACATCGCGTTAAAATGCCTTTAAGGCAGATATATCCTACCAAGGGACCTTAAATATTGCTCTTATTTTCTAGACTAGTTTTAAGCAAATTAGATGTTTTGAATGTACTTAAATACCTGCCAGAGGTCTCTGTTAGGTACATCACCACTTTATGGTAACTACGATAAAGCAACTCTCAAGCATTACAGAACTTGTAATAATGTCCAAACTTCTTTGTGAATACCTACAGGTTCAGGAACCAAATATAACAGCTAAAAATAAAAACAATATATAAACCCACTTTGTGTATGATTTTAGTATGAACACATTCCAAAGCATGATATATAAGATAAACACGCAAAATGCCAAAATATTAGTAAGGTCACTGTGAATCTGCTTAGTCTGCACACTTTGAAAGAACAGTATAGAGTTTAAGAAAGTAAAACATAAATGTTTTGACCTGTTAGTCTTCTGAAAGGAATAAGTGTATACATGTTTACTTAATCTAGGCACTTTGCACCAGAATAAGCCTTCTACATCATGTCTCACATGTACTTTTTTATTTTTTTAGGATTGTTTTGGTACACATGCTAATGTGTGTGTAGATTTTCTGTCAAGTACATTTTCTTGCAAAGTTAATAGTATTATAAAATATCTATTTTTCTTAGAGGAAAATTTGTTTAAATTGCATTTCCTTATTGCATTGTCTTTTTTGCAAAAATATGGTTATGAAAGAATGTTTTCTTATCTCTGAATATACTTTTTCCTTCCTCCTTGCCAGGACGAAGTCAATTTTGAATGTCTTAATCTTTTTGAATGTCTTAATCAGATAATTGGTATTGCTCTTTATGTACTAGTGACCATGTAGCCAAACCTGCCTTTTTGAAAATACCTCTCAACAGCTAGATTGCCTGTGATAGCCTGAATATAAACTGTAGAGATTTGTCTTATTTGCAAATTTTAAACCAGCTGGGAAGAAATGTGTTTTTTGCAAAAGGAAACATTCTTTTAAACTTGTTTTAAGCAATGAAAATCAAAAGGGAATGCAAACTCAAGGTTTTGGGCGGTCTATAGCAAGATATTGCTTGTATTGCTGTTACAAAATTAGCAGAGTGCAAATAGATTGAAAAGATTCAAGATGTATATCACAAATGTATTGAGCTGTATATAATTGAAATAAACATATTTTATACTTTAAAATACCTGTCCAGAGCACTGCTTGCAAACCTGCATAAAATTCAGTCTAAACTGATAAGAGATTCTAAAAGCCTTTTTTTGTAAAAAGGCATTGCAGAGTGGCCTCTCAAACGCTTTATGTATTGTAATTTCTCTAAACGTCTAACTTCTTATTGACCATTTTCCTCCATGCTCATTATAGGTAGTAGAATTGATGTTATTTAATTCTGCTAAGAAACCTTGACCTCCACATCCCAGGAACTTAATATGACATTACAGGAGTCAGTAATTTTAAACCTACAGTGCCTTTTACATGGCTTCCTTTCTGACACTGTGATGGCAGCTTTAGTGCAGTTTCTATGAAAATGTGCAATCCTTAAGATTGAGGACAATAAATGTTAATATTGGAATATAATCATTACACTGTTAATCTGATGAACTGCAACAAGTCTTCAAAGCACCTCTTACTGTATAGTACAGTTAACTAGTATGAAGATTTTTTTCATTGCTTGACTCTCAAATGGAATATAAATAAATGTGCTCACTAGACTTTGTCAGTAATTAGGAAGTCATTTATAGTTATGTGTTAATGATGCCTAATCCACTGAAGCATATACCAGCACTTGGTATATCTGGAGACAACTTGTTCATAAGGAGAAATGTAATTTAAATACTTCTGACATAATTATGGGAAAGTTAATACTAGTTTTTCATTAATATTTCAGTTTATTTTCCTCTGAAGCGTGTGCACATCTGTAAGAACTTTTTAGAACATTAGTACAGGGCCAGGGAAACAGACACAATTATGACTCATTTAATAACTTGGTCATATTGTCTTCTGTTTTTCCAAATTTGGGCACTCTCTACACTGGATATTGGCCATGATTTCAGCATTCGGTGGCCAGCCATCAATGTAGCAGAGTTTTTACTGGTGCAGCTACATCCGTGACTGGCCACCAATTGCTGAAATCAGGGCAAATACCCAGTGTAGACAAGGCCTTTAAGTTCTTAGGTCATTTTCCGATGTGAATCTCCACTCATTTTGTATGCATGCTTTGGGTTATGTGCACTGCATGAGTGTGGTTCCATGCAGGCAAATCATCTTGAAAAGAACCACAGATAATAGGGCAAAAATGGTTACTTACCAGTCCTCCAAGATTACACAGGTGGCACCCAGCAAAATGTGCACTGTTATATAGGAAACATGACTTCCCAGTATGTGTTTATTTAATAATGCCAAAGATTAGAAAAAAGAAAAGGAGTACTTGTGGCATCTTAGAGACTAAGAAATTTATTTGAGCATAAGCTTTCGTGAGCTACAGTCATCCTTCAGTCAACAAAAGTACAAATTCATGGAGTAAACTCATTGACTCTTTAATGAAATTCTGTAGTTTCTTTTGTATGTGGGGCTATTAAGTGATCAGAGCTAGCCTTTGGGGCCCTCCAAAGCCAGTGGCCAATGGCTCCAGTTTATCTGGGTATCTAGCAATGGCAGTGCTATTCTCAGCTTTCATATAAAAAACCAAGTTCCTAGTACTCTTCTTTCTAAAACTAGCGTTGAAAATTAGACTCTGAATTTTTCCTAAAGATTCATGGTTTACTTGCAGTCCTCCCACCACCACCTTTCAGCTGCCACGCTGGCCTTTTGGGTACACATAACCCATGGTTTGGGGATGGTCCCAAACCCAAATGAGTTCACAGGTCTGGGGAGCAATACTGCCCATGCTGCTGCTGATGGCACTAGGACTCCTGCAAGTTCTCCCACTTGGTTTCTTGCAACTGACCAGCTACATTGCTGGGCAGCCACAGCAACTTCTGGCCACAACTGAGATAGTTGAATAGCGTGAGACACCGCATAGGTTAAACGTGGGATGAAGGGCAAAGGTATCTTGTATCCATGTCTCAGCTCTGGCACGCCATACAGATGCCTTAGTCAAGTCCCAAACTCTGTTTTAGTTTTCACCATCAGCAAAATGGGGATACACTGTACCCCGTAAAGTAGGTAATTAGCTACCACATATAAAAGGCACCGTAGAATTCAGTAGAATGGAGTAATACTCCTACTGCCCCTCAGACACTTGGCTTGTTAGAAAACCGCAGCATTTCAAAATAAAAATATAGTGGATTTTTCTTCACAAACCCCAGTACAGGCTCCTCTTCTATGCGTGTGAGGAGGGGTGGAAAGGGGAGAACCTAAAGAACTTTTTACACACACACACACGTTTTGTTTGTACCTAGAAGAACCATTTCACTTGCCCTCCCCCAAATCCTCACACCTGCACAAGACTCATGTGATTGAAGTAGACAGGAGTCCATTATGTTGCGAGGAGTGATGTGAAAAACTGCTTTGCAAATGCCCCCCAAAATGCAACGGGTAGCTCTAAAAATAACTATGACAATTAAGTGCTTCCATTCTGGACACTGCAGATATATTCAAACACAAAAGGCATATGTGTACCATACTGTAAATACTGTGGTAGTTGTGTAATAATTATGTGTATATTTGTGTGCATGGTTAAATTTAGCTTCCAGAATTAAATGGACCATTTGGCAGGTGGGGCTCACTTTAAAATGGGATATTCTATCCTATATTAAATCTCATTCTTTAGCAGTTTGCTTTCTGGGTGGTCTTCTGATGTTTGACTTCCAACCCTGTCTCCAGCCTTGAAATACTTTTCCTTGCTCTTCTGTTCTTTGGCTTTGTTTCCATTTTTCCTCTATTTTCCTTCTTTAAGCAGGGTATTCTGCTCTCCACCTCCCTTTGCTTTTCAGCCACTGTATATGCACATGTGTTTCAAACCAAGTTATTTATTTTGCAGGACTTACCACAACGTGTCATATATGGGTAGTCGTCCGTCCCTCCCTTCTTCTCCACCCCCACTTTCAGTTTCATATCAGGAAAGTTTTGCTTTCCCAAGGAAGTATACAAAATGTGGTTTCACATAGATGTCTGGCTACCACAAAGATGGGTGTTCTTGAAATTCCCTGTGTCCTGTCCATTTCTTGGGCAGTTCTGAATGCTTTCATACAGTAGATGTACAATGGTGCTGAACTGTCGTCTTACTTATGATATGTGTTTGTTGTATCAGACACCACAGATAAAAAGGTGCATTTTCATAATCTTACAATGACCTCTCTGTGATTGTAGGCACACCACCGTGATGAGTCACTGCATTATCTCGAATCACCATTGTTCGTTGTAGATTTGCCATATATAGAGGCTTCCATTTAAAAAGTCAACGTTTTCTCATTTACCATATACTGGTATCTCCGATTCCACAGTTATTTCCTGTGTTAAGTATAGTATGTCAACAAAGAAAAAGGGTAATAATTTAGGGATGACCTTTTCCATATATAAGATCTAAAAAGGCCTACTATCTTCATATTTTAAAGAATTCAAAACATACAGTGTAGGTCTCTTTACACAAATTATATCCTTAGGAATATATTCAGTAAAAACTATAACAGATTGTGAGTTGTCAATTGCAAACTCTAAGAAATGCAAGAACTCTTTTTCCTGACTGAACTTCTGATGTTGGCAGTTAACTTAGTCGGCCAGATCCTGATGTGGTAGTTGAGTGTTCAGCACCTATGTTTGGCTCTATGTAGCTGACTGCCTATCTGTAAGGAGTGGTGTAGCTGCGTTGGTCGCAGGATACTAGAGAGACAAGGTGGCAGAGGTAATATATTTTACTGGACCAACTTCTGTCCACTCTGTCTCTCTATCTGTAGGGAGGACAAAGTAATATATATGCTCTACAGAATCAGTATAAAACAAAACATTGAGCAGCTTGTAGAAAGGAAAATTCTGTTGGTCAAATTCAGCTGCTCTAAAGGAATACATTTTTTAATGTATTTTGTTCAGTATAAAGGTAAAATCAACTTGGTAATGTAGCTCCATAGTTCATAAAATCACTTGTTGCATAAAACATATGGCACCTGCTGAAACGTTTCCCTTTGCCTCAAAGGAAAGAGATGAGTGTTTGTTTACTTCAGTTTTCTTTTCTCAAAATTATCTTTTTAATTCTGCAAAACAGTGTGCTAGCTCGTATTTGTATACTGATCCCTATTGCTTCAAAATTCAGGTCTAACACAACAAATTGTCTAAGCTAACAATCTCCTGTTTATATTCGACCTGAAGGACTAAAATGGAGAGAACCACTTCATCAGACTTTATTTCTTTTAAAAAAAAAAAAAAATCACACAGGCAAATGTTTTACTAGAGATAACGAAAGAAAATGTTGTAGCCAAGCTACTTAGTTACAAAGATTTTAGTAAAGATTTTAAAATGTTAACGTATGATTAGCAATGATTGCAGGTGTATATAATCTCTTGTTAATGATATTAAATTTTAAAGATTTGTGAGATTTTTGTGTTGCAGTTGTGTTTGACCCTAGAGTTCTTGCATGCTAACCTAAAATAGAAGATTAGCCTGTTTGCATGCAGCTGGGTGCTGCTACTGAAGTGACAAGCATGCTCAGTGAGAATGACATAACTTCCTTTGGCTGAAACCCCTTCCCAGTCCTGTCTGTGACCTCATTTCCTGTGGTACGTGCATAACTACCTTCATCATTAGTTTCACTAACCTTCACAATTCTTTCTTTGATTAAATATATACCCTGAAAGATGTAACTTAACTAAATCAGTACTGAGTTCTCTCTCTTCTCTTTCAGACAGACTGAAAAAGCTCATTGGGGAACGAGAATCCTTGCTAGAACAGGTAATTAACATATTTCAGTATTGCTGGATGCCTGGTAAAGCAACATGGTGAGGCGGAGATTTACAAGAGAACAAAATACTCCTATAACATAAGGAGCATAGGCGATAATGCCCAATAAAGCATAGCAGCTGCTGCTTTGCTTCCCTTCATGTGTTCAGTGTTTTTATTCCACAGGAGCTGGGTTCAGCTTTGTACACTGGAGATATATTTATGGGGATGGGCGTAAGGCAGATTTCTGCCAAAAACAGTCATAGAGGGGAAAGGACACACTCAAAAACAATCTTCATAAAAATTCATCAGGATTTTGAACAGGGGATTCTCTCTTCTCTCCCCCCCACACCCCTCCACCCCAAATGGGCTAGTTGCATGTGTTACAGGGCTAACTGCACTGTAGACCCCTCCTGGTCTCTTCAAGGGTGCCTCATTCAGGTCTCTGGCCTCACACAGCCACCTTTCTTGGGGTGGAATCATGCTTTTCTCCTACTCAGACTAGGCCTTGCACTACAGTCCCCAAAGTTAACCATGATTATCTCAACAGGCAGTTCTGCTTTCTCGGGAAGCAATGATGGTGATAAACAGTGACCAGACAGCCTTCTTAAAGCAAAGTGCTTAGAACAAAAACATTCCAGAGAAAACAGCCCTTTAAACAGTAAACAGTCTGCATGCTGGCCTGTCTTTGCATAAGGCTTATCATTAAGGCTACCATTTTGTCATGGATATTTTTAGTAAAAGTCACGGGCAAAAAACAAAAAATCTTGGAAGCAGTGACCTGTCGTGGCTGGGAGCTGCAGGGATCCCAGTGGCTGGGAGTGGTCCCCCTGCAGGTCTGTCCCCCCACTACCTTTAAGGGCTGAGAGCTGATGGGGGGTTCCCCTTGCTACCCGCGGCAGCAGGGGAGCTATGGGGGGGAAAGGGGACCTGCTAGTGATGGAGGCTGGGGAACTGTGGGGGGCCTCCCCCAGCTGCTGAGCAGCTCCGGCACTTGGGAGCTGCAGGAGGCCCCCCCATGGCCACTGACCAGCTTCAGAGTCCATCTGCCGCTGGCGACTGGGAGCTGTGGTGGGGCCCCGGCTGCTTGTGGTGGCTGGCAGCTCGGGTTGCAGCTGGTCAGTTGCAGGGGGTCCTGCCACCCTGGTCAGCTGCGGGAGGGTCCCCCACCACCCACAGAGACTGGTCAGCTGTGGGGGCCTCCCGCTGCTGGCAGTGGCTGGTCAGCTGTGGGGCCCCCAATGTCACGGAGGCCTTTGGAGGTCACGGATTCCGTGACTTCCAGGACCTCCATGACATAATCTTAGCTTTCCGTGAATGTGTGGGAAGCCCTACTTCAGATTCCCTCTGTGTCCTTGGACAGCTGCTGACAATCTTTGTTTCACAACGTACAGTTTAGAAGGAAAAATGCAGTAGGAATACAATAGCTGGGTAAATAGCCAAATTATTGATGGTGAAACTATAAATCATAAAATTCCAAGGTAGTATAAAGATTCCTGTCAGTTAGTCTCTTGAGACCTTTGGGACTATTATGATTGTTCATCTGCATTAACTCATGTTGTAAAAAATCTGACTTTCTTTAATTTGCATGTAGAGTATAAACTTCATTACCAATAACTCTGTCCCCTCAATGTTACGTACTAGTTCTACTCTAGAATCTACACCCTGTTTCCCAAATAACTTCCCATGTTAAACAGTGCTGCAAAGGAATTTGTAGGAGACTATTTTATGACAAACGTATATTTTGAGACAGATGATTTAAGTATGACCATTCCTTCTGGCCAACTGAACTTTCTTGGGGGGCAGTCTGTACATTGATTTGGACCACTCTCTGTAGAGACACTGAAATTAATGAATTATTTTGGGACTTTCAGATTAAAACACTAAAAGGACAACTGGAAGAGAAGCAGAAGAATGACAAGATGGAGAATATGCAGTCTGAAGATGAAGTTCTTGAGAATGGGACAGATATGCACATGATTGATCTCCAAAGTAAACTTAGTTTCCATTTTAAGAGTAAACTGCTATGTGCGGTATATTGGTTTACGCTTGACTCTTGAATTCTGAGTCTCTCTCACTTACAGGCTATCTTGTCTGTCCACTTGTTCGATTCATTCTTGTTACGTTGATAGAATTTTCAGTGCAACGGGCAGTTAGATAAGATTCTACAGTAGGTGCAGGAGGGGGGTGTCCTTAGCGTTTCTGTTTCCGCTTTCAAGACTATGCTGCACAGAAACCTCCCTTGTATTATCAAGTAGGGCTGGGCGGGGGCTCCCTTCACACTACCAATTCTGCTCGTAGAATTGTCAAGTGATGTGATCTGAATCGCTCCCTGATAACAGGGACTGGAGTGTCTATGCGTACCAGCTTGCATGTATAAGGGAACTTTACAGAGTATTTCATGCCAAAGCACAGAGCATGAACCACCTGCCCACCAGCCAGCCCCACATAGTAATAATGCAACATTTTAAAGCTCCAGCATTTTATGTACTGGAGCCCTGTCCAGATTGTTCCTACATTTCTGATAACAGATTTGTAATTTTTTTTTAGGAGATGCCAACAGACAAATCAGTGACCTCAAATTTAAACTTGCAAAGTCTGAACAAGAGATAACAACTCTGGAGCAGAATGTAAGTTTGCACATGGAGAGTGAGTGATCAGCTAAGAAATACAGTTCCATGATAAACTAAGGTTATGTCTACACTGCCTGACAGGTCAGACTACAGGGGTGTGAATAACAGTGCGGACCAAAGTGCTGTAACTCCCCTGTCTGGACACTGCAGGCGCAAACTAAAAGGTTCTAGTTCGCACTGAGGTATACTCCTGGGGGAATTCTGCACCAGAAAATTTAAAATTCTGCACATGATCTTTTAAAACTCTGTATATTTTATTTGTCAAAATAACACAATATAATCATGCCAGTTTCAGTTATTTTGGTAATTTATTTCAAAATGCCTACCTGTCAGTAAGCATGTCTGCAATACAGACAACAAAAAAAGATTTCCCCAGGAGTAGAGAGTTAAAGAAATCCCTTCAACAGCCCAGTTGCTGTTTTTCTGTTTGTGCTTTTGTTGGGTGTGTCACGTGCCAGCTGGGCACATTTTGGGAGAAAACTCTGCCCCTGAGGTCTTTTAGTTGATTCTCATTTTTTCGCCCTGCCCCTGTAGGATTACCATATAGAGGTTTCCAAATAGAGGATACTGCTGGGGGGGGAGTGGGAGGTGGAGCTGGAGGGGGTATAGTTGGGGAGTGCTGGAGGTGGTATTTGGGGATGCTGGAGAGGTCCATACTAGGAGAGGATATTTGGGGGGTGTTAGAGAGAGCTGCGTGGGGCCTCCCAGCCCAGACATCCACATCCCCTCCCCACAGAACCCAGTCACGGGGCCAGACACCCGCACTCCCAGAGCCCAGGGATGTAGAGGGAGAAACAGCATGAGGCTGAGTCCTGGGCGCATATGGAGTTTCCAGCACACTGCCTCCTTCCTTTGGGGCATGCTGGGAACTTCAGCTGCTGGGAACTCTCCAGCTCCCCCTTCTCTTGGCAGTGTTCTCTATTTGCGAGCTTGGGAGCCAGGCTTTGTGGGGTCCAGCAGCCTCTATGGGCGGCCAGCAGCTCTGCAGTGCAAATTCTAAGGGGAAAAATGAAATTCTGTGCAAATTCTGCATTGCACAGTGGTGCAGCATTCCCCCAGGAGTAAAGTAGTCTTGTTTGAAAAGGACTACATTAACGCGAACTATGAACCTTTCAGTTAGTACCCGCAGCATCGACATGGAGTTACAGTGCAACAATTTGGTGTGCACTGCTATTCACACCCTGTAGTCCAAACTCTGAGGCAGTGTAGGCAAGCCTTTAGTCTTGTTTGCTGTAAGAAGCTTTGAAGAAAGGATTGTTAGGGAGTCAGAGCTATCTAATTGTGTTCACACAGACTGGAAATACTTTCATTTACGTATCAGAAATATTATTCTATAAATGTAGAGTTCAAAACAACGATCAACTTCAAGGATCTGTATTAACACCATTTTGAAAATACAAGAACTCTTTAGAATGTGGTTATATCCAGATACCTGCAGTACTTGACTGGCTGGAGGCAAATGGTGCGGAGTACAAGTCTGCATAACACAGTTGGATGTCACTGCTCATTATGCCTTTTGTCCTGCATAAGTCAGCCACACAGTTATTCTTCAGGAGGAAAGAATGGCCCTACTTAGTCACTGGTTGTAGAGAAGTTTGCCCTGTTTAACTTTCAGTGTAGGTAAGTTACATTTTTTTAATACGTTGAAGCATTTCCCCATATCGTTAGTAGAGTATTAGAGAAAAATATGGACAAGCAACCTGGCGTTGCCAGTAACTGACATCTCTGTGGCATAGTTTATTCCTCAGAACATGCCCTTCATTCTAATAAGAACACAGTGTAGACTCCCAACTTCACTGGGTTGCCAAAGGAAAGACAGGATTAGAAGTTTTTACCTGTACAGAGTTCTTAATGGTATACTTGCTTTTTAACCTTAGGTAATACGGTTGGAGGGTCAAGTAGCTCGATACAAATGTGCTGCTGAAAATGCTGAAAAAATAGAAGATGAACTGAAAGCTGAGAAACGCAAACTCCAAAGAGAGGTAATTTACTGTCACAACATTATAGACAAGCAAATTCCGTTTCTACAGAGGAGAAGCAGACACATCTCTGAAAGCTATTTTCTCCAATAGTTGCCACTGTTCTTGGGTTACTGCAAGGTAAATGGCTACTTTTGTGTTGGTCCTGTTAATCGTGCTGAAGGATGTGTCCAGAATCTTCAGACTCTTAGATCTGGTTAGTGCAAACACAACTGTGACAACTCACAATAGCACATTTCCCCTGAACTGATCACTGTAACTGACTCTCAGGAAACGTCATCCTTAATGCCTAGCATCTCTCTCTGACTTGGTGCTACTGACTAGACTGGAGCTCTCATATTCCAGGGTCGTATCCTTCAGTACAATTCTACTTCAGTGACAAAGTGTCATTTACAAGTGTCAAATCCAAATGGTCATTTCAGTCAGCATACATAAGACTTGAGTAATTGGTGTTTGTACTATAAAAAGTTACAAGTGTTGGCATACATGTCCTTTAACTAACTTCATTAAGAATCAGTTCTCAATTACAGCTTCTGTTTTTGTACTTTCAGATCTTTGACCGTATTGAGATGTGTAAATGAAAAATGAGTGGGAAGCTGGGAATACTGGCAAGGGGGTATCAGAGGTCATGTTTCATTATTTAACCACAGTGACACAGAATCAACAATAAAGGACATAGAAGATAGGCCACACAAGCAACTTTACATGTTTGGCAGAAGTCTAAATTTTATATCAACATTTTCAAATTTCAGTGCTTAAAGTCAAGCACTTAAATTGATTGACATTGCAGCTACTGAACTAGTCTTCCTTGCTTGTTGTTTTGATCATGTCCCTCAATGGGCTCCCCATACATGATCACCTCACATTTAAACATCTTGTCATCACCTTCAAAGTTCTGTATAATTCTGCCCCTTCTACTTATCTTTTGTCAAGCTTCATATTGTCCACCCCTCCAGTCCATCCACCACTGCTCCAGCCCTTGTCTGCTCATTTGTCAGTTTTACACAATAACCTCTGTGTCGCCTTCATTGTGGCCCTTTCTGCATGGTGCAACCTCACTGATCTCATCCACAGTGTCCCTACTCTATCAACATAAGGCCTTCTTAAAAGACCCATTTCCTCCATGCTGCCTATAATGAATCAATGACTTTATTACTTGCTTATTGATGTTCCTGTTCCTTTTCCCCAACGCACTCTCTACTTCTGTTTTTATAGTGTTAGACCACTGGACCAGAAACTGTCCTTCATGAGTGTTTGGGAAGTTGGTGCTACCGTAAGCTTACTGTATAGTAAGCAAAAGTAGTAATATTCAGGCACCTAAGTAAATGGTCTGAATTTCAGAGGTGTTGAACACATACTATTCCTCTTGGAGTTTGCACTGACTTGAGAGAGAATGAGGTTTGCTCAGCACCTCTGAAATTCAAGCTATTTAGTTGGTGTGACATTCCCCAGGGTAGAATGTGGAGAGTTGAACAGCAGTGTCCCCTTAACTCTAGCCTGGGGTGCCTTTTACGCTGCTGTGCTGTCAGAACATCCATTCTTGGCCTGCTCACACAGCCCTCAGCGTGCAAATTCACTCCCAGCTAAATACATGAGGACGCTGACCAGTCACTCAGGAATTACATATAGGGCGACACCTGCAAATTTAGTCCCAGATTTTCCACCAAAAATGTGCGTCTTGTGCTGTCCAGCACACTACTGAACAACTCAAGCTCATAGAAAGTCCATCGTTGCATCAAAGGAAAAGGAAAAGGATAAGGGCTTATCCCAAAAAGAGTTTCCCACGCACTTCAATCCAAACACACTGGTTAAGATACAACAATAAGCTAAGTTTAACTACAGAAAGATAGAATTTAAGTGATTACAAGTGATAATGCATAAAAGTTGGAATTTAATTACAAAAGAAAATAAAAGAATAAGCAAGCTAATACCTAACTTAAAAAGCTAACTGAACTTAAAAGCAAAGGTTTTGTCGTACCATACACTGTTGTAAATTTCACAGGCTAGGTCTCCTTGCAGCCTGGGACCACTCCCTCCTTAGCTCAGTTCTTTGAGATTCATTATGTTATGAGCAGAGAAATGGGAAAAGGAGAGGTGAAGTCAAGCATTTTCTTCCCCCTTTATAACTTAATTTCTTGTGCTAGAAATAGCCTTGCTGAGTCGTGGTGACACACAGTCTGTTGTGGACGTGAAGTTTGAAATGTTCCTGTGATGCAATGTAAATTGCTTATTCATGCCTTCCCTCTCCCCCCCCCGTCCCACCCCCACCCCGGTGGGAGAAAGGTCGCATAAGTATCTGATTGTTTTTAACACCTGGCTGGGGCCAGTGTCTCTTTGTCTCTGAAAAACTGGTTTGTGGGTGTTATCCAGAATTACAATATATTTCAGTAACTATCATACAGTAGAATCTCATAGCTTTACAGATAGTGTTGCTACACATATTTCAATGGAATAATAATGTTCAGCAGATGGACTTTTCAAATGATACCTCACAAGGCATACTTTGTACAGAAGTTATCATAGTCTTGTAAAAGGGGTGACCATAATATTATAGACCATCATACTTGGATTCAGAATCTGAGGCATGTTAGTTTGGAAAAATGTCTTATGAATAAAATACACTGTGTGGCTTTCAAAGTAATGGTGCAGGCAGTTGCTTAATTTGTCAGAACTTGTTGAAAATCTGTCAGGACCTTCTGCTTGTTCTTGTAGTGAGGTTGCAGCAATATGGAATTCAGAATAGAATTAGTGTTAAGACACCCAAGCCACATTCTTTAGGAAAGGAAAAACATTTCAAAAGCTAGTGATGGCTTTTCCTTTGCTTCTTCCTTTCAGCTTCGCTCAGCATTGGATAAAACTGAAGAGCTTGAAGTTAGCAATGGCCATCTAGTGAAACGGCTGGAGAAGATGAAGGCCAATCGAAGTGCTTTACTATCTCAGCAATAATAGCCAGCCTTTACTGAAAACTACTACTTGATGGAATGAGAACAACATTGGAGAAGCTTGTCTTTGGCTGTTTGGGATGCTTTATCATCCTACCTTCTGAGAACAAAAAAATCCCCAAACACGTGCACTCATTTGCTATATGCCACCAAACAGTGGTTCTCTCTACGCAGATTCAGTCCTGCTGCACTATATACATAGGAGTAGCTGATCCAAATGGCTGTGCCTGTAGATGCCTTTCCACTCGATATGTTTGCAGTACAGAGCCTGGACACCATTTAACAAGCACACCGGGCATCCTGTTAGTTCTTCATCCTGAAAGGCACAGTAGCCATTTTTTGCCATTTAAAATGGTGTTAAAAATAAAGAGTAAACCGGGACTTGACTTTTGTCTTGCTGAAATTTAGGGCCGGGGGGGAGGAAGCTGTAATTTTTTGGACTTCTCATGGCAGTATCTGCAATTTAGTGACTACAGTAGTATATTCATAGTAGCCTGTTCATTAACAAAACACTGTGGAACCACGAGCCATTACAAAGCAAAACTCCTTCAGTGGAAACCATGGAAGATGATGGTCTTGGAAGCAAAAGTGACCTTAAATGACTTTGCCAATAAAACGAAGGTGATTGGAAGGATTTTTGCACCAGTTCAATCGTAAGACTGTTTTATTTCAGGGTGAATAGGCAATAGCTTCACTGAATTACAGCTTTTTATGTGTATTATTTAATCCCTATATTTGGAATTGAAGTAAACTACTTCTTTTAAAGGATGTAATAATGTTGCATAAATAAACCAGAGTAAGGCCATGTTTTAAAAAAGGTGGATTGCACTTAAGTCATTTCACTACAGTTGTCGAAGCAAATATAATTGATTTAAACAAAATGTATGAAGGGTTCTTCTATATCAGGAATCACCTACCAGTACTTGAGCTGTTAGGAATCTCTGTGCTTCTACAAAAGATCGACCAGTCTAATTTTTGTTAAGTAGCTGAGAAGTAAAAGAAGCACTTTAGAATACATTGCTACATACATTTTTTCTACAAGTTCTGTAATTGCAAAACTGTTCCGTGGGTCTTTTACGAAATAATTTCCAACTTGAAAAAGAAAACATAACCAATTAAAATATCCCAGGCAGTTTTCACAATCTAGTGACTCACAGTTAGCATTACAGCTCTGCTTCATTAGAACAGATTTATAATGTTGAATTCAAAGCAGTTATCTGAGAAATAAAGCCCAGCAATTTGTCCCCCATCCAGAAAAATTTTGTAGTACATAAGGAATGCAGATGATTATTGTTCAAAACTCCCAAAGACTCTGTTCCAGATATAAGATTAGATATCTCTTCAACAGAAATAATTTTGCATGAATGCTGACTGTTGCAGACTCCCTTCACTTCTGTTGCTTGCCACCTACTAAGCCAAATTCAGGGTCAAGAGGCCAAATTTCTCCTTAACCTCAGTTTTAGGTTTCTGGTCCACACTATTCTTGCTTCTCCCTCCATATTTAGAAGTTAGAATACAGGACGCTGCTGTTGTCCACTAAAGGAAGTATTGCTTATCTCTATGCTTAATTACCACCAAAAGTCAGATAACTTTGTTAATTGGATGTGTTTCCCTGGCTAGAGAAGGAACACTCCTCATTCCATCTGAATGAATTCAGGCATCTGGCTTACCATCAGTGGGGAAGGAATAGGTCAGTGTTTTGGAAGAGGGAGTTGGGATGAGGAGACTTCTGTGGTCCTAAAGAAATCAGAGAAATGTAGGGCTGGAAGGGCCCTCAAGAGGCCATACCCCTGCACTGAAGCAGGATTTAGGTATACCTAGACCATAATTTCTTGCCCTAGTCAATTGGATATAGAGCTGTATAGTGGGTAAAAGGACTCCTTTAAATGAAATCTCCACCTCCAACTGAACTTTTAGGCAAGACTCTTCAGATGCAGAGCCAGGTTTCTTGCTGAATACGTCAAACTAGATGTAGAAACCAGATTTGCAACTTTCTGTGACTTTTACCATTTCTGGTGTATAGAGCCTCTAGTGTCTACAAAATACAATGAAGTTTTTTATTAAAATAAACATACCATAGTATTTTATTAAAGGATTAAGTTGTGTGATTGATTGCTGCTTGGCATCTCTCCTTGTGGTAGCGGTGAAAATACTGTCTTGTGGCAAAAATCAGGAGAAAAATCGGTAACAATAAGGGTTGGGCCAAAAAATTAAAACAAATACTTTGTTCATCAGGAAGTGCTGCAATTTTTTTTAAAGGAACTTTCATCTTGCATCCATATGCATTAATCTCTTATCACAGACAGAAGTCAAATCCAAATTTCATAACCTGGATGCTTTTGCCTCTAAGAAATCTTTCAGTGTGTGATAAACTAGCTTTATACCCAAACCATAATTTTTGTTCCCTTTGAATCTCAGTATGACCTAGGTTTAATTGTAAGGGAAAAATATCAGTTGGTTGTTGCACATTAATATTTGTTTTCCTATGAAGCATGCACACTAACAAGGCTTTAAATGGTAGTAACAACATTGGCTCCAACCGCTCCAAGCCAGTGCCTCCGGTTGGAGTTCAAGGGTATGTCTACACTGCAGCGGGAAGTGAGCCTCCTAACCCAAACAGAAACACCTGCTGAGCTAGCATGCTAAAAATAGCCATATGAACATGTGGCTTCGGCCATAGCTCGGGCTCTTAACCTGACCTTCTTCATCTGAGCTTGGGTGGCTAGCTTGAGTCTCTACCACAGCTGCAACGTCCACACTTATTTTTAGCATGCTAGTTCCAGCCGAGCTAGTGTGAATCTGTCTACCCGGACTGGCAGATGTGCTCTCAGCTGCAGTGTGGACACAGACCTGCTGACTTCCCTGAGACTCCACATGGCAGCTCATTGCAGAATCAGAATGAATGTTCCAATAATTATATTTAAATTTGCTGTCCTTTGATTTGTTTTGAAATGTTTAATTTTATTGTATTAAAAAACTATGGCATGTGTATAACTTAAATGGTTTTTAAAATCAGTTCTTCTATTAAGGAAAAACAAGCACATATAGACCTGAACTGATCTGGAGAGCCATAAGCAGAAACTGATGTTACTTGGGCATTTTTATGGAGGGGTTTATCATGATAAATGTCTGCATTGGAAAGTGTAGGCTTTTCTTTAACTAGACATAAGAGTTTATTTCAATTTAGTAACATAAGAGTTTATTTCAATTTAAATTAAAATGTACATTTATAAGGGTTTCTATCTCTGAATGTAAATATAAAACAGGTAAAATGCCAGCTCTCCTACAGACCACTGCAATGAGAACTGTAGTTTTTATTTTAAGTAGATTGAACTATGGAGATAACCAGGGTTCAGACTTGCCATAAATAGGTTTGAAGGTGTCAGTCCAGTCCTTTGTAGATGCTTGTTCACCACTGTACAGTGAGGCACATTTGGCAATCTTGAGCTTGGGAAATACCCAAAATTAGAACAACATTGATTCTGCTGGATGAACTAAACTGGTAGTAAAAAGAAAAGGAGGACTTGTGGCACCTTAGAGACTAACCAATTTATTTGAGCATAAGCTTTCGTGAACTACGGCTCACTTCATCGGATGGTAGTTTGGTGCAGTGTCTGGTATAATAACTTATTTATCACATTCCATATATAAGCCACCACTCACTTTTCCTTTTCATCCAAAAGGGTCCTGTATAGACATCGAGGTAATTTTTATTCACCAAAATCTTGTAAACTTCATCTTTTCATCTCGCTCTGGCCATACAGGTATCCCAATTTACCTATATACAGTTTTAAAATGTACTAACTGGAAAATGCAGTATTTGCCTTTTTTCCTTCCTCTTACAATATTTCTCAATTGGTATATTTTTTGCTCCATTATAGCCAACTAATGGCATTAAACCAGTATGAGGTCCTAATGCCAGTAAGTCTCTTCCTGTTTTAGCTTGATGTCTTTCACATGAGATTAGGGATATATGTGTAAGGCGCAGTTTTATTGGACACACACTTGCTTCAAGAGTAATATAAAGGGCAGGGCCAAAAGTAGACTGGCTTTAAATTTGCACTTAGGTAATTTATAGTATAAGAATGTATACAGATTACCATCATAACATCCTGTCTTGATAGTCATTGCTTTGAGTAAAATTCTTTATATTTTTAGTGTCTAGCTCCCCAGACATAACACAGTCGTGTCAGCTGATTGAAATCCTCCTTTCCTACTCCACTTTTCTTATTCTTTTGACTTCTTAGGTCAGTATCTTGCTTTGACAAGTCAGTGATTCTTTCTTCTTCCTACTAAACAGGGGAAACAAGTCTTGATGTTGTCAGAGCAATGTAGGTTCTTACCCCTTAAGCCTATATAATTGAGGAAACGTATATTTTGTAATTCATATCTATAATGTTGCTATATATAATGTACAGTAAGGTAATTCAGGTCAAATACTTCTATCTCCATTTTAATAGCTTTACATACAGTGCAAAAAATGCAGTCCGTAAGGATCCTACAGTATGTGTGCCAGTTGCTGTATATATCTGCCTTTCCGTATTACATATAGTAGGGGGGAAAACATATACTGTAGGCACTGTCACCCCACACAGATATGGAAAAATGTTAATAGTAATGGCTACTGTGCTGATCCTGAGGGTCTTATTCAGAAAAAAAAACTCCCATTCTAATAAAATTATTAATGAAGACTGCAGAACTGAGCCCTGCACTCTCAATGTGTATTTGACAGACCCCTTGGACTCCCAACAAGCAATACCTTAGTTCTCACTAGATCAGCAGTTCTAAAATGAATTGGGCCATAAGAAAAGCTAACACCCCCCCCCCAAATAAAGCAAATGCTGGTGCTTTCTATTCATTGGTAAGCAGACAATCTAATAGCCATGTATCAAGATAGTAATTAAGGTGCCAATACAAACTTGTCTGTGAGTTTGTCCTAATGTGTTGCATTAATAATTAGCTTTAAATTATGCCTTTAGACATTGACTAGCCTTCGCCTTAATAATCATGTGTTTAAGTGTAATGTGTTCGTAGACGTTTGCATTTGGTAGGAAATACCCAGTACTGATATCCCAGCCTACCCTAATACACATTTTATTTCAGAAAGACACATAGGATGGAACATTTTTATTTTTGAATTGATCAGCTATAGTCAGATAAAGAGGTTTTAGTGCACAGGGCCCCATATTTCAGCAGAAATTTCACAAAGATGTTTAACAAGTCCATGCAATCAGAACTTTACTACAAAGCTGCTGCTGCTACTCTGTTCTGAGGTTTGGTAGGGAAGCGCCTTTCTTTTTCTCTAGACTAACTGTTCCTAAACAGTAGCCCACAGACTGCTCATGTGGTGTTGCTTTCCTCATTTCTCGATGCTATTCCTTCTAAAAGAAGCTTACAATAAATTCATTATTTTTGTAGCATTGTCTTTACATATTAGAAATCCCTGTCATTTGTACAGAGAATTTTCCATTCAGTGATCTCTGTTAATGTGGTCCACTCTACGAACAAAAGTTTTAAAACCAGTTTCAAATATGGCCCAAGCCCCTGGCTGCCAAATATTACCATGTGTAAGCTGTTTCATGAATCAAAACCAAAGTGAAATGAGCTGGTGATCTCAGTCTATTTCTTTGGTGAAGGGCCTAACCAGGACACCTCACTCGGGCCTTGGCTGATGGGTTAATGGAGACCATCTGACCTGCAGCAGTGTTTGGGACTGAGATACAATGATGGCAGTGTGAGGAAGCTTGTGTGGTTGGTGCCTATTCTATGGAGAAAGGGTGTGTTTCAGTGCACAGTCCTGTCAATGCCACTTATGTTGTGGACGCACTAATTTCATTTTTAAAGACAGATTATTTTATAAAACAGTCCAAATAAAAATGGTGTATTCTAAAATATGTGGTGTGTGTAAGCTGTTTGGTATCGGGGATGTGTGTTTGTACAGCATCTGGCATACTGGAACTATGCTATTGACAGGCCTAGAAGGTACAATTGTAATATCAATCCATATGAAATCAACCTGAAATATTTTAACATTCTAAATATACAATGGTGTAAATTGTAAATACCTAAGGGACGGCACTGGCATAGGCGGCAAGTTATATGGGCCCGGGCTCCACCAATATTCAGGAACATGGACCCAGCTCCACCAGCGTTTGGGCTTATATTTTCAGAGCCATCCCGTCCATAGGATGGACGGGGGCAACTGCTCCAGGCCCATGCTTTGGGGGGCCCTGCGCTTTAGGGGGATGTGGGGTTCAGGGAGCCCTGGAGGGTTAGCGAGAGACCCGTCCCTGGCAGCAGCGAGAGACCCGGCCCCAGCCTGCCCCGCTCTGCCCCTTCTCTGCCCTGCCCCCGCCCCAACACGCTTCTTTCTGGCTTCCTCCCCTGAGCGACACTGGGCGCTGGTGGGATGGAGCGGAGAGGAGCGGGGTGGGCTGGGGCCGGGTCGCTCGCTGCTAACCCCCCAGGCCACCCTGGGCCCCGTATCCCCCTGAAGCAAGGAACCCCTCAAAGCGCGGGGCTTGGGGCGGTTGCCCCAGTCCGTCCTATGGACAGACGGCTCTGCTGGACCCGTTCTGGGCACCACCAAAAATTATACAAACCAGGTGCCCATGTGCATTGGCTATTACACTGAGAAATAAGTATTTACTCGTCATAAAGGTTTCCCTTTTTTCTAAAGCTAATCTGCTAGTTTGAGCCAGCTTTTAAATTACTCTGCCAGGCTTCCACGTGAACAATTAAAGATGCCCTTCCCTCCCGTGTGCATAGGGCAAGACTCCCGTTCAGGAGGCCGCTGCCCCCAAGGCCTCGCTTCCCTTTAGTGCAAGCCTCATGCCCTGATGCCGAGTGGTCTTGTGAGCGGGGACTCGGCCAGGGGCTTCACTGCAGCCCTTGAAGGCCAGCCAAGCAGCAGCCCTCCCTGGCACGGTGGCGGGCGCTCTAACACCAAGCCGCCACCATGAACCAGCGCTAGGTGGAGCTAGAGAGAGCCCCCGCCCCCATGGGTCAGCCTCTGCGCAGTATGCTCTGCGCTTTGCCCGCCATTTTGGCTTCAAGGCGCCTTCGCACGCAGCCGCAGGGGGGCAGAGCGCCTCAGCCGCGCCCGCCCTCCCGCTCCCCCGGGCGCTGCGCAGGCTCCAAACGAGGCCCAGGCGCGTGCTGGGAGCGGCCGCTCACTCGGCGCCCAGCTCCTCCCGCCGCTTTGCGAGAAAGACCAATCAGAAGATAGAACCGTTCTCCTGCCAGCCAATGGGGGTGGGTCGCGCCGTGCGCTCCCGGACCGAGGCTGTGGAGAACCGGCGGCCGCGCGCTGCCGCGGGGGTGAAGAGATCGTTAAGTTGGACGTTTGAGGCAAGGGAGGCCGCTCGTCCCGTGCGGGCCAGCGCGTTGCCCCTCCCCTAGGTCTGTGCACGCGCCCTTGGGTGCCTCTCCCCTGCGGCCCCCCTTCCCCCCCCCGAGCGCCCCTCCTCGGGTGTGGGCCCTTCGATGCCTGTCCCCCCCTTCCCTCAGAGCGCCCCTCGGTGCCTGTCCTCTCCTCTCCTCCCCCCCCTCCGAGCGCCCCTCCTCGGGTGTGGGCCCTTCCGCGCCTGTCCCCCCCCGTCCCTCAGAGCGCCCCTCGGTGCCTGTCCCCTCCTCCCCCCCCCCCCGAGCGCCCCTCCTCCTGTGTGGGCCCTTCGGCGCCTATCTCCCCCCCCTTCCCTAAGAGCGCCTCTCGGTGCCTGTCCCCTCCTCCCCCCCCCCCCGAGCGCCCCTCCTCGGGTGTGGGCCCTTCCGCGCCTGTCCCCCCCCCGTCCCTCAGAGCGCCCCTCGGTGCCTGTCCCCTCCTCCCCCCCCCCGAGCGCCCCTCCACGGGTGTGGGCCCTTCGGCGCTTATCTCCCCCCCCTTCCCTAAGAGCGCCCCTCGGTGCCTGTCCCCTCCTCCCCCCCCCCCGAGCGCCCCTCCTCCTGTGTGGGCCCTTCGGCGCCTATCTCCCCCCCTCCTTCCCTAAGAGCGCCTCTCGGTGCCTGTCCCCTCCTCCCCCCCCCCCCCCGAGCGCCCCTCCTCCTGTGTGGGCCCTTCGGCGCCTATCTCCCCCCCCCCTTCCCTAAGAGCGCCTCTCGGTGCCTGTCCCCTCCTCCCCCCCGAGCGCCCCTCCTTGGGTGTGGGCCCTTTGATGCCTGTGTCGTTTCCCCCCCCCCCTCCCGGCTGTAGCGCCCCTCCTTGGGTGTGCCCCCCAGCGCCTGTCCTGGGGCCTGTGCCCTCTGTCCTGGAGTGCCTGTTCTCGGGCCTGCTGCACCTGCTCCTTGGTCTGTGCTGGCCCCCTGGTGTGCCCCTCCCCCAGAGTACCCCTTCTGCCGCATGCGGCCTCCTCCGTCTCTTCTTCCGCCGCCGTCTCCTGCCAGAAGCTGGGACTGGGCCACGGGAGGGTCACTCAGTGATGACCTGTTCTGTTCATTCCCTCTGGGGGCACCTGGCATTGGCCACTTTCGGAAGAGAGGATACTGGGCTAGATGGTCTGACCGCTCTTATGTTCTTCCCCTGTTTATGCCCCCCTCCCCCCCCTCCCCCCCACCATACCCATTCCTGCAAGATGTGCTTCCAGGGTTAGGTTGCTTGTCTGCAAATCGGGAGAGTGGTGTTCAGTTCCCAGATCTGCGACTGGCTTCCTGTGTAACCTTGACAAGTCACAAACTCAGCAGGGTCTACTACATGATAGAGTTAGGTCAGCGTAAGGCAGCTTACATCAGCCCAACTGTAAGCGTCTACACTGAGGGCTTGTTTTCACAACCAAGGAGATCAAAGCTGCTGCAGTCGATGCAGCAGGTGTTGATTTTGCTAGTCTAGTGAAGACCCGATAAATCAATGGCAGAGTGCACTCCGGTACTCCAGCTCCCTAAAAAGAGTAAGGGAAGTCTGCCAGAGAGTGTCTCCTGTCAACGCAGTGCAGTGAAGACACCCCGAAGTCAATCTACGCCGCATCGACTCCAGCTAGGTTATTCACGTAGGTGGAGTAGTGTAAATTAGGTCAACTTACCCCAGTAGTGAAGACAAGCCTTAAAATGTTACTCCCAACGATGTAATTCACTTACTACACCAAGTTAACTCCACCTTGGTCGATGTAGTTAGGTCGATACAGTGTAGACACTGTGTTGCTTACACTGACTATTGCTGTCTTTCAGAAGTGTCCCACAGTGCCCCACGCTGACAGTTAATTGGGTGCAAGCGGTCCTGGTGGGGATGAACCCCAGTGATACATGGAGCTTAGTTAGACATGCAAAAGCAATTTATTTACTGTGGTGGCTGTAGGTTGACGTAACTTAGATTGACTTAATTTTGTAATGTAGACTTGCTTTGTGTGCCTTGCTTCCCAGTCTTTTCATTGGGAATAACAGCATTGCCTACGTTGGGGATAAATACATTAAAGCTTCTGAGATGCTCAGGTACTCCAAAAATGGGCTGTGTAAGACCTTAAGCTAGATAAATGCGCAACAGTGGCATTTTTGCCCCTCTCAGCACTCGTAATGAATATCCTTTTATTTCAGTTAAATAATCTAATTTGGACCCGAAACCTAAGCAAGTTGCTGAGTGTGACTGGGCCCCCCGTTACAGTCAGTGGGGGCTCCACACCTAATACATTTTTGGATTAAGGTCTAAATTACATTTCTTAATGAAATTAATAAGTATGTTCCTGTTTGTAAAATAATTGTTTTGAGACAAATATTTGGAGAATCTCAATCTTCAAAATTAAATCTCTTTGGAGTTAATAACTGTTAAGCAGCACTATGAAACACTAAACATTACTGTAACTAGGACATATTGAACAGCTTGTTGAAACAGCGGGGATGATGTGAATGTCATATGTAGAAAGCTGAGTGGACTGAATTTAGGAAGCATGAAGTAAGATGGGCACTTGTGATTTCTTTGATTATGTAGAAAAGTTGTGCACTGTATGCTTCAGATTAATTGCGGTTTTGTTGCTTGGGTTTTCAGCTTTTTGTTTGTTGGGGGGGGGGGGGGGGCGGTTTGCGGCACACATCAGAGCTATCCAGTGTCTTGTACATTATTCATTTAAAAAAAAACAACTTCGGGAGTATTAAGAGATTTCTTTAAACATCTGGAAAACTTGCAGTTCTCTGGAAGTGCAGTGGGAGACTAAATGTATTGTTAAGCACGTACATAGTATTTACCGTATGTTAAAAAGGTTTCCATGTCAGAAGGAGAGACTTTCCTGACAGTTGCCATTTAGATTTTCCCAAATATTCCAAATATCAGATTTTTCAAAATTTTTTGAGTTGCCTTTTTCCTGTGTTTTTCAGATGGGCTTGATAGAAGGTCTTATATCTAAAGGCAACACTGTCCACAGCATAAAATATTGGAAATGGGTAGTTAGACCTTGATCCTGTGATTCACTCTACACAGGCAGACTGCTCCGCCCATGTGGAGCTTCACTGAAATCAGTTGGTCTGTCCACTCAACAAGTAGCAGGATCATGGCCTTAATATTTGTATGTTTGAAACACCAGCATGTTATGGGCACCACAGAACTTTTAATTCATTGGAGCAATTTAGCACATGGCAGGTGAAAGCATTGTAGATTTACATCCCCGTTTACCATGCACGTAGTCTCCGTGTTAGGCATGTCCTAAGGCAGATTCTTCATCATGGATCTTTTCCTCTATTTTCAGGTGTCTTTTTCCATCCTGAACCTCTGCAGTTGCTGCAACAAATGTATAGTCATCAAAGTAGCGAGCAGGGACCTAGCCTTCTGAGACTCTACAGCTGATGTTGCAGCACAGGTTTTCAGAGGATTAAGTTAATAGAAAGACATTTCCCTCTTCCATTTTTACATTATCACTGCTATACTGGTAGCTCAGATTTAATTTAAGGCTTGGATTTTCATTTGAAATATATTCTAGTGTACATTTGCATGTTCACATAATATTTGAACATGTTAGTTTGCTAGTTATGTAGAGTGAGTTAGTAGAAAACACTGAAATTCAAAGTAATATTTTTTTTAAATCTCAGAGATAAATTCGCTTTTTTGTATCATAGAATCATAGAATATCAGGGTTGGAAGGGACCTCAGGAGGTCATCTAGTCCAACCCCCTGCTCAAAGCAGGACCAATCCCCAATTAAATCATCCCAGCCAGGGCTTTGTCAAGCCTGACCTTAAAAACTTCTAAGGAAGGAGATTCTACCGCCTCCCTAGGTAACGCATTCCAGTGTTTCACCACCCTCCTAGTGAAAAAGTTTTTCCCAATATCCAACCTAAACCTCCCCCACTGCAACTTGAGACCATTACTCCTTGTCCTGTCATCTTCTACCACTGAGAATAGTCTAGAATCATCCTCTTTGGAACCACCTCTCAGGTAGTTGAAAGCAGCTATCAAATCCCCCCTCATTCTTCTCTTCTGCAGACTAAACAATCCCAGTTCCCTCAGCCTCTCCTCATAAGTCATGTGTTCCAGACCCCTAATCATTTTTGTTGCCCTTCGCTGGACTCTCTCCAATTTATCCACATCCTTCTTGTAGCGTGGGGCCCAAAACTGGACACAGTACTCCAGATGAGGCCTCACCAATGTTGAATAGAGGGGAACGATCACGTCCCTCGATCTGCTCGCTATGCCCCTACTTATACATCCCAAAATGCCATTGGCCTTCTTGGCAACAAGGGCACACTGCTGACTCATATCCAGCTTCTCGTCCACTGTAACCCCTAGGTCCTTTTCCGCAGAACTGCTGCCTAGCCATTCGGTCCCTAGTCTGTAGCTGTGCATTGGGTTCTTCCGTCCTAAGTGCAGGACCCTGCACTTATCCTTATTGAACCTCATCAGGTTTCTTTTGGCCCAATCCTCCAATTTGTCTAGGTCCCTCTGTATCCTATCTCTGCCCTCCAACGTATCTACCACTCCTCCCAGTTTAGTATCATCCGCAAATTTGCTGAGAGTGCAATCCACACCATCCTCCAGATCATTTATGAAGATATTGAATAAAACCGGCCCCAGGACCGACCCTTGGGGCACTCCACTTGACACCGGCTGCCAACTAGACATGGAGCCATTGATCACTACCCGTTGAGCCCGACAATCTAGCCAACTTTCTACCCACCTTATAGTACATTCATCCAGCCCATACTTCTTTAACTTGCTGACAAGAATAGTGTGGGAGACCGTGTCAAAAGCTTTGCTAAAGTCAAGAAACAATACATCCACTGCTTTCCCTTCATCCACAGAATCAGTAATCTCATCATAGAAGGTGATTAGATTAGTCAGGCATGACCTTCCCTTGGTGAATCCATGCTGACTGTTCCTGATCACTTTCCTCTCGTGTAAGTGCTTCAGGATTGATTCCTTGAGGACCTGCTCCATGATTTTTCCGGGGACTGAGGTGAGGCTGACTGGCCTGTAGTTCCCAGGATCCTCCTTCTTCCCTTTTTTAAAGATTGGCACTACATTAGCCTTTTTCAGTCATGTGGGACTTCCCCCGTTCGCCACGAGTTTTCAAAGATAATGGCCAATGGCTCTGCAATCACATCCGCCAATTCCTTTAGCACTCTCGGATGCAACTCGTCCGGCCCCATGGACTTGTGCATGTCCAGCTTTTCTAAATAGTCCCTAACCACCTCTTTCTCCACAGAGGGCTGGCCATCTACTCCCCGTGTTGCGATGCCCAGCGCAGCAGTCTGGGAGCTATTAATGGGAGTCTGTAGATCCCATTAATGCAGGATGAGAGTTTTACCTTCAGATCCTGCTTTTTTGTGTTAATCTTTTAAATTTGATTTTGCGTTACTGTCCTGAGGATGGGGGAAATAATTTATTTTCCATTCCTGTGATTTTACTGTTTCCAGTGTGCTAGTCAGAAAAGCCTGAAGTATTAGAATTGGTAGATATTACCTACTAGTCCTTACCTGTAAATTTAACGAAGCCCTAAAATTAAGGCATTAAAGTTGATGGACAAAATTTAATGGTTTTGTGAGTGGGTAATAAGTTGTACTCCTGTTTAAGATGCGTTGAATTGGGGCCATTATGTTCAACGTAGCTGAGAAATGATTGCATTGGAAAACATAACACAGAATTTCATGACTTTCCATATTTAAAATCTCGACCATAACATTACGTTAATGAAGTTCTCTGAATTTATTGTGTAAATATTTCATATTGAAATGAGCTAATGGTGGGCAATCAAATGGATTGAGCAGTATGAAGTTTGCTATTTGCCTTATGCATTTATCAGACGAGGTATCTCTGATAGTTGATTGAAAATACAGTAGATGAATACAATAGATTAATATACAAAAAAGAAAAATGGACAGAAATCCCACAAAAATGTTTGTTGATAATGCTGTTAATTTTCCAATGGATGCATCATATAGAGTAAAAAGGAACGTGTGGCATCATTTGTGTGCTCAAGTTTCTGTATTTGGGTAGTGGTTGTAACTTATTCCCCAAGAAATACCAATAACAGCCTTACTTTAGTAAGCAAAATTATATTCATTATTTCCTTAGGAAATAGATAGTACTGAAGAAGTGATATCATACACTGAACAAAGAATCAGTAAGATGGAGAAATAGATAGCCTTTGTCAGTGCAGAAATCTGCCCACACCTTTTCCCTTTGCCACCTCAGTTGTCAGATACTATATCCTTTCTTGTTTTTTGTGTCAAAGCTGGGTGTTTCTAATTACTAGATATTAACAATGATGTTTTACTCCCATAAACATGTAAATGAGCAAGAAGTAATATGGTGCAAGTTTGAGTAGAACATGAGAGTTTTGTGACTGTGTTTCTTTAATCCAGTGTTTGTAACTTTACTAAATTTTACTAATTCTTTGTTTGCATTTCAGGATTCATTGTGCATATAGCTGTTTTTGGCATACTGTCACCAGGTCACATGTGTGGACTAAATGCCACAAATCTTAAATCATGTCATGTCCATCTTATTTTAATGAAATTTCACCAATAGTGCCGGTGTTGTCTGTAAGGCCTGCTATTTCTGAGGGAATCACTTACTCAGCATCCCCTTTATATTTTCATCCGGGAACAACTGCTCAGTTCACTATATTTGAACCACTCTCCAATCCTGTGATATCAAACCCCTATGTATTATTGCCCTCTGTCCAACCAGTTGCTCTTACTCCTGGGGCAACGAGATGTCGTTACTGGAGAACTAGTACTACTGCAATGAATGCTTCTGGAATACATGTTCTGGAGAATCATAATACTTTTTCTAAAACTCCAGGTAAGTTAGTTCTGCTTTCGTTAGGTTAGTAATATCTCTATACAGTACTGTTTTGAGAATCTCCATAAAAGCAAACGTGTTATATTCAAAACCTGTTTAAGGCAATATGAAATGTATTGTGGGATTTTATAATAAATATATTATTGTAACCAGAAATCAGTTCCCTGTGCATGAACTGCATGCAGGATTGGGACCACATTAGGAAAAATCTTTTTTTCTATGCTGCAAAATAACTGTTTATGTAGTACATATTAAATATACAGTATTTGAGATTGGCAAATCAGACAAGACAAAAAAATGTACGTCAGTTAGCTGTCACTCTGACAAGTGAAACGATACCATATTTGAAATATTAATATTTTATTTCTCTTTTGAAAAAGTATTTTTAGGCTTCGTGCTAAAGATCAACATTTATAGCATTACATGAGTATAGATACAAATGTCAAGAATCCATAACTTGAAGTTGTATGGAAGAATAATTGTTAAAATGAAAGATTAACTGCTCAGTTTTTGGAAAAACTTTACACCTGTCTGTGTACTGCAGTATCCTTTGCTTTGATCTGCCAAAATCAGCTGAGTTGCTTCTGATATTGGTTCTTGGGATAAAACTTTAGGACTGTCAGCAGGGTATTTTCTGTAGAGGAGAAATGCACTTCTTTTGGCAGTTTGACCCAGAGATTGGCTGCAGGACACAATGCAAAGTCTCCTTTGTCTGGCGAGCCTTTAACTGAGGCTTTGAATTAAGATATGATATTGTAGGGAATCAATTCTTTGAGTAAAAGAAATGTAAATTTTACCATGAAAATGGTGGGGCGTGGCTATCCTGTGCAGTTGGTATTGCTTTAATTTTGTATTTTTAAAAAAGTTGTTAGGAACCCAGTTGCTGTGATAGTGTCTTGTTTCAATAAAATCAAATTGAAGTTAATGGTGTTTACAAATAACTGAGTTAAATGGATACTGTTACAGACTCATAATGTTTTCCTGGACTTTCTGGTCTTGTCTTATAGGTGAGTTACACTATTTGAATTTTTTCACATGCAATAAAATTAGATTGGACTTTTGGCTCATATGTTGTGAAATTGAGGTTAATTGGGTAGATAGATTAAATCTGGAATGTATATAAAATTACCACAGCAAGATAAAAGTTGACATGGCACTTGCATTCTATATCTCTATTTTTACTTGCTTTAGAAATTGAGAAATTTCTCAATTTATAATACTTAGGACTGAAATTTCTTATGCTTTTTTAGTTCTGAATGCTAGAAAATCTAATCATTCAGTTTTGAGGTTCTGTCATGAACAAGGGAGAGAACATTTTTAAGCTGTTACAGGTTTTTTTTATTTTAAACCTTTAAACTTGGTCTATATATAATCCTGAATGAGGAATGTATGTGTGATATATGCACACTTGGCAGTGTCTGGGGAAAATCTGGTTTTGTAATAATGATGATCTGGGTATTTTAAAAACGGAAGAGTGGTCATGTAGTTAGGAACTTCGCTTGAGAGATCCAGGTTTGTTTCCCTGATCTGCCACAGACTTCCTGTGTACCTTTGGGCAAGTCACTTACCGCTTGTCTACAGGAACGTTTCGTTCAGGGCAAGCTGGAGTGTGAATCTACCCCATACTAGCCTGCCATGGACTAAATGTACATGACACCCTGCTGATGTGCATTAACAGTTTGTTAAAGCGCTTTGATCAGTTCCGTTTCAAAGAGAATGGAGTCAAAGCATATTAACAAACTATTAATGTTTCTCAGCAGGATGCACATGGACAGTTAACCTGATGCAGGATAAGGTGCAGAGTAGATTCACATCCCAGCTTGCCATGAACTAATTGTTCATGTAGACAAGTCTTTAGTTTCTCTGTGCTTCAGTTTCCCATCTTAAAATGGAATAATAGTACTTCCTTACCTCGCAGAACTGATGTGAGGAAAAATACATTAAAGACTATGATGTGCTCAGATGTTATGATAATGCAATGCATGTAAGTATCTTATACAGATAAAATAGGGTGCAGAGCATCTTTGTATGTGTCCACTAATCAGGATCTTTTACTTAGGCTATGTCTACACTGGCAGCTGAATGACAAAACTTTTGTCTTTCAGAGGTGTTAAAACACACACACACCCTGAAAGAAACAAGTTTTGCCAACGACAAGCGCCGCTCCTGCCGTTGGAGGTGGAAGATTTTTGTTGGCAGGAGAGCTGACAAACAGCAGCTACACCGTGTGCCTTTTAGTGGCACGGCTGTAGCGACACAGCTGTGTTACTAAAAGATGCGTAGTGTAAACCTAGCTTAGAGTGCATATAGCTCAGCATCACCCTGATGCTGCAGTAGTTACTGTCCTTCAGTCTTCAACTTGTACGTATGTACCCGTTTATAAAATTTTTAACTGATTTCCCAGAAATTCAAATTATATTGTAGATGTACCCTTGCATCCTGGGACGAGTAAATTATTGAAGTGATAGCTACAATTGAAGGAGCAGTGTTTGAAAGTAGATGGCCTTACTGGTCAAATAGACCTAATCTTATTTGATTTTACCCTTTAAGAATATTATAACATTGGATAGATGATGTGTAAGTTAGAGTATCACCCTTCCTGGAGTTTGCTTTATTTCTTTGTTGGAGTTTGAAAAATCCATTCCACTGTGACAATTTCCACATAATTTATGCTTTCATTAAAAAAAAGTTTGTAGCCTTTATAGTTGCCATGGTAACCCTACAAATATTAACCTAATGTAAATTTGTGTAGTGCTGAGTTCCTGAATCTGAAGACATCTCTGGTGTTTTTGTCATTGCTTATGGCTTTCATAGAATATCATAGAATATCAGGGTTGGAAGGGACCTCAGGAGGTCATCTAGTCCAACCCTGAGCAGCAACAACTAAAATTAACAACTTTAGTCAGTTTGACTTATGCTGCTCAGAATCCTCTATGTAGTAGTGAAATGGTCAATCATTTCAGTTTCATTCTTGTTGTATGTGAAAGCTAAGCACTGCGGCCAAAGCACTTGAACTGTTGACGCTGGACCTCTTGGTGACTTTCCTCTTCTTTCCTCCAGCCCCTCCTCATTCACCTGATGGGTATAGCTCTCTGCTTACTAGATGTCTGGTAAAACCACAAATCTGTTTCTTGATACAATGGCTGTTCTTAATGCTACAGAATAATTTTTTTAAACAGGACTTTATTTTGAAATGGCTTGTTTTGCTGGCTTGGTTTTTGTCTGGTATTATAAAAATACCTTGTGGCTAGAGTCCTGCATGGATACAAATTTATATGCGCGGATGCGGATATCCACAGATAAAGAAATCGGTATCTGCTGAACTGCAGGGCTCTCCCGGGAACCGCAGCAGCAAAAGGAGCAGAAAGTGGGGCCGCCACTCCTAGTGCCCTGGGTTGGAAGCTCCTCCGGCTGTACCGCCCCTAGCCCTGTCCTCTGGTGAGGCTTTACAGACCCCAGACAGGTGACACAGCTGCGTGGAAGGACTGGGGGCCAGGCTGGGGGCGGTACAGATGCACTGGAGGAGCTGCTGGCTCGGGGCACTGGCTCCCAGGAGCAGCGGCCCCAAGTTCTGCTCCTTTCACCATTGCGGTTCCTGGGAGAGCCCTGCGGTTCAGTGGATACCAATTTATATCCACACAGGGCTCTACTTCTAGCCTAGTAGTAATTTGCAGTACTACTAGAAGAATCGAGTTTGATTTCTGCTCCTTTCTTTGCTCTTAGAGGGCATAAGTAAAAAGAAAAACTCACTAGCCTATAAAAAGAAAAGGAGGACTTGTGGCACATTCGAGACTAAGAAATTTATATGAGCATAAGCTTTCGTGAGTGAGCTGTAGCTCACAAAAGCTTATGCTCAAATAAATTTGTTAGTCTCGAATGTGCCACAAGTCCTCCTTTTCTTTTTGCGGATACAGACTAACATGGCTGCTACTCTGAAACCTGTCACTAGCCTATAGTAACACCATGATAAGTTGTGTGTAAAACAACAAAAAGAGGAAATTCTGATAAAACCAGTTTGTAAATGCAATAATCCATGTTTACGTTGAGATTTTTAACTACACAAAAATCAGGAAATTCAAACTTAATGTTTTCACCAAAAAAATTAAAGCACAATTGAAGTGATTAGTTTAAAAAAAAAGGCTATCCAAATAACAGTTCACTAAATAAAAATATATACATCTGCAAAGCTTGTTATAATAATTACCTATTACTGATTCATTATTTGTTCAGTGTTGAGGCTGTTTTCTTTATCAGTTAGAGATAGCGTCTTTAATTCCCAGCAGAGGGAAACTTAGAAGGGAATGGATTTCGTTTCCCATTAGAAAGCATTGTTGTTAGAAAGTTTCCAAACTATTACTTTCTCTGAAGTTACTGTTTGTGCAGGATTTTTACTCTTGAGTCTCAGCGAACTTTTGCAAATCTTAAGTTTTTTGGCCCCTAAGGTAGTGCATGACATTCTCCTCAGGGCACCCAGAATCATATGCCACTGTGTTACTACTTTGCCTCAGCACGAGTGAGCTTTGCTGGAGCTTAAACTGTGTGTTAACTCACTGCCACACCAGCAAACTCCTTGAGATTCTACCAGTCTTAACCTTACCTTTGAGGTAATAATCAGTGAACGCAAGTTCCCCAGAGATGTCTACCTGCAGTGTCTGATCCCTCTCCCTCAGCACTCACAAATTAAGTTTATTGCCTCCAAAGAGACAGTGCACACCACAGTGTGTCGGTTTTGCTGAGGTCCCACACTTGACTTTAATATACAGCAATGAGATGGTTTTGTAATAAAACTAGAATAAGTTTATTAATAAAGAACACAGATTTAAGTGATACCAAGCAAGAATAAAAAAGAGAGAAAAGGTTACAAACACACTTCTAGTGACTGAAATGTAATCCTAACAAGCTATATCTTTGCCTAAAACAGTTTCTCTCTTACATCAAGCTATCAGCAACTCCAGCCCTTCCAATACAAGGATCTGCTTTTCACAGAATTAGAAGGTGCTATCCCTTTGTCCCTTACGTGATGGATAACCAGAATGTCTTTTTGCTCCCCTTATATGTCCCAAAGTCTTTGCCTCAAGAGTCAGGAAGACCTCTTGGGGTTCAAGCTGGGGCGTGTCTCCAGGTGTGCTCGCCAAGCTGTTTACTCTGCTGCTTGTTAGCTGGATTGCTTTGTTTACCTTGTATGTAAATGTACTACTTTAATTGTCATTTGTAATCAAGCCTGGCATACCCATAAATCCACATTCCGTTGTCTAGGGCAGGCTAGTTTGTTATTGCCTCCAAAATGTATTTCTGGCAGGCATACATAACTTTTTATACACAGCTCTTATGATATTCTTGACCAGCATGTCACCAGTTTTAATAGGATACCATACAAGACACTGTTTGGCTAAATATTCTGACAGCAGTATGTTGTGTGCTCTTTGCCAGTGGGCATAAAGGGGTTCTTAGAGATGTGAGTCAGCTACCACTTCCCCACTCATTGTTAATCAGGCACTTGCTGAACTTCCAGTTGTTGTCCAGTAAAACAGTTCTTTTTTGACATAATTCAGCAAAGTAACTCCCCACAGGAGCATTTCTTCAACTCCCACACCAATTCTATATCCCTTGATTCCATCGCTGTGTGGAACTTGCTTCTCAGCACTCCTTTGCATTAGTTTAGCACTTCTGTGCTTTGTGTCATAAGGCCTTGATTTCTTGCCTTGAGATCCTCGGTCCTTTTGTTTTGGTGTTCGTGCCATGTCACCTTTTGTTTTACCTCTGAACTTTAGGGATTCCTTCAGTGTTTCTTCATGAGGTTTAGGTGATTTGCCTCAAGACCTTGGTTTCTTTTTGGGATTGTAGCCTTTTTTGTCTGGATTTTTGACATTTTTGTCTTGAAGCCTTATTTTGTTGCTTTGCGCTTGAGGATGCTTTCCTTGAGTCATCAGCATTTGGCTGTGACACTCTAGCTCCTTTGAAGCTAAACAATAACAATGAAATACAATTATAGAAGTGTAAAACTTCAGAACTATATAAGACATGTTGATCCTAACTACTCTTTTGTGCCTTTTTTCTTTCATACCTTTCCAGTTTCTAATGGACAACACAAGTGTCTTCCTAAAGACATCCATAGTCAATAGCATTTTCAGCAAATAGGGACCATGCCAATATGAATTCTTTTGTTTCAAAGGATAATGTCCTCTGATCTGTTTGAAGCCAATCAAAATCCTAGGTATTTTTCATCAGTGAGAGTCATGACTTCCTGTATAAAGTTCCTCCAATCTCTCTTGTTCCTTTAATCTTCAGGAAATTGATGCAGGACAGAGCTCACATTCTCATAACTTTATCTTTTGCTTACCAATTCTGGTACTTAGATTCACTTGCTGTGACAAGTGGACTTTCCATTTTCCTTGCTGTTATCTTCAGAGCTTGTTTCAGAACTTAGGGCCAAATCTGTCTTCTAGATCCAGATTCATTCCTTGTAGCAATGTGGATCTTTGCACCTGGGTAAATACAGATTTCCAAAACTCAGATGACGTACAGCAAGTTTGTCATAAGTGTCATAAGCCATCTATCTGTTAGACAAAGTTATACTTAAAGTGATTTCCTATTGAGCCAGAGACAAAATTATACTTAAACTGGTTTCCTATTGAGCAAGAAACAGCGGTATAGCCACTTTAATCTTGCTCTATTCCAAGCACACTGGACTATTTACTGTTTCTTCAAAAGAAGTGTGGGGTGGCTTTTGTCTCTGAGATTAATCCTTTTACTGCAGGAGTTTTTCATCAAGCTCTGAGAAGCTTGTTTTTGTTCATGACACTGTAAATAAATAAACAAAACACCCTAATTACAGGATATCTTCTCTTTGGGTTTGTGCTCCTAACAAGAGACAGGTGAGATTCCCCCTTAGCTCTGAAGATTTTTGGGTTTCTCAAATTCCAGCTTCCCAGGTGAAATTGCCCCCACCACAACACCGTGTATAGGCAGTATCAAGAAAAATTTGGCGTGATGCAGCCAGTGCTCTTGATCTCTGACCACTTTGCAGCAAAGTTTCTGGCTGTTTTTTCCCCTGCCTATTGTATTATTTTATTTTGAGATGTGTTTTGATCTTTTGAGTCGTAATAAGTTGGAATATTTTGATGACGGTATGTTTAAGGAACAAGAAATTACTTGTAACTTTGTTTCTTTGAAGTTAACTTTTCACAGGATTCCCACTTACCTATCCCACCTCCCCTTACAGTTTGGGGTTCCATTCCAAGTTGATGTATTGCTGGTAGGACATTATACCATATCCATCCTTCAGATGAGGAGGTGGCTTTCCATCAGCACTTGCAGGATTCCTGGTTCTTGGGAGACATAGGACTCCACTCTTTCACTTCCATCTGCCTTTTTTTAGACAAGCTCCACTCATTTAAAATTGTTTCTGGGGTATAAGAAGTCTCTTCTGGCACAACTTTACTCCAATACTGTATCAAAACTATTTGCATGTTATCATGACTTCAGTAATGTACAATGTAAATTTCTCACTGTATACCAATAAAAGAACTGATGGTTCAGCTCAGAAATAAATATTTCATAGAATCATAGAAGATTAGGTTTGGAAGAGACCTCGGGAGGTCATCTAGTCCAACCCCCTGCTCAAAGCAGGTCCAGTCCCAACTAAATCATTCCAGCCAGGGCTTTGTCAAGCCGGGGCCTTAAAAAGTTTTAAGTGTGAGAAAAGTGAGAAGATGGAAAGTTTACTTTGCCTCCTTTGCTTGTGTGATAAGAGAAGGAGCAGTGTTTCATCTAACTGTGTTGTGGGGACATCTGGAATTATATTAGATAAAATGTGTTTTCATTATACTTAAAATAAGTAAAAATAGCACATCTTTCTGGGGATTTTTCATGGTTTACCTGATGACTTCTGAGTGAAATTTTTCTGTTTTTAGAGAGTATCAGAGGGGTAGCCGTGTTAGTCTGGATCTGTAAAAGCAGCAAAAAGAGTCCTGTGGTACCTTATAGACTAACAGACGTATTGGAGCATAAGCTTTCATGGGTGAATAGCCACTTCGTCAAGTTTATGCTCCAGTTCGTCTGTTAGTCTATAAGGTGCCACAGGACTCTGCCTGTTTTTAGGCACCATACAACTCTGACTTTATCATAATATAGTTGATCACAGCATGATACCATTTCTATTTTATCTGACAAAATGTTTTATACATTGACATATTTTTGTGCATTATAATTCATTTTGAACTTCTCTTCTTATTTTTAATCAGGTGAGAAACCAATAAATAAAAACAAGTCGTTGACTTCAAGATTTTATAGTGAAAGTGAATTGGAAGAAACTGTGTTTGAGCTGATTGCTTCTAGTGACAACTCTGATACTTGGACCATGGAACAAAGAGAAAACATCAGTGATAAGAGTAAAACAGGAGTCTTCACTGAGCCATCCTATCCAATAGACAAGTCTGATAAAATTGACTGCGTTGATTCTCTGTCCCGTGAACTTGCAGAGGGTGTCAACTGCTCTGTTTCAGGCCAGGCATATTCCATAAATGTCTCAGAATTAAAGTTTCCAGATGAAAGCTTAGCTTGTTTCAGTTCATCACTAGATGCAGAACTTGAAACTTACAATAAAATAAGAGAGAGGATTTCCAAAGGATATGAAGACAAAAGTGAAGCTGGTATGTTGGGAAAGGTCTGCAACAATATACATTTCAGTTACAAGGAGAGTGACAACAGACACAAGAGTGATGTAGATGAAGACTCACAACTAGAGTATCACAGTGCTGAAGAACAAGATTATTCTGATCAAAATACCTCATATATGCCTTTTGAGCAAATTAAAACTCTAAGGATGCAAAATTCAGAAGTTCTGGAGTTGGTAGATCCACTTTATGAAGTTGTATGTGATGGAGCCATAGGTGGGCAAAATCCTGTTAGCAAATTAGGTGATGGTTCTTTTGCCTCAGATTATGGTGCTGTTGATGAGTTCTATAATAAAGCAGCTATACCAGAATACTCAAAAACATCTCAGGACTCCATATCACTGTTGGATTACAAAGGCCTGAAATATGAAAATCATGAGGAGGAACAAACTGATGATACATATCATAGTATACTTGGTGAAAATTCATTTGAAAGTGATACTGTTGTGAATAGAGAAAGGGCTTATCAAAAATCACTCTCCATGAGCAGTTCAGAAAATCAACAAAAGATGAAAGCTGTTTCTTTTTGTGATGTTGCACAGTCATCACAAATGGCTATACAAAAAGTGTTTAAAATGAAAGATGGTCACAGCACTAACAGCATGTTGCAGAACCATGGAAATACTTGTGTATTACCATGGGAAAGATCTTCTGTGACATCCACACAGATTTCTAGAAAAAATGCAGATGATTCAATTTCTTGTAGTTGTGAAGAATCATTTTTGTCTGTATTTAATTCTGATTGTCATGATTGCAGCCAGAAGACTGAGAGGAAACCAGATTTTTCTTTTGCAGTCCCCAGAATTCCAATGAAAGATGGTCATTTGTCTTGTGTGGAAGTTATAGATAAGTATGCTGGTGATAGTACCAGACATCAAGTAGATTTTCCTAACTCAGAAATCAAGTGTCTCACATGCTTGACTAATGCTACAAATAATAAAGTTACAGTTAACCAGACTGTTGATGCAAGTTCTGATTTTAGGGCTTGTTTCATTACAAGTAGAGCTACTAGTGCTAATGCTTCTGTGGTATCTAAAGCAAACAACACAAAGTTAACAATGATGAATAAAATCAAGTCTGAAGAATGGCAGACTGAGACCTGTAGAAGTGTTGCCTGCAATACAGATTTGTCATGTATAGGTGGCAATATGGAGCAGATTGCCTCATGGCTTGCTGAGACATGGGAAAATTGTATCTACAGTGAAATCCCAACAACTGAATGGAATTCCCAAATTAAGGTAATTTTGAGCTCACTGAGCAACTCAAAATAAACTCCGTTTTTAAAACAAAATAATTATATTTGTAACTCTTTCGGTGTCAGTAAATGCAGATGGTATAATTATTTTCCTTTAAATGATTATTGTTTCTAGGATCCTTTGGAGTTGAAAAATAAGTTGAGTGTCAGAGATTTAAGAGAAAATCCTGAAAGGTATGTCATAAAATATAAATATTTGTATTTATGGATGCTCAGTGATAAATGTAGAATTTACTTAATAGTTTTCAGGTTTAATCTCTGAATAAGCAAATTAAGAATTCAAGGTAAATATTTATTTAGAATGCTTGCACTGAAGATTAACAAATTAACAGAGCCACTGACATTCATTTCATTTTTATTACTGCACTTTCTGCATAAAGATGACTAGAGTTGTAGTGACACTTCTGAGTTACGGGTCAATGTCATGTGAAAGCCACCATATCACGTGAAAGCTTGATACTGCGGAGTACTGTTTTTCCTATTTGGCTAGTGGAGAGTAGGAATTAACTGATTTTAAGTTTTCCATCTATAATGTAATCAGAAATACCTTCTAAAAGTTATTCAAATGTCAAGATAATACATACACAATAAATTAAGAAATATATTCTCTTGCTTAATCAATTCAATAATATTTTTTTCCTTTTAAAGGATGTTGCATCTTAGCAAAGAAACTGAGAAGACTTATTCATCAAACTGTTGTAGGATGCTGCTGCAGAGAGCTATAAAAGCAGAATTGCAGCTTCTAAGAACTCACTATTGGATGTGTCACCAGCACTGCTGGAAGATTTACAGACTTATTATGGAAGAAAGAGAATGTTTTAACAGGCATGCATTAATTTTATTTCTCTTGAATAAAACAGATGTGTGATATTCTTCAATAATTTAGAATTTAAGAAATCCAGCTGCTCTTTAATGTAAAGTGCTTTCAGCAAGCTCAGCAAGTGCTTTCCTAAAATCCATTTGAGTGTCAACCAAATAACTGTTAGTTATTTGATAGTATCTTGTGAAATTAAAATATTCCAAATCTAATTAATATTAGTCACTGCTATGAAAAATACTCAATGTATTCTTGTACACATGTAGTTGTAATATATATTCAAATACACTCACTGGACCAGTTAATCAGTTCTGCTGAAGACATACTCTTAGAGTGTAATGCCAAAACATCAGAGTATTTTGACCTTATCAGAAGATGGTGGTGTTTGCCACAGAGCTTAAATTGCTAGTAATAATTGGCCTAATTCTTTCTTTACTTTTATCCCTGCAGTAATGTTTTGTGTTTTGTTTAAGTACTATTGGAGGGCATTAGTTGCTGAATAGGCCTGCTTTATTATAGGTGGAACAGGTAGTGATGCATATAATTGAGATTGCCTGACACTTTCCATTATTAGATCCTGTTTTCAGTTGCTTATCGCTGTCAGACTTGAACCATTCAGCCTGAAATTTTCCATAACAGATGTTTGCCTCAGGCTGTGCGTGCACTTTGAAAATTTCAGCTAAATCAGTTCACTTGTTTTCAAAACCAAATTTACAGGAAAATCTCTGTAGAGTGACTGAACATGCTCCCTTCCAGGAGCTGGTGTGGCCACCCTAGTGCCAGGTCCTGGAACTTAGAATAGGAATTCTCCTGTGCTATCATTGTACCACTGCTGGTGCCCAGACAGCACAGAGGAGCAGGAAGCAGCCTGATGCAAATGCCAGAGGGTGAGGGCCAGGGTAGAAACAGAGAGGCACAGGGGAAATAGAAACCAAGTGAGACAGAAAAAGGAGCTGGAAGAATGAATAGGTGCAGATTCATATTGAGCAGTGGGAGCGGGGGTAGGGGAGAAGAAGAGGGAACATGGACAGGATCCCGAGGATGGTTAGGAGTAAAAGGGTCAGACAGGCTGGGACAGGGACAAAAGAGTTTATAACCACTAAATCACACTTCCTCTTCAGAATTTGGAATTAAACCTGTGATTCATGAGCCTCACAGTCTTCTTGTGCTAGCAAGTAGTTTTGCAACCCACTGGCAAAGTTTGCGTTTCATCCTCCTTCGCTGGTTTGTCCACGTAAAGGGCAACAGCCTGTTCCTATTAGCTACTTTGTAAGCTCAAATGATAATAGTTCTGTGCAGTGGATTTAAAGCTCCCAATCCTGTTGATGACCCATGTGGAGGTCAGTATGATTCTGCATGATGGAATATGATTTTTAAAAAAGAAAAGGAGTACTTGTGGCACCTTAGAGACTAACAAATTTATTTGAGCATAAGCTACAGCTCACTTCTCTAAAGTGCCACAAGTTCTCCTTTTCTTTTTGTGAATACAGACTAACACGGCTGCTACTCTGAAACCTGTCATTATGATTTTTTAGTTTGCTTTTAAAAAAAAAAATCTTAAGAAGTTGCATCCAAAAGCACTTCAGACTCCAGGTCAATACACCATGAAAGAAAATACAACAATATTTTCTATTTTATCTTCAATTGTATTCTCTTAAACTAAATGCCCACCAGTCTGGAGGAATTCTTTGGGATTGTTTAAAGTGATTGAAGATCCATTTATAATCTTTGAGGGAGGTATATTTCAATCTAGCCTTTTAATACACTTACTGTGCCCTGGGGAAACAAACTTGACTCAGCTGTTCCAGTTGATCCCATGAGTGGATCTTACACAGAAATAACTCTGGAGTGGTGATTATTGATGAAAAGACAAATTCACAAATAGGAAACAAATTGTCCTACTGTATTTTTTTAAATTTATTTTTATTAAGACTTTTAAATAATTACAAATAAGTATTCTTTCAAAGGGCAAAGTGAAAGAGTCTCATAACTCTTTGATGCAAGAATCTATATAGAAAAAAGAAATTGTTGTAAAAAGGAAAGTCCACAAATAAAACGAAAAGGAGGACTTGTGGCACCTTAAAGACTAACAAATTTATTTGAGCATAAGCTTTTGTGAGCTACAGCTCACTAGCTCACAAAAGCTTATGCTCAAATAAATTTTGTTAGTCTCTGAGGTGCCACAAGTCCTCCTTTTCTTTTTGTGGATACAGACTAACACAGCTGCTACTCTGAAACTTGTCACAAATAAAATGGCATTAGAGATCACAAAAGACCAAGATGGTTTAAGCGAGTGGTTCTCAAATTTTTGTACTGGTGACCCCTTTCACATAGCAAGTCTCTGAGTGCGACCCCCCCCCCATAAATTAAAAACACGTTCTTATATATTTAACACCATTATAAATGCTGGAGGCAAAGCAGTGTTTGGGGTGGAGGCTGACAGCTCGCAACCCCCCCATGTAATAGTCTCATGACCCCCTGAGGGGTTCTGACCCTCAGTTTGAGAACACCTAGTTCAGGCTAACATTTATCAGAAATAATAGATTTCTTTGTATGTGGTGGGGGAGGTGCAGGGACATGAAAAATCTTGAGGCACCATAAAATATTTTTGATAATTCTTGAAGCAGTAGTGTAACAGGAATGTCCTATTACATATTTGAAGTGTTCTTTTATATTTTTTTCAGGAATTTTAAAAGTGACATTGCCAAGACTGAACTAGGGTCGTCTTTGTTGTCTGTTTTTGAAGAACTGAAGGCTAGGTATGAAAGCATGAGAGAAAAATTAGTCCTGGGTATACCATTGGATTCACTGCCCCCATTATCAGTAGAGTCAAAATTGCTCTCGGTCTTTTCTTCCTATGTTCCTTCAGAGGTACAGTAGGGTTTTTTTTAAGTTACTCTTTGGCTTTAAGTAGGAATATTTTTATTTAAAAACTAAGGGAAATCTTTTTTTTCTTGACAGTTAGTGAAAGATGACCTTCTTTATAAGTAAGTAATTAAAATTTTTATTTATATATTCAGATTAAGGTATAGGCCAGAAGTGAGCGCAAAATAAATAGTGTAAGTTATTTTTGTTTTTTTGTGTAAGAACTTCACTTGTTACTTCAACTCTGTTTAGCTGAAAAAGCAGGCTGGCACTTTTGGCAGTGAGATTTTATTTTAGAGTGAGGTTTTACTCTGCAAAGTAATTGTATGCAAATGGTATTGTAGAGTTCTATGTTTGTATCCTCATGACCTTCAGTTCAGATTTTATCAATTTACAAATAACAAGGTGTATTTTCCCTACTATTCAACATTTAATTTCTATCTGGGATCTTAAATTTAAGTTGTATTATTTCTGGCTTGCATATATTCACTAGTAATAAAGATTTTTGCATTCAGCACGTAGTTGACAGTTCTGTTGTTAATGTGTAAGTCTGAAAGGAGTCCGGTTCACTGTTGCATAGATGAGTTGTCTGCAGCACTAATGGGTAACAAATAGGGTTGTCAAGCGATTTAGAAAAGATTAATCGCGTGATTAATCGTGCTGTTAATAATAGAATTTAAAATATTTGTGGTTGTATTCTACATTTTCAAATATATTGATTTCAGTTACAACACAGAATACAAAGTGTACAGTGCTCATTTTATATTTTTGATTACAAATATTGCACTGTAAAAAACAAAAGAAATAGTATTTTTCAATTCACCTAAATCAAGTACTGTAGTGCAATCTCTTTATCATGAAAGTCGAACTTACAAATGTAGAATTATGTACAAAAGAAACCTGCGTTTAAAAATAAAACAATGTAAAACTTTAGAGCCTACAAGCCCACTCAGTCCTACTTCTTGTTCGGCCAATCGCTCAGATAAATAAGTTTGTTTATATTTGCAGAAGATAATGCTGCCTACTTCTTGTTTACAATGTCACTTGAAAATGAGAACAGGTGTTTGCATGGCACTGTTGTAGCTGGTGTTGCAAGATGTTTACATGCCAGATGTGCTAAAGATTCCTATGTCCTTTGATGCTTCAGCCACCATTTCAGAGGACAGGTGTTCATTCTGACGACGGGTTCTGCTTGGTAACAATCCAAAGCAGTGCGGACCAACACGTGTTCATTTTCATCACCTGAGTCGGATGCCACTAGCAGAAGGTTGATTTTCTTTTTGGTGGTTTGGGTTCTGTAGTTTCCGCATCAGAGTCTTGCTCTTTTAAAATTTCTGAAAGCATGATCCACACCTCGTCCCTCTCAGATTTTGGAAGGCACTTCAGATTCTTAAGTCTTGGATCGAGTGCTGTAGCTATCTTAAAAATTTCACATTGGTATCTTTGCATTTTGTCAGATTTGCAGTGAAAGTGTTCTTAAAATGAACAACATGTTCTGGGTTGTCATCCGAGACTGCTATAACATGAAATATATGACAGGTTTCAGAGTAACTGCCGTGTTAGTCTGTATTCGCAAAAAGATAAGGAGTACTTGTGGCACCTTAGAGACTAACCAATTTATTTGAGCATAAGCTTTCGTGAGCTACAGCTCACTTCAGAGCTGTAGCTCACGAAAGCTTATGCTCAAATAAATTGGTTAGTCTCTAAGGTGCCACAAGTACTCCTTATCTTTTTATGAAATATATGGCAGAATGCGGGTAAAACAGAGCAGGAGACATACAATTCTCCCTCAAAGAGTTCAGTCACAAATTTAATTAATGCATTTTTTTTTAAACAAGCGTCATCAGCATGGAAATATGTTCTCTGGAACAATGGCCAAAGCATGAAGAGGTATATGAATCTTTAGCACGTTTGGCACGTAAATATCTTGCAATGCCAGCTACAACAGTGCCATGCAAATGCCTGTTCACTTTCAGGTGACATTGTAATTAAGAAGTGGGCAGCATTATCTCCCATAAATGTAAACAAACTTGTTTCTCTTTGTGATTGGCTGAACAAGAAGTAGGACTAAGTGGACTTGTAGGCTCTAAAGTTTTACATTGGTTTGTTTTTGAGTGCAGTTATGTAACCAAAAAACCTACAGTTGTAGGTTTAACAGTAAAGAAATTGCACTGCAGTACTTGTATGAGGGGAATTGAAACATACTATTTTATCATTTTTACAGTGCAAATATTTGTAATCAAGAATAATATAAAATGAGCACTGTGCACTTTTTATTCTGTGTTGTAATTGAAATAGATATATTTGAAAATGTAGAAAAACATTCAAAAATATTTAATAAATTTTAATTGGTATTCTATTGCTTAATTGGTGTTCTATTGCTTTTTTTAAATCGCGATTAATTTTTTTAAGTTAATTGCGTGACTTAACTGCGATTAATTGACAGACCTAGTTACAAGTAGCAAAAACACACAACCCTCAGGTACACAAAACTACAAAAGCAGGGAAGTTAAGTTAAGCCACCTAACAGTGCACAGCCTTTATTCCCCCTCACATAGTCACACACCATATTATTTCCACTACTGTCCTATACCATAGTCCACGTACCAGAGCATTAACTCTCCCCCCTACGTATGTCAGCCTTCCAGTACGTGGTTTACCAAACTACTCCTACAGGCTTCTCGTGTGCACACCACCTTCACAACTACTGCCCTCTTCCCTTACTATTAGCTTGGGGTGAGGGAGGTAGTTTGATAAACAGGATGCAAAAAGGCTGGCCTCTCAAGGGGAAGGAGATTTGAGAATAATGGGAGAAGGTAACCATTTCGAAAGAAATTCTTTCTGAATTTTTTGGAAGGAGATTATTCTTCAGCCTCTGCTGAAAGATAAACTTTCATTTATAAAGAATAGCAACAGATTCTAAATATATATTTTCAGAAAATCCACTGTATCAGATATACTCAAGATTGATCTCTCCACTAATTTTTGTGTAAATAGTTTTCAAAGGAGATGTCACTAATAATTGTCTGACTACAACAGATAAAGTTTAACGGACGAGTTTCAAGTTTCATATTTAAAATAATGAAAAGAAATCAACAGCAAAACTAACACAAAATGTCAAACTAATGAAAAATATTTCAGTACTTCAGTGAAGATGAAAAAGTTCTGTTTTTCATCTGAACAGACCCCACAAACAAGCAGCTCAAGGATCTGCACTTATATTTCCTGTCTCTCTGGAAACAAAGGGCTAGTGTTACATATATGATGTTCTTGTCATATCTACAACCAACACAAAGCTGTACAATAGATCTAAAAGTCTAAGAGTCTGACAGTTGCCCTGTAAGTATCATTAAAGGTTCCAGAGTAACATTCGGTTAAAATGAACCCATTAAATTAATAGTAATTTTATTCGTGCTGTCTCTAACATGGAACCAGCAAATGTTTCTGTATTACTTTTTTTTGTTACACAAAAAGCTGTTGGAATATGGTGTGATGTAATGGAACTGGCTGTAGTTTGTTTTATGGCTAATGGATAACACACAAATCTGCAATAGTGCAGCTTATCAGAATTCTATCTTTAAACAAATATTATGACAATGTAGATAATTTTCCAGTTTTCTTTTGTCAGTATTTTAAAAACATTTATGTTTAAATACTGTATCATAAAAGAATGCCACAGCAGAATAATAGATTGCCATATTATGACCCTATATAAGTAGGACAAAGTGAAAAGAGAAATAAAACTTCCAGTATTACTGTGTAATTGCAAAATTAGTTGTCTTGTGAGAAAGAATTTAAAAATCAAGCAAGTCATATCTCATAGCTACTTTTAAACTTACTCTTAATCATGTTAAGTGTAGTCAGACTGAGTAACATGCAGTATATTCTTAAAATGAAAAATACAGCTGCAGAAATAAGCAACTTAAAGAATTGCTGGTTACATCACAATGAATACAATATATTTACATAAGATGGGTAGTGATTTTTATTAATAAAGTAGGTAGTAGACAGTAAGGTAATATTACAGTGGATGAGTGAAAGAAAAGGCCTCTAAAATGTTTCTTGGAATTGGTTTTTTGTTTTTGTTTTTTTTTTGGGGGGGGGGGGGTACGTATCACATTACCAAATAATTGATTTTTAACTTCCAAAGAATTTTTTCTAGAAATCTTAATTTGGTAAAATATTCCGAGCAATAGGGACAAACTGTACATTTTTTCTTTCTCTGTTAATATCTAGTATGTTTATAGAATCTTCAAATGTACAATTATGCTTTTCTCTATAAAATTCTGTATTAAAATATTGAACTTTAGTATCTTTTACACTGGATATGTAGATGTTTATATATTTATTTTTCTTAGTACATTGAAGATGAGGAAAAATTAAGTTGGTAGCGACCATCCATTTTGAAAATTACACTGAATAACAGGAGACTGTATTAGAATTTATAATCTATTTTCAAAAGTTGCATGTTATTTTTTAGTTCTAGTTCTGGGGCAGAAAAATCAGGATTAGAAATCTCAAAACATCAAGAGAGCGAAATTTCCTCCAGCCTGAAAACACCACCACCTTTAGTGAGTTTCCTGAACATTTACTTTGGAACCTTCTTATAAACTAATAATCTTTTAAAATCCTATTCTTTATGCAGACATATTTTTAGAACAATATATACAAATATAATTTTGATCTTTATACTGCATCCAAGAATTGGCATATTTTAGCATGTATCTCAGTGCTAGCAATAGGATGCAATGCAACTGATGTTACCAAGGGATTATAATACTGCTTTCGAAATGCAAAACTGATGGAGATCTTGAACAGATTAGTGGGCAAAAGTTTTTCTATAGCTGATTAGCGCATCTATAGTATGAAACTTAGAAAAATATTAAATTATGCATTTTAAGGAAAAAAAAGTATTGTTACTCAATAAATAACTAAAGCAAGCCTATTTATAGGTCACTCCTCAAATGATGTGTTTAACTGACAACAGGCAGCATAAGCAATATCCTTCCTACAAGAACTTTGAAATAAAGTATGAGGCTCAAGATATAGAAAGGGGTAAGTTAGATGTATCTAATTCAAGATTTGATAGTAAAGTTCAGTAGGAACAGCACAATGTGTTTGTTACTTGTATTGTGAATTTGCAAAAACCCCAAACCTCTGAATAAAATATCCACGTTGATACTCTACTGCCCTTTCTCTAAGGGATCATTTAATGTTAAATCAGCTACACACTGCAGTTTCAGATATACAATCTGTGGGTAATGTAACAAAGAAATGGAAACATGCACAAGTATGTTCAATATGTAGCTGCAAGCTACAGTATCTTGAATAATGTTAGGTAGAGGCCTTAAAAGAATGATTCCTTTTAAGTATAGTGTGAGTCAATGGTGACAGGGAAAAGCCATGTATTTTACTAACATGTTAATGTTCTTGTCTGTATATTACTACAATTAAATTATTTTCTCTAGATACTGGAGAATGATTGTCGTTAGGGCTGTTAAGTGATTAAAAAAATTAATCGCAATTAATCCCGCTGTTGAACAATAATAGAATACTATTTATATAAATATTGTTGGATGTTTTCCACTTCAAATATATTGGTTTTAATTACAACACAGAATACAAAGTGTACAGTGCTCACTTTATATTTATTTTTATTACAGATATTTGCACTGTAAAAATAAAATAGTATTTTTCAGTTCACTCAGTACAAGTACTGTAGTGCAATCTCTATTACGAAAGTTGAACTTATAAATGTAGAATTATGTAAAAAAAACTGCATTCAAAAATAAAACAATGTAAAACTTTAGAGCCTACAAGCCCACTCAGTCCTATTTCTTGTTCGGCCAATCGCTCAGACAAACAAGCTGGTTTACATTTGCAGGAGATAATGCTGCCCGCTTCTTGTTCACAATGTCACCTGAAAGTGAGAACAGGTGTTCACATGGCACTATTGTAGCCGGCGTCACAAGATATTTATATGCCAGATGCGCTGAAGATTTATATGTCCCTTGATGCTTCAACCACCATTCCAGAGGGCATGCATCCATGCTGATGACGGGTTGTGCTCAGTAACAATCAAAAGTAGTGTGGACCGACGCATGTTCATTTTCATCATCTGAGTGAGATGCCACCAGCAGAAGGCTGATTTTCTTTTTTGGTTGTTCAGGTTTTGTAGTTTCTGCATGAGAGTATTGCTCTTTTAAGACTTCTGAAAGGATGCTCAACACCTTGTCCCTCTCAGATTTTGGAAGGCACTTTGGATTCTTAAACCTTGGGTCAAGTGCTGTAGCTATCTTCAGAAATCTCACATTGGTACCTTCTTTGTATTTTGTCAAATTTGCAGTGACAGTGTTCTTAAAATGAACAACATGTGCTGAGTCCTCATCCAAGACTACTATAACATGAAATATATGGCCGAATGTGGGAAAAACACTGAGTAGGAGACATATAGTTCTTCCCCAAAGACTGCAGTCATAAGTTTAATTAACGCATTATTTTTTTAACGAGTAACATCAGCATGAAATCATGTCCTCTGGAATGGTGGCCAAAGCATGAAGGGGCATACCAGTGTTTAGCATATCTGGCACATAAATACCTTGCAATGCCAGCTACAAAAGTGCCGTGCGAATGTCTGTTCTCACTTTCAGGTGACATTGTAATTAAGAAGTGGCCAGCATTTTCTCCTGTAAATGTAAACAAACTTGTTTGTCTTAGCAGTTGGCTGAACGAGAAGTAGGACTGAGTGGACTTGTAGGCTGTTAAGTTTTGCATTGTTTTGTTTTTGAGTGCAGTTATGTAACAAAAAAACTCCTGCATTTGTTAGTTGTGCTTTCACAATAAAGAGATTGCACTGCAGTACTTGTATGAGGCGAATTGAAAAATACTGTGTTTTGTTTATCATTTTTACAGTGCAAATTTCTGTAATAAAAATATAAAGTGAGCAGCGTACACTTTGTATTCTGTGTCGTAACTGAAATCAATATATTTTGAAAAAGTGGAAAACATCCAAAAATATTTAAGTAAATGCTATTCTAAAATTGTTTGTTGGTGCGATTAATCATGATTAATTTTTTAATCGCTTGACAGCCCTAAACATAACCAGTATTTTTAATATCTTCCTTTATTTTGAAAAAGGAACTAACGTGATGTGCGTGTTCCACAATTTTTTCTCTATCTTACAGATGAAACTGAGACAGATAGGTGAAATCACTTGCCTGAGACCATACAAATCAGTGGCAGAGTCAGGATTAGTGCTCAGGGCGTCCTAATTCTCAGCCTTGTGCTCTTTTCTGCAGGCAACTCTGCCTTCTCAATATCATTGCTTGAATTTTAGTATATGAAACTAAATTTGCTTTAACTGTCTTGCAGACTGCAGAAAAAAATCGAGAAATACATGAAGACTGGTTTGATGCTAAAGAAAACTTTACAGTGACTGATTTTTCAGTAACACTTCAAGGGAATGAAAAGGAACAAGAAAATCTAGGGAAGGTTATTAGTACAACAGGTGAGTTGAGCACTCTAGTTTAGGTAAGAATGGCATTAGTGTTGCTTTATTGAACATTGCTTGTCCTCTGAAGGATCAGCTGGATTTTCAAGTGCTACTTTTTAATATTCTTTTAGTAATGTTCTCATTCCTTGTTTGCGATGAGTTTCCTATAAAGAATTTCTTCTAGCTGTTGTGTAAAATTTACCACTTTGGGCAAGATTTTCAAGTGTGTAATGTCATCAAACACAGAGCTGGAAATATTCCTCTTTAATTTTTTCTAATACTAACTTCTCCAGAGATAATTAGGTCAGATTCACACTCTTCTGAGATTTTGCCCCTGCATGGGGGCATAGTTGGAACTACTCAAATTAAGTGTAGTAAAAGGATAAAGCTTGTTGGTTCCATAAGAAGAGGAGGGGAGGTATGTTATACCCATAGGTGCCTACTTCCTCTTTACCTGGGGGGTGCTCGACCCCCCCCTTGCCCCAGGCTCTGCCCACACTCCGCCACTTCCTCCAAGCCCCCACCCCACCTCTTCCCACCCCTGATCCGCCGCAGTCCACGCCTATCTCCACCCCTGCCCCCCAAACCCCCATTCTGCCTCTTCCCTCTCCACACCACCTCTTCTCTGCCTCTTTCCAACCCCTCCCCCGAGCATGCCCCCATCCCTGCTCCTCCCAGTGCCTCCTGCATGCCATGGAACAGCTGATCGCGGCGGGCAGGAGGTGCTGGGAGGGAGGGGGAGGAGTTGATCAGAGGGGCCACCGGCAGCAAGGTGGGGGAGTTTGGCTGCCAGTGGGTGCTAAGTACCCACTAATTTTTTTCTGTGGGTGTTCCAGCCCTGGAACACCTACGGAAGTCAGCGCCTATGGTTACACCTCTCACGCAATGGAATGTGGGAACGTTTTTGTGTTCCAACCAGTAGTACCTTTCTGATTGTGGTCAGTGAAGAACTCACAACTTTCTTGCTCCATATTGTGGCCTCTTCTACTACTTTATTCTTACAGAAAATACCTTTCAATAGCACTTCAAACCTAGTGTGCCCTATTTGATGTGAAGCATATTTTTTACAGCTCAGATTGGAGTCCCTGCATCAATGTCACCTGCATCAGTGCCATTAGTGTGTTCTTTCCTTTGGAAAGGACTGTGCATTCTCTGTTCCTGTGATTTCCAACTTTGAGCAATTAGGTGCTGAAGAAAGTATGTAAAGTCTCTCTTGGCTTCTTAGCCTCTTCTTGTAAATCTAGTGAGAAGCCAGCCTGGAAGACCTTGAAAGTTTCAGCTTCAAGTGTTCCTGAGCGGCAGGTTCCAGTTGAATATCAAGACCTGCATCACACTGACATCACTGCCCAACCATTTCAGTGTATGCCAGAAGTGGTTTGCAGAGGGGCACCTAGTGGACTGTACCCTGTTAGCTGAAGCCAACAATAATCTCTGGGTTCCTGAGACCCAGTGGTAACTAGAGGAGGAAAAGATCAGTTTGCTCCTGCCCCCTGTAGCTGCTGCCACCCTTCCCCTTCTTGTCCTCCACCCTCATACCTACCCACATGAGGCTCTGCTCCAGGCTAGGACCATCAGCAATTTAAGGGACTCTAGAACTGACATCAGAGTCCCTTGATGTGGCACTGCCCAGAATATGAGTGTTGTGCAGGTGAGTGCTGGGAAGGTGGAAGGAGTGTCTTTCCCCATTTTATTGTAGAGCACCAGTCTCTCCCACACCTACCACTCAGCAGTAACAGCTGTCTCACAAGCCACAAAATTCCATCAACAGCATAAGCTTTTCATCTCACCCCATTAATGACACCAGCTCCCAGTACCCATTTTTTTAATCCATAACACTCAAACCCCTCCAAACCCTAAAAATGATTAAGACACTCTGATTTAACAGTATGGGTCTCAAAGCTGCATTTTGACACCATCGGATCATCTAGCTACACCTTATGCATAGTTGCTGAAGCACATCGAAACTTTGAAGCCCTTAATTGCATACCTGGACAGTGTTTGATACAAGCTTCTCCTCTAGAAAGACATTATGCCGTGAGAGCTCTAAGGTTTTCCTGCGCAAGAGGGGATCACTAGAATCCCAATTTGTGACTCGCTCGGACTTTGAGTCTTGGAAAGGAACCTATTGGTTAGAATTAAGGAAATTGGTTAGACAAATACAGTTTCAAATTAAAACCTGTACTCTGTTTTGAGAATCAATTTACCAGATTTTGTAGAAGTACATGAAAAAATGTTTCGGGTCTTCATGCTCTCCTTTACAAAATCTTAAATATGTATTTTTCTATGTAGTGTTTTAAGGCAGCTGTTAGAAAACAAATGCAATTTCATCCTTTTTCCTGTTTTATCATGCATAGGGCTCTACCAAATTCACGACCATGAAAAACACGTCATGGACCATGAAATCTAGTCTTTTGTGTGCTTTTTACCCTATACAGATTTAACTGGGGAGACCAACGTTTCTCAAATTAGGGGTCCTAACACAAAAGGGATTTGCAGGGAGGTTGTGTTATTGCCAACCTTACTTCTGCGCTGCGGCCTTCAGAGCTAGGCAGCTGCAGCCAGAGAGTGGTGTCTGCTGACTGAGGTCCGACTCTGCAGGCAGCAGCGCAGAAGTAAGGGTGGCAGTACCATACCAGGCCATCCTTCCTTCTGTGCTGCTGCGGTGGTGGCTCTGCCTTCAGAGCTGAGCTCCTGGCCAGCAGCCACTCCTCTCCAGCTGCCCAGCTCCGAAGGAAGTGCCGCCACCTGCAGCAGCGGGGGAGTAAGGGTAGCAGTACCGCAGCCTCCCCACAATAACCTTGTGACACCCCCACAACGCCTTCTCGGGTCAGGACCTCTACAATTACAACACTGTGAAATTTCATATTGAAATAGATGAAATCATGAAATTTACGATTTTTAAAATCCTATGACCATGAAATTGACCAAAATGGACCCTGCATTTGGTAGGGCCCTAATCATGAAACACATTTTCTCCATTCAATCACTTCAGTTTTTTTAGTGATACTGTTTGCCTTTACATATTTTCTGCTTTTTTTACAATTAATTTATTGTAGATTGAATTGAATAAGGAATAGCACATTAATATTTTTCTTGTATATTTCTGTACTACCAGAAATAAAGATGGTGAAGAATACAAAAAGTGAGCCAAATAAGCATTATTTTATTCATGTTGGTGGCTTAAGTCCTTCAGTATCAGAGGTAAAACAGCCTTTCTTTAAATAATAATTATTAATACCTTGTTTATCTAGTAAATTACTTTCATGCCATACTTTACATCCTAAATATGCTATCTGTTATAGGTTGATCTAAGGTCTCATTTCCAGAAGTATCAGGTTTTGGAGGTTTCAATATGTGAGTTTTCTAGTAACTACAGGTACATTCATGTTAATGTAAATTTTATTTGTATTACATTTGTTACTGACAAAATAAGTGGTGCTTAGGAAAGTTGTGGTTTTTTTTTTTTTTTTTTTTTTTACTCTATAAGTTACTTTAAGGTCAGTGGAATTTTAATTAAATCAATACATTTTCTACAGATTATATTTTAGATGTAGACTGGCAATGTCTGAGTTCCAGAAACAGTTGACATGTTACTGGAAAATACCAATTATAAAATATTGTCCTTGCTGGATTAAAATATTGTAGTTCAATTAAAAGCTGTAGCTAACATTTTAAAGTAGAGAGTTGCACAATAATCAGAAGCATTTGTAATTAATGAATTTGGTATCATCCACATATGGATGCTGGTTAAATTGTATATTAAAGGGTTTTTTCTCAGTTCTTGCACATGTTTTTAAATTTAGGTATGCATCTCTGAGTTTTAAAAAAGCTAGTAAAGCAAAATTGGCTGTGGAAGAAATGAATGGGAAAGAAATAAAAGGAAAAGCAGTAAATGTTCGTCTTGTAAAAAGTGCAGGAGAAAATATACTTCCATCTTCTCAAAAGGTTTCCAGACCACTTCACTATGAAAACCAAGCCACTGATAATTTGGAAAAAAATATTCAAGTCAGAACTACCTGCTCTGTCCCGGACTCTTTGGAAGTGCCTTCCACCACCTCAACCTCTTTGAAAGTGCTTGTCCCTCCCTCAGTTTCTTCAACAGTGCCTGCCCCTGTCCTGGCCTCTTCAGAAGTGCTTACCTCTGATTTAAAGCCACTTAGACATGAATCAGGACACCTTTTATTCTCAGTTGATCAACAGGTAAATTATTCTTCCTGGGACAGATTATGATTTTTTAAAGTTAATTCTTTCTTTGTACTTAGCATATTTTGCAGTAGTGTTGGCTTGTGCAAAGTGCACAAATCAGTATTTGTGGCATATTGTGGACGGGATATAGCTCTCCATCTTCTCCTGCCTAATGTTGACATCTCCACCTTTATTTTTTTTAATGATGTAAGCTCATTGAGTAACTGTACCTTTACATTTCACCTCTGGAATAACTGTGGTTTTATTTTGGTTTTTCTTTTAGATTTAAAAGTTTTCACTTTTAATAAGTTTGTATAAGTGAAATGGATTGTGATTTATTAAGGTACAAGAAAGATTTTTGTGTTTGGCAGAAGAGTGGGAGGAAAAACTTCTGTTTAAATTGTATCCTAAATTATATGATTTCATTTTCAGATTTTCTTCATCCACAGACTTTATCCAATAACAATCTTTGCAGTTGTGATTATTTAAAAAAAAACAAAAAAAACCACAACCCTGAAAACTTATTCTACTTCGATTTAATATGAAAATGACTGTTCCTACGGTAATCTAGATTTTGCCTAATTTAACGTGGTTACTCATGAAAAAACATAAAAATGGTAACCAAAATAAGAATATTTAATTTTAAGATATATGCAGCAGTTAGTTGCATTGTAACATGATCAGTTTTGATCCTGATATACATATCTATAAATATTTTACTATTGAGCTAAATCTGTAATTGCTCCAATAGTTTGAAAAATGGTACATAACAGAAGCGATAACCTTTTGTAAAATAGGATAAGCAATCCATACAATACTTAACACATTCTATGTTCAATTGTTTTAATTTGCATCTAGAGTATGAGAGAGAATCCTCTGCAGATAAAACCTGTTCAGTTCTCTCCTAATCCATCTGCTACCTTTATACCTCCTAACACATTGAACTTGAGCAGCTTTACCAAATTGATGAAGAAACTAAAAGAACTACATCCCAAGGCTAGTAGGTAAGAGTATCTGGTTTTTCTCCCCTGATTTATGAATCTTATATTCAGGATGGTCAAATGAAATGATAAATGTGGAATTGGTGAAAACATGTTTATATAATGACACTCAGTTAAAGACTGTCTTATTTCTGTCTCATTTGTTTAGCGACAATATTGTGGATGCTTTGCTGGAGGTCAGAACAAATAATAAAGGTTTCCTAAGTGGCTTGTCTATTAATGCTATTGTGGAAATGGCTTCCTTTGTTCTGAGGAAATCTGCATCCAAATGTGAGAAAAAGTAGCATGAACAGGTGAGCATTCTAGTGCAGAAAGAAAAATACTTTGAAATAGAAAATGTATTGTTTGCATGGCTGTATAACGTAGCTATATGTATAGCATAGTAAATAACTTTGTGCTTGGAGTAACACACACGAACTTCATTGCCAGTGGGGAGTGCACTGAAAGAATTGACACTGAAGAAGAATTAACTTCTTTTGAAATAGTTGTGTGATGATCACTTAGTTTTTAATGTCTACCAAGTTAAATTGCTAACTCTATCAGATATAAATCTCACTGTGTAAAATTTAGCATACTTGAGAATATTATTCAAATTCTTTCAGAATTTCTGCTGATTTCACAACAGAAAGGTTAAATCTCCATTAACGTTACTGTACATATTGATGGTGCTGCATTTACAAAAATTTTCCAGACAAAAGTGACATCTAATGGCCTGTTCTTTTAACAGAAATCTATATAGATAGTCCAGAGAATATATACTAGACCCAGTTTTGTATTAAAAGTTGACAGTCCAAGTTCTGTTAAACATGAGGATTAGATGGGTGATTTGCCAACCTTGGTCTTTGGTGGCGGGGAGATTATCTGATAGGATTCTCTGGGGTTTTTTTTTCTTTTTTTTTAAGGAACTCTGATCCTTTTTTCTTCAGCCCTGCATCTCCCATGGTTCTTGACAACTGGGCTGCTCTGTTCACTTTGCAGCTCACAGAGGCAGATCAACTTTTTGGAACCGCCAGTCTGGCTGCTGCTTCTCTGCTCCCACTCAAGGCCAATTTTTCTCCTTCTGCAATAGAATGTGGATGGCTGTTTTAGTGCTCCTGTCTTCTCATCTGCCTAAGGGGGGGGGTATTATAAAAATTTGGGGCAGTAGTGAGCAGTGATCTCCCTCCTAGCCTCTCTTCTCCCCCTTGTTAGTTTTTGGCTGGATTTTTGAACGCTCCCACTCCGGAGCCTTCACTGCAGTGCCTCCCTGCTGGTTCCTCTGCACCTTCTAGTTATGGCAGAGCAGCCTAAAAAGCACTGAATGATTGCCAAACAGTTTTCCATCAGTGAGACAGCTGCCCCAGGATCGCCAGACAGTGAGTTGTGCCCAGTCTTCCATTGTTAACTGTGTTGGGTCCCATGGCTGAGTCAGACAGGCATGTAAAATCCCGTACCCACCAGAGCAGCCGTGACTCCAGTGTATGTGGGAAATTGGACCAGGAGTCTATAGCAGAGCAGGGTGAGGCTCCAAGGATGAGGACTCCAGTCAGCTGACTAGGGATAAATCCCAAGGGGTCCCTGGAAAACAGAGGGTAGACTTGCAGGGTCACAAATCCCCCAAGTCCTAAAATGTGTCCTAAGTGTCATGGGAGAAGAAGTGGGGCTCAAACGTCCCTGGCCCTCTCCCATTTGGCCAGCAGGGCTCTGGAAGCATTTTTCCTCCCCACTCTGGGGTAATGGGACCCATCAGGCAAGGACTCAAAAAGAAATCTTGTCAGAGGACTTCAGGTCCTCAGCATGACTAGCTGCAAAAGGCCTCACCAAAGTGCAACAGAGCTCATACGCTAACAGAGCTAAAAAAGTGAAAAAAGCAAACCAAAAAGGAAAGAAAAAGGCATAAGAGATCTGGGAAATAGAAGCCCTCTGACTCCTCTTCCCCCTCTTCCACAGATGATAGTGAATTGTTGGACTCTGACTCTGATCAGGACTAGGAAAAGACTCAGCAAAAGTTTGTTCCCTCTGAGAAATTCAAGGCCATGTGCAAAAAGGTTGTATCCATTGTTCTGATTCAACCCAAACAGAACCCTGTGAGTAAGCCTAAAAGCAAATTTCTCTTCTTGAAATGCTCCCTTGAGGCACGATTCCCCTACATTCCTCCTTCAGGGAAGTAATCAGGGATGAATGAGACAAGTCAAGCAAGGGCAAACATACTAACAAAAATGATCTTAGATTCTAAAGGATCCAGCAATCAAAGGTCCAGCTTACTGAGATTCAGAAAGTTGACGCTCCTTTAGAGTTTCTGGCAAAAGATATGGTGGTTCCCTCAGAAGGGGAGTTCTAGGTAATACTTAGTCCTGCCTTGAGTGCAGGGGACTGGACTACATGACCTCTCAAGGTCTCTTCCAGTTCTGTGATTCTATTCTAAGTATCCCACAGTTAGAAAAATGGAGGCCACTCTCAAAGACTGAGGCCTCCTCAGCCTCCAACCGGGCATCCCTTAGAGGCTGCTGGCTTTGCGAGAGCAGCTTTCTCCTGGCTGGAAGATCTCAGAGTTCAAGGGCAGAGATCCCCCTGACTTCGACTCTGTTCTGAAGAAAGTTTCCTGAGCAGCAGCGTTGCTGGCCCATCAATGGCTATGATGAGATTCTCAGCCAAAGTGAGGACCTCCAACTCAGTGACCAGGTACGACCTATGGTTCTGTCCCTGGAAGGTGTATAGCCACTCTAAACTGGTGCTGTTCTCCAGATTTCTGGGAGTCCTGCTTTTTGGAGAGAAGCTAGACAAAGTAGTGGCGGACAGTGCTGCAAAATCTGAACAGTCCCTCCTAGTGCCACGTCATGCATTTAAGAAAGAGTGCAGACTGACCTTCAGACAGAGATGTTCCAGATGGAGACCCTAACCTCTACAATGTCATCCCTGTTCCAGGGGTACCTTCTGACTTCAGGGGATCTGGTGAGTGCATACCTCCACATGCTGATCAGACCATGCTGTTGCAGGTTCCTACAGTTTGCATATGGTGGTAGGGAGCATTATCATCTGATGCTCTTATTTGGCCTGTCTTGGGCCCCCTAGGTCTTCACAAAGATCCTGGTTTTGCAATCATAGCCAGGCTTGTCACAGGGGACCACATGTACCCCTTGCTGGACAATATCTTAATCACAGCTCCATACCTGACAACAGGACAAAGAGCCATGTCCTTGACTTTAAACCTCCTGCTCACACCCAGCTTTACTGTCAATATCGAGAAAAGCTCCTGAATTCTGTCCACCAAAATATCCCACTTGAGAGAGGACAAAGACACCTTGATAGCAAGGATACCCATGTCTGAAAAGGTTTCAGAAGATTCAGGACTGTCTTGTATTGTTTGAGAGCGGCAAGAACCCTACCATAACACTTAGCCTTCAACAGTTAGGCCTCCTAGTTTTATGCATATGGATCACTCCATCGGTACAGTCACACATCAGGCACTTTCAGGCCTTCATCCTGAAAGTATGGGACCACTGCCTGGAATGCATGAAGGATCAAATAAAGGTTCTGGTGCAGGTGATAGACTCCTTGAAATGGGGGTGACCCCAGAGTAGCGTCCGTAAGAGCATGCTGCTTTCCTGTTCCTCACAACTGATCCCAGCCTGAAGGGCTGGGGAACAAACAGCTAAAGGCACCTGGAAGAAAGGACTCAACATAGACATTCTAGAACTAAGAGCAGTCATGCTTATGCTGTGAAGATTACAGTCCAGTTTAGAGGGGAACCACATCCTTAGATAGTCAAACAACGTGATCACAGTCACCTGTATGAACAACCAAGGAGGAAAAAGAATCCCAGAGTTACACACCAAAGCAATGGAAATCATGAAGTGGGCAGAAAATTCTTCGCCATCAGGGCAGTTCACACAAAGGGAGGCCTGAACCAGAAGGGGTGGAGTGGCTCAGCAGGCACAAGGTGAACAACTCTAAATCATGCCTGAATCAGGAAGCCATTGAGCTGATCATTGAATCATTCAGCCTGCGCTCATGTGACCTGTTTGCAAACCACATGAACACCAAGAGACCAAGATACTTCACCAAGGAGATCAACATGGGAACAGATGCTCTATCGCACAGATAGTAGCAAAGTCTCCTCTGAGTTTCCACCCTTAATGTTGGAAGTTGATCCAAAAAATAGAACTGGAGCAGGTGACAGTGATACTGATACTTCTCCTTGTCTGAGGAGACCTAATAGCACTGAAATTAGGATCGCCACTGCAGCTCCCAAAGAGATACAGCATCCTCTCACAAGGTCGTCTTCTTCATCTGGACCCAAACTGGTTGCATCTAACAGCCTGGCTATTGAAAGTGAAGAGCTAGTATCCTTGGGCCTTTCCTCTAGAGTTATCAGGACACTTTTCTTCTAGAAGAGCATCGAATTTGAAAGCATACTCCTCTCTCTGTACCATAGGTGCCGATTCTGTGGGTGCTCCGGGGCTGTCTCCCAAGGGGTGATTCTCCCTTCATTTTGACCGAGGTAGCAGCATCCCATCAAGGAAATTTGGCACATCTTAGATGTTAGAAAGGCCCTGAAAAATCTACATCAAACGTACAGGGTCTATGAAGAGAATGGGGTGTCCTACTTGTATCTTTCTGCATGAAATGCCAAGAACTCAGAGCATCCAACTTCTCTCTCACTAGAGTATTAGACTATGCATTGCAGAATGGAAGTGTACAAAGCATCGGATAGTCTGGCTCCAGCAGGGGTCATGGTACACTACAAGTGATCCCTCATGACCTCATGGGCAGAAGGAGCTAGTGCATTCATACTGGAAATTTGTAAGGTGGCTACCTGATCAAATGCTACTACCTTTATCAAACACTACGAAGTGGACTTCCTGTCCTCAGCCTTGGCATCCTGTGGTAGGAAGGTACTTAAAGCAGTATCCCGGAAATGATTTTGCACTTTGAGGAAACGTAAATAGGAATGGATACTATTTTTCTATTCCTCTGATCTTATCCTTAACTCTCCCTACATCTGTTCACTGCTCACTACTTCCCAGACACCAAGAATTGTGGGAGATGTAGGGCTGCAGAACGGAAAATTTCTTATTTCCTTTCTGTTGGCAGCATCTCCCATGCTTCTACCCACACTAAATGGCTCAAGGGCTAGAAGAGCAGGTGCTGAGAGAGATCTGAGACTGTATTTTCTGTTTGGGTCCACTATATATAATAGGCAGTTAAGTATACATGTTTTGCAGCTCTGGAATAACTCATCTGGCCGTAAGTAGCAGCAAAGGGAGCATGGCCAGAGTATTGGCAATTTGCTCATCCTGATCTTTGCTTTTAGGAAGTTATTTGAATTATGAGAACTGTGCTTTAAGTTGATTGCATGTAGATAAAGAAAGCAATGCTTAATATATTTAGAAATCTGTTTGATAGGGTTTTTGGAGAGGGCTAATAGTATGCTTCCCATTGCAATACAGGGCTGGAAAGAACTCAATCGGTGTTTGGCTGGTTGAATTCCTCTTGAAATAGTTACTTTAAAGCTTCTGGGATTTTATTTATTGTGTGGTTAGGGTGCCTAGAGTCATGGATAGGTGTCTTTATTACTTTAAATCTAAATAAAATTAAAGATGATAAATGTCCTAATGTTTCTACAGAATGTCTAATTCTTAAACTATTATTTTCACAGCATTGCAAGCATGGATGCAGAAAAGACCAAGAGAACCAGTGTGGAAAAGTGCTTGTTTTTTAAATATTAGTTTTATTTATGAAACATTTATAGTATTTGAAAGCTCTGAAATATGTTGTGTTCAAGTGGATGAGCATTCTCAAAATAGTTTTTTTATAAACTTTCCTTTGTAATTTTTTGTTCCACTCGTGACAGGTAGTCAACAATCTGTAGCAAGATTTTGACTTTCACTGTGAGGGAGGTGGATAAAATGAAAACAGCCTTCTGCCACTGAGGCTCTGAAGCAACCAAGTCATTAGTTTCCAATGGGAAAAAGTTAACATCTGTGTAAAAACTGTAATCCTATTAGAGCATGTTAATGAGAAAAAGGTTAAAAATAACTTTAAGAAAAGTTTGCTCTTGTTAAAGTTTGTTTATAGATATTCCAGTGTATGCTTTCAAGTTTCCTGTGGATGAACATCCATTGAGGAAATACCTTTTGAGTATCTTAAAGTCAGTCCTGGAAGCTGATGTAACATCTAAACATATTTTGCAGCATATTATATGTAACACTGTAGTGTGAAACAAATGTTACATCACAGGGTCTTCCATACAGCAAGTTACCAGTGTTTGTTTTGTAGGAGAACGTGATATAAATATCAGTTGTAGACTTTGGTTTCACAAACTTGTATTTAGACTTTAAAAAATGTTTTCAAATGTTGCCTTTGATCCTTATTTCTTAATTTTAAGGTTGTTTTAAATTTTTCATAGATTAAAGATGTAGTGCAATAGAAAAAATGCACTGAGGTTTTTGTATTGTAAACGTAGCACAGTATAAATGTGTCAGGCCAACTTCCAGTTTTTGAAGTGCTGCATAAAGAACGTGGCAGTTCATTATAAAGTTGTTAAAACTCAGAATTTCCATTTCAGGGAAAATTTCAGCATTTTAGAATTTCACACAAAATAGAATTTCCAAAAAATTTGTTTCAGTATTGTGAAATTTGTTTCAAATTTTATTTTATGGATCTTTTCATTTATATATTTTTTATTATTTCATAACATGTCAGAAGTATTAGTACATAATGTAATAGTTGAAAACTATTTTCATTTTATTTTTAAAATCAAAGGCACCTGTTACTTAGAACTAATTGAAACATGATCTTGTCTAGATCAGAGTTCCTCCTGTTTGTGTTTTAATAAAACAATTTGACAAAAATGTTTGTAAAAATCAACATTTTTCAAAATGTTATGATTTCAATGAAAATGGCATTTTTCGGGGGGGGGGGGGCACGAGGGAGGAAGTGTGACTAAAAGTTTCTGACCAGCTCTATTTCATTATTTAACAGTAGAATAGTTAAGCATTTGTAAACAAAAATAGGTGAACTTAGACCCTGATTCAGCAAGGTACTTCAGCACATGCCTAACGTTAAGCATGTGAGTAGTCCCAGAGTTAGGCACATGCTTGGCTATCTTCCTGCATTGGAAGCTGGGGGGGAGGAGGGGGTTGTTGGCCAGGAGGCTGAGCAGCAGGACTGTCTATCTCAGGCGTTCTCAAACTGGGGGTTGGGACCCCTCAGGGGGTTGTGAGATTATTACATGGAGGGTCGCGAGCTGTCAGCCTCCACCCCAAACCCTGCTTTGTCTCCAGCATTTATAATGGTGTCAAATAAATTAAAAAGTGTTTTTAATTTATAAAGGGGGGGTTGCACTCAGAGGCTTGCTATGTGAAAGGGGTCACCAGTACAAAAGTTTGAGATCCCCATGTGTAGCTCCTGTTGCTGGGGAGAGGTGGGGAGGCTGAGCACACAGGCTCTCTGCCTCACCATAGCTGTGGGGGTATAGGGAGAAGGCTGAAGACCCCGGCCAGTCTGGCAGCAGGGCTGGAAGTGAAATTGACAAGAGTATTCCCAGCAGGAAGCTTAAAAAAATCCACTTTGTTTCTACTGAAACAGAATTTCCCTTCCCATGAAAAATTTTGCTTTGACATTTTGAATTTTTTTCGAAAACACAAGATATTTCCATTTTATGGCCAGCTTTACATGAAATGCTATATCACTTTAGTGTGGAGAGTCACAAACGGCATTTTAGCAGAGGACAAAAATGTACTCAGTGAAGCTACAGGGATTTTTAAATGGATTGAAATTTTGTCATAACGCTTGCAGTTCCCATTTGAAGAAAGATGAAATTATAAAATAAACGGTAAGCAAGGAAAAATGAATATTCAGAGTATTCAAAAAATAAATGTAGACCTCCTAGCAGCTTATCTTTGTTTATGTAGTTTCCAAAACTGGACAAAAGAATATTAGCAGAATGGTTTCAATAGAACTAGGATAACGTGTTCTAACTGTCTGTGTACTGAAGTGTATGTGTACAAAGCCTAAATATATAAATACAGATTCCCAGATCAGTGATTGTAACTGTTCTGATTCCTCCAACTTCCTGTGCTAGGTTCCCTCCAATAGGGGTATTGGGTTTTTTGGTGGTGAGGTTTTTTGTTTTTTTTTGTTAATCAGGTAAAACAATTTTTTATCTTACCTCTCCCTGACCAGGAAGAAATAAGGAGCTACCAAGACTAACACCACAAAAAAACAAACAACCCCCCCCTTCCCCCCAAACCACTAGAACAAACAAGCCAACAGATTTACACTCCTACCACTAGATATAAATAAGGGGAATTGTATAAGGGTATGAATAGCAATCACAAAATCTCCCTCATATGATCTAAAATGGTGTCTACTGGGTAGTTTACTGACTTGAACATGCAAAATAATAAACACACCCCTTTGGTAAGAGTACCCAGATTTCTGCTTGTTACATAAGGGCAGAAGGAAGGTGGAAATCAGGCCTCAAGTGTGTACTTTGCAGCTAGTTTCCTTTTCAAGTTTTACTTTGGGACTTAATATTCTTTTCAGCCTTTAAAAAAAATAAAATTAGTATGTTTCCTGTTAACCCTTGAATAATTCTTGCTTATGGGCTTTCTCATCCTCAGTACCGAGTGGCTTTGTCACACTTGGGTAATGGAATGGAACTCTTCACCACCTTTCTTTTTTGACTCCACCAAGGTCAGTAGTGAACAAAAGTTGTTACAATCTGATAACCATTTTCAGTGGTCCACAAATGACCATCTTACTTCATTTCCAAGTGTCCACATCCAAAAGCCTTGCTTGCAATTGATAGTCTCTCCATGGTTGCTAATGATTACAAATGCTATGGAAATAGAACTACAGTATTCTCTTACCCATGGAGATAGTCCCACCAGGTCATGGTTGAGGCACATTGCTTGTGCAGTGTGGACAAGTTTGTTGAGTCTGCTCTGTTACTGCTGAGTGTTGTCCATCTGGCACCTTTCACCAACATCAAATTCTCTTCACACCAAACCCAGATACTAATTTGGATGATTCACAGGCCTCTTTACACTCAAGTGCAATTTTGAAAACTGTTTTATAGATGTATTTGGGGACATTTTGGTTTTATTTTTGCACTGCAGCCTTGTTTAGTTCAAATATTCAAAAATAGTTTGATTTTATGCCTAAATTGTGGCTATTGCCCTGCTTTTTTTTCACAAGTATAACGATGTAAAGATACAAGTCCCAATTCTTGTTCTCTTTCAGTATTTCAGTTACCAGGTGGTAATCATTTTATTTTGTCTCATTTCACTGTAGATCTGGTGGTCTCTGAATGTTCGAAACCTTTACTCTTTGCTTGTTATCATGAGCTTGTTCCAGCTCCCATTGAAGTCAGTGGCAAAATTTCCATCGGTTTCATTGGTATACCGTCAAGCCTTTATTTATTATTTCTTACAAAAACTACCTATTTGGGTTTTTTTAAACTAGCCTTTTAATGATGAATTGATATGTCACTTAAGATTTTTCTAAATCAAACTTTACTATAGTTCAGAGTAAAATATTGTTCTCACACCTGGTGCAACTTCATGAATTTCTATGGGAGTGCACATGGTGGTGGTGGATAATTTCATCCATAGACAATATATGGACTGCAGTGAGATGCAAAATAATAAATTGTAAAGATCATATAATTTCTTCTTATTCCCAAAAAAAATAAACAATTCTTCATTTAATTTGTTTATGTAGTTTTTATACTAAAGTCCTTATATGGCTCCCAGAACATCTCACAATTTTTAATATATTTATCCTCACTTATAAGGTAGGGAAATACTATTTATCCCCATTTTACAGATGCAGGAACTAAAGCACAGAAAAACTAAGCAATTTGACCAAGGCTACACAGGACATCTATGGCAGTGCAGGGCGTTGAACTCTGGTCTCTCAAGTTCTAGGCTAATGCTCTAATCCAGGGGTGAGCAAACTATTGCTCGTGGACCAGATCCAACCCGTCAGGGCTTTGGATCCGGCCTGCGGGATTGCCACCCTTGTGGTGTGTGGGCCCCAGACCGCTCCCAGAAGCGGCTGGCACCAGGTCCCTGTGGCCCCTAGGGGAGGGAGGGGCAGAGGGCTCTGCGTGCTGCCCTTGCCTGTGGGTACCTCCCCCCGCAGCTCCCATTGGCTGTGGTTCCCCATTCCCGGCCAATGGGAGCTGTGGGGGGAGGTACCCACAGGCGACGTTTGATTTTAAAATCAAGGGACGTGGTGCCAGCTGCTTCTGGGAGTGGTGCGGGACCAGGGCAGGCAGGGAGCCTGCCTGGGCACCACTGCCACCTTGGAGCTGCTCCAGGAAAGCGGTGCCAGGCTAGAGCCAGCACCCCAAGCCCCTCCTGCACCCCACACTCCAACCCCCTGCCCAGAGGCCCCTGTCTGCACCCCACCCCCTGCCCTGAGCCCCCTGCTGCACCCCTCACCCTCCTGCACCCCAACCCCCTGCCCTGATCCTCCTCCCTGCACCCCTGTCCTGAGCCTCTTCCCACACTCTGCATCCCCTCCTGTACCCCAACCCCCTTCCCTGAGCCCCCTCGTATACTCTGCACCCCTCCTCTACTCCAACCCCTTGCCTGAGCCCCTTTCTGCACACCTCACCCACTCCCACACTCCCTCCTGCACCCCAACCCCCTGCCCCAGCCCTACATGCAATTTCCCCTCCCAGATTTGGCCCTCAGGCCAAAAAGTTTGCCCACCCCTGCTCTAATCACTTCCTTTCTATGTGCTGTGTATACATAGAGCTCAGCCTTAAATGGTCCATTGATTACCTCCCTGCAGTTTTGTTCTTCTCCAGCAGTTGGCTCAAGTGTTCCATAGCTGATATTTCTAGGTAATATAAGTAAAAAGATCATATTTCAGTGAAACAGGATTTCTTTAATATTGGAATGCCATTTCTATTTCAGGTATTACTAAGGCACGCATTACTGTGGTTCTTAAGTGCCCCTTAGATTTAGGCATGGAAATAGCTTTTTAAGCATCCACAGCTTTAGTGTACTGGATGTTTAATAAGTTGTCAATGTTATGTAAAAAAATCCAGAGTTCTTTCCTGAAAATGAAATCTCCAGTGTGTGGCCTAAGTTTACATGCACATCTTAATATGGAACATACAGAAGCCAGAGCAGATTGTATTTTAATTAGTAAAAGAAATCTGTTTATCAAAGCTGAAAAATCCACTGTAAATTAGCTCTGCAGGTTGTATTAAGTGCTCCTTGCTTGGCTAATGAGGACACCAATAAAGTAATGATAGCTCTTTAAGGGGTCTAAAACTGTATAATAATTAGAATTCTGAGTTGCTGGTGCATAACTTAGAACATTTGTTTAAACTTGACTGTTTTATAAAAATGTTAGAACTATATTCCATTATGGTAGTTCACACAGATTTGATGAAAGCTTCTGTTATCTTCCCCTTCAAAAAAATCACATTGGTGTTTTGCTCTTCTCAATTCAGATAAACCCCTCACTTCCAATTTAAACCTCTGCTGAATTGAAAGTGTATCTTATCTACTGAAGGTAAGCCAATAGCTGGTATTGAGGTGTTTTATTTATAGCAGCCAGTATTGCAAATTCAAGCCTGAATATGAAATTCATGCCTCAAAGCTGTTGTTTCCTGCTCACACTATTAATGAAAATTCTGCAGACAAATCCTGTTACACCATTGACTTCAAATGCTGACCTTACTGTTACACTTGTCCATGCAACCCCACTGAGGGCAGAATTTGATCCTGTAATTGGATTTTAGTTGATAATTCTGGGACATAGTCCAGCACTGTTATGTAGCTGTGTTGGATCTGCAGGGCTCATAAGAGTAAAAATGCATATGGTTACATACTAAAAGCAGGTATGACTAAAAGTGTACAGGATATATCCGATGTTTGCTATTTTTACACAGTCATTTCTTAGGGCAGAGCTACACCAAAAGTCAATAAGAGTAATTTGTGGTGTACTTGAAGAAAGGCACTGAGCTCCAGATTAACCCCCCCCCCCCCGACTCTTGCATACCTTTAATTACTAGTGAGCCTGCTGTGGATTGAGCCTTGTTAACTCATTAGTAGTGTACCACTAATCACCTTATTTTAAAAAACAAGTATTTCCAGATAAGGATGAGCTTAAGTATATTATGCAAGTGAAGCCACTTAACTTTGCAGGAGGTAATAGATTCAAGGTAATAAATTAATCAATTGTAACATCTTTTATAGTCCTTTATCCAAAAGTACACTAACTTCAAGAGGTTAGGATTTATGTATAATCCCATTCAATATCTAGGGTAAGTTTTAGTATTGAAGGAGTAATTTATCAGAGTCCTATCTAAAGACTTAAGGAACTGCAGTTGCCCTAATGAAAAGAAAAGAGGCTTTTTTATCTATGAGTGAAGCCTGCCTTCCTTAGCATTTCAACTGGCCACCAATATTTTTTTCTTCTTTCCTCCGCTCTTTTTTGACGTCTGTCCCTAATGGCTGCCATCCTTCCTTAAGCCTAAGGCAGTGGGACCCAACATTAAACAGGAGGTCCACATAAACCTAAGCACAACCTTGTGTGGGCCAAACGCATTCTACATATTTTAATAAGATTTAAAGTCACCTGTATTGATTTATATTTAAGTCCATCTTGTTTTGTATGCATTTAGAGAGGTGGTGTCTAGGTACAGTATTGTCTGTTTACACACTTCTGTCAACTAAAATGATGTAAACCTGATAACAAAATGCTAATGAGTCAGCCGTTAGTATATTGTGTTAAAGCAGGCAGCGAGTAATTATGATATGCTCTAGTGGGCCACGTACGGCCTGGGCCATAGGTTGGGCAACCCAGCCTCAAAGATGGAGCAGTTCTGTCCGGTTGAGGTAGAGCACTTTGGCCTGCAATGGGGTATAGGTTCTGGATCCCTTCTAGGTGTAAGAGACTGATCCAGAGGCTGCTGCAGTCAATGAAAAGATTCTCTGACTTCAACTGGATTATAGACCCCCCCCCATAGTTATTCAATAAGTGACCCCCAACAATTTGTGGTGTTGGGACTTCTCTATAAGGTGGAGCACTAACTACTCTCAGAAACCTTCAAAAATGATTGCCTTACGTTGAGTGTTGTGTGACTTTATTTACTGGTTCCAAGCTAGCAGGTTTCCTCATATTACAACAGATGGCAGCAGAGCAAAGGATTTTGCTGCCCAAAATACACTGAAGATCTTTCCAAGCGTCTAACTTTTCTTTTTCCTAAATGAGTGAAACTATGAATGTGCTATTTTTGTGGGCGTATATTCAGTGTCACCAAAGGCTCTTTAGCAAGGTAAGCTCTCATGGGATAAGAGGGAAGGCCCTCTCATGGACCAGTAACTGGTTAAAAGATAGGAAACAATGGGTAGGAATAAAGGGTTAGTTTTCAGAATGGAGAAAGGTAAATTATGATGTACCCTAGGGGTCTGTACTGGGACCAATGATGTTCAGTGATCTGGAAAAAGGGGTAAACAGTGAGGTGGCAAAATTTTCAGATCATACAAAACTACTCAACATAGTTAAGTTCAAAGCAGCCTGTGAAGAGTTACAAAGGGAACTCACAAAATTGGGTGACAGGGCAACAAAATGGCAGATGAAATTGATAAATGCAAAGCAATGCATATTGGAAAACAATCCCAACTATACATATAAAATGATGGGGTCATTGCGGATAATTCTCAGAAAACAGACAATGTGCAGTGGCAGTCAAAAAAGCTAACAGTGTTGGGAATCTTTAGGAAAGGGGTAGATAAGACAGAAAATATACTGCAGCTCTATAAATCCATGGTACACCCACATCTTGAATACTGTGTGCAGACCTGGCTGCTCCATCTCAAAAGAGAGATTGGAATTGGAAAAGGTTCAGAAAAGGGCAACAAAAATGATTAGGGGTATGGAACAGCTTCCATCTGAGGAGAGATTAGTAAGACTGGGAGTTTTCACCTTGGAAAAGAGATGAGTAAGGGTGGATATGATAGAGATCTATAAAATCATGACTGGTGTGGAGAAAGTAAATAAGGAAGTGTTATTTACTCATAAGACAAGAACTAGGGGATTAATAGGCAACAGCTTTAAAACAAACAAAAGGAAGTATTTCTTCACATAACACACAACCTGTGGAACTCCTTGTCAAAGGATGTTGTGAAGTCCAAGCTATAATAGGGTTCAAAAAAGAACTAAAGTTCATGGAGGATAGGACCATCAATGGCTATTAGCCAGAATAGGCAGGGCTGGTGTCCTTAGCCTCTGTTTTACTAGAAGCTGGGAATGGGTGACAGATGATGGATCACTTGATTACCTGTTCTGTTAATTCCCTCTGGGGCACCTGGCATTGGCCACGGTCAGAAGACAGGATACTGGGCTAGATGGACTTGTGGTCTGACCCAGTATGGCTGTTCTTATGTCACCTACCCTCAAGTACAGTTACAGTTTTCACTTGATGCCAGATAAGACAAATTTCAATTGAATCAAGGAAAGTATCCGATATTAAAGCCACTATATGTGAACATAATTTAGTGACAAGGGTTTGCCTATCTTTTTGTTAAAAATGAGGTGGTCTTTGTTTAAACATTTACCACAAAGGCTCTTCCTTAAGCGGACTATAAATGTTAAATTACAGTTTTAAATGGTTTATCGGTGGTGGAAAACTCCAATGCACCATCAGCCTTTAGCAGCTGGAGGAGCTATGTTACATTTTGTGATTTTTTTTTAAATTGATTTTTCACAAAAATGAAAAGACAAGAAGGTAAATGATTTGCAGCATGTACATGTTCCCAAATACCACATGCTTCACAGGATCTGAAATCGAATTATGCAGTTTTTCAGCTCCTCAAAGCTACACGACCAGACAGTACTACATAGACATAACATATCAAGGTCCCCTCTTTTCTTTTAGGCAAATGCAAAGGGTAGGTAATTTTTATCTAGTTATGGACATGATTTAGCCATCAGGATTTAGGCAGGACTCTGTTGAGTCACAGGGCTGGGTTCTACTTAGAAGTGGGATGACACCGTAGGGCCAGATGGTTTTAGGGGTAAGAATTCAGTTGTGGGGGCCGAATCAGGGTGAGTTATTTACTTGCTAAGGAACAATATTGAATGTGCGCCACAACTTTGATACCGTTATTAAAAAAGCGTGGCGATGGGATGGGACTGTATAATAATGGAGGCGAAAAGTGGAATGGAATGCGTGAAATGGTTATTTGCGAAAGTTATTGACGGTAATGATTATATATCCGGAAACCCCCCCACACGCGGAGAGGCTGTAAGATCACAGCTTCCCATGGGCGCGTTTGCGGTGCCCCAATCCCGCCCGAGGCTGGCTGGCCGCACAGCCCGCTGTGGAGATGGCATCAGCGCTGGGGGAAGTTTGTACAAGTAGGATCACGCTCCCACGTATGAAACAGAACCAGTTTTCTCAATGCCGCTCCGTGGCAGCCTTCCAGCCCCGTCCTGTGCTGGATCTCCCTCCCCCGTAGCGTTCATGTACCTCCCCTCGCGCCTTTCCCCGCTGGGGGGCTGGCCCCCCGGCTTTTCGCCTGCACCTGGGAGCGCCCGCTCACGGAGCCGCCGGCCTGGCTTGTAAACGGCTGGCGCAGCTGCCGGCGTCGGTCCGGCTATTTTTAAAGGCTCAGGTTGGTCTAAACTTGGATCCGCCCAGTGATCTTCACGCGCGGCGCTCCCCGGGCTGCGCCTCACACCGACCCTGCCCGCTGCGGGGCACGTTCCCTCGGCCCGGGCTCGCAGGCGCAGCGGCCGCCCAGCCCCGGAGCCGGGCATCGGCTCGCCAGCCGCGGCGAAGCCTGCGCGGGGACTCGAGGGGCCGGGGGCAGCCGAACCAGCGCTCCGCCCTGCGCGGTCCCAGCTGCGGCGACTGCCCCGGGCGCTGCAGCTGGGCGGCTTGCTCCCCTGCGGCGCGCTGGGGGGGCTTCACGGCGGGGGTGTGTGTTATTTTGCTCTTAATTACTCGGCAGGGCAGGATCTCCCCACCGCTGTCTCTTTCCTTCTGATGGGGCGCCCGCGCCGGTCCCGTGGCTCGGGGTAGGCTGATTCGAAGTCAGATTTGTGGCATAATTTGCATCATGGCTCTGGAGATGACTTTCATCCCGAGACGTTTCCTCTGGTTTGTCCTAGGTAAGTGCATGCCTTTGTTTGGTCTGCGCCCTTTGGGACCTGGCTGCGGCGTGCATGTGTGTGTAAAGGAGTTTATGCTGGCTTGGCGCTGGCCCTGTAGCTGCGAGGAATGGAGGCTAAGAGCCACCGGCAGAGCTCATCACCCGGGAATCTGATCCATCCTAATAAAGGAAACATAAACTAATTAATGGGACGGAAAGAATTTGCACCCAAGGTCCTGATTGCCTGCTACATTGTATTGGGCATGTTGCCAGCTTTCTGTAACTTGGGGTGTGAGATTAATGAACAACTTCGGTGCTTTTGCAGCCCCCTTTGCTGCAGATTGCTGGGCAGCGGGTTGCTTTGCAGAATGTTGATCCTCTGTTGACTTCACTCTGTTTTGCTGTTGTCGCGGTGGATCTTAATGTTAATTTGTTTAATTCGCTGGTTTGAGCAAGCGGGAAAGCTAGTGAAACAGGCTCACTGGAGGCAAAACCAAACAAACCCTCTTGCGGTTCTGGGGTCGCTTTGTGTGATGAGTTTGCGCTGAGTCACAATTTACTAGTAAACCAAAACGTGGGGATACAACAGTAGTCGGTTATTCAACATGTGTATTCCTATGCCCAATGCCCACTCGCTGTCGTAACTACAAAGTAATGTCCAGTGGAAACACTGATAGCTGCCTGTTAAATACCCAGTTAAACAATTTCCCCCCACAGTATGTTTATGTACAATAGGTAATTGCAAAAACTCTTCACTTTTTAACTTCTGAAGGGATACCATTCAGAAAAATGTGTACTTATCTCTGCTTTCTCTACTCAGTTAATGAAGCCTTGGCTGGACTGTCCTGCCATCTCTATCCTGATTAAGTGGGGAGTCATGGCATTGAAACCTGGCCACAGGAAAATCTCTCCCTTTGCAAATGTGCTATAAAAATACTTTAGTTAATCTTTTGTGCTAAACACTAATATTTGGTACCATTCTCATTTTACATTATGCATTGTAACTTCAGTAAGTGACAATCCTCTACTTTTAACTGCAGTCTAAGTGCGAAAATGTCTGTGTTGTATTTTGAAAGCATGTAATGAACGCAGCGTATCTATTTAAATAGAGATTAAAATTAGAAATCATTCTAAATAACATGGAATTGAAACTAAATGTTTAACTTGGCTCCCAACATGTCTGCTGGTAATGCCACTTGGATCAATCTGCTTTAGGTGTCATTTTCTACTTGAAGGAAGGTCTGCTTTCTAAAGCAGGCTATGGTTACAGTTCTTTTCATTGTAAAAATTTCTCAAATATTTATATTGTTCTACAGTTGTCTCCCCTATGTCTCTATTTCTGACACCTATGCATTTAGAGGGCCCAACTGGAATGACCTGTTTTGAGAAATGTTTATATCCCTAAGACTAGGATTCCATAGTATATAGTTCATTTTAGGTCTGTCTCTTTAAAATTAGTTTGTTTGGTAATTCTTTCTGTTTCTTGCTTAATTATTTTCATGTGGCATCATGTGTCTCTCCATGTTCTTGTTAACAGAATTACAGCTGCAACAGGTAGAAACTAGTCTGTTATTTTACCATAAGTACCTGAAAGTCTGTGGTAAAAAGCTTTGAAGAATAATCTATCTGGTATTCTTTATAATAACGAATATTTTTATTTTAGTTTACTCAAATATTCAAAGAAGAGCCATATTAGAATCATTGTGATACTGACTTGAAATACAAAAATCTAAGGATTATTTGAGGAAATGTGGAAATCCATTTTTCCTGCCTTCAGTTCTTCCTTGTTGTTTTCCTCCTCAGAACCCTAGTAAATAATGTATTGAGCTGTCTTATCTGTACAGCGTAATTAACTATTTACCACTTTTTAGCTTGTGACTATTCACAAGGAAATAGTAGACAGCACAAGTTAGGCAAAACTCCTTCTCCATGTTTAGTTTTAGAGACATCCTCATTGTACATGACTAAATAGTAAGTTGTCCTTTTCAGAAACTGTGGTATAAAAAATGCACAGTGAACCCTAACATTACTGCCCATACATAGTCATTCTTATTTACCCAGGACAGTTGTTCTGATGCTTTATTTTTAGACTAGAAATCTGCTTGTCAGTCTTTATCAAAGCTGATGTTAAGAAAACTGTCAATAATGTGTTGACTGCAGCTTTGTTTTATATTCTAGAAAATCTGAAATTGAATATTATGACAAGATGCTAAAACCAAGCTAAATCAGCGACAGTACTATGCATGTGTTGGGCCCAATCATACAAAGTGCTGAGCCTCTAATTAACGTCACTTCATCTCACGGAATTGGACCTCCACATGTCATTTATTATTCTAGAGTTAGCATTGCCCTTTGATAAAATCATCCTGGCCATAAAGTCGCCAATCTAGACAACTGATTGAAAAGCCTCAAGTCCACTATGTAAAACCTGCCTACATTGAAGCTGTTGTTTATTGTTCAGTTACCAGGTATTATCTCTTGGTTATGCTCATCTATGGGATTCCTTTGTTGCACATATTTATATGATATTCGTCTCTGCTCGGTTAGATGGAGGGTGTGGTAGTGTACAGCAATTTAAGCATTGGTTCTGAAATAGCTTTCCTACATATGTCATGTGACACCTTGGCTATGGGGATGGAACCTCGGACCTCTGGATTCAAAAGCATATGAGCCCCTGTTGCCTGAGCTAAAAGATCCAGCTCTGTTAGCTGAAAACCAGTAGCTGACTTGTAAAACTATGTGTTCCAGCAACACTGCCCCAGAGGGGGGAAGCTCTCCCAACTGTGTAAACATAGGTTACACACAGCACCATAGGTGCAAATCCTGGCAGGGTCAACTCAGCCCTTCTTCCCATGCCAAATACATTTGAGCACGATGCAGATGATTGCTCAGGTGTCTTTCAGATATGAGCCCTTCCAAAACAGTAGTGACCAGAACACGGACTTTCTACAAATAATCACATTCTCACTCAGCAGATCTGATACCTGTTTGTATCCTGAGGCAACTGTTTACAGTAGTGATAAAAATAAGCTTATATTATCATTCCTGCAGAACTAACATAGCTATGAGAAAGTGAATTGTGTTCTCTCCAGACTGTGTACCATTGCCAGTAATAAAGGTTATGCAGGCCCAATTCGTCCCTCAGTTACACCTGGACAACTCCATGTAAGCATTTATGGGGCTGCACAAATGTAACCGTGGGTAAAATTCGACCTGCAGAACCTTTATCGCTATCGATAAAGGTTCTGAGCTTTTATACCTTGTCGATGTCTATAGTCACCTCTCACAAGGGCCTTGAAATGAGTAACTAAGTAGATATTTGGATTTTAAAACAAAATGGTCAAAATAGTCAAAATGGTCATCTAGTCTGACCTCCTGCAAAACACAGCCACAGAATCTCAACCAGTAATTTCTACATGAAGACAATAATCTCTGAGCTGTAGCATATCTTTTAGAAAGCAATCTAGTCTTGATTTAAAGACTTAAAGTGATGGAGAATCCACCAGATCTCTAGGTAAGCTGTTCCACTGGTTAATTACCCTTATAGTTAAAATTGGGCTGCCTTGTTTCCTATAGGCTTCCTACAGATGAAAAACAAAAATAAAATGGGTTCAGTTCTTAAAAGTAAAAACCTCTCTGGAACGTAATCTGTTCCAGTTTACAGATTATATCAATAGCTCCCAGTTCTGTATAGTTAACTAAAGTGGTGATTGCATTTGATTGTGCACTGATGGGGCGGTAGCCTGCTTAACATCGACTAGCAGGAATCTGCTGGGCTTTGAGCAATTTAATGACATCAATTAACTCTGCAATGTTGTTGAACTAAATATCCGTTAAATACTGATACGTTAATCTCTTCTGTGTAAGTGCCCTTAAGACTGCGGATGACTAACAAATACCATGACCTGGAATGAAATTAGAAGCCTTGTAAATTATCATTAAGAATGGGACAGACACTTTTCAGACTTTCAGCTGGAGTAAAATCCATTATAGATTTTCTAATTCTACACTTGAGAAGATCTTGGAATTATGAAAATGCAGATTTTGATTTATTATTAAACTGTAGCAAGTTCTTTTTACCATAGTAACTGGCTGTAGATCTGAAACCAGATCTTGGGATATTATGTATTTAAATGAGAATGGTTTATAGACACTTACAACAGATAAATAGACTTAATAGAGCTGGTTGAGAAATGATTTTTTTCCTGCTTATTTTTTTTTGACAAAAATGAAAAAAAATTATAGAACATTTTGGGGGTTTCATCAAAAAAAGAAAAAGCTGGAAACTGAATCTTTTTTTGCTTTGAAGTTTTCATTTTTGACAAAACCTTGATTTTTTTTTTTTTATTAACATGGAAACTTTTGGCAAAAATGTGCTTTGTTAAAAAGCCATTTTGGGGGAGGCGGCAGGGAAGGGGAGGAGGGATGAAAGAATTTTTTACCAGCTCTAATTCTTAATTTAAAAAAAGGAGATACGGTACTCTGGCTGGTAGAATAGTATCAATTACTATATTAAATATATTTCATGGATATTCATCAAACTGTTTATTCTGTTAATGCTTTGAGATATTTGACCAGCTCTACGTCTGAATAGAATTCAGCAAGTTGATTATTCTCTGATTACCAGTGAAATTTTCTAGTGACATATTTGCGAATATGAATTACTGATATTTGACTAGACCTTGGTTCAGTGTAGTCTTTTTGTGTGCTTGCTAACTTATCAGACCACATTTTCACCCAAAGATCTCTACGTATTAGGGTATATTGCACTTATTTAAAACACTGTTGCCCAATGTCCTTATATAAAAACCACTACATTGCATATCTGTACACAGTTGTGACTTCCATATATTTGTTTTTCCTGAAATTCGTTTGTGATACTTTTTGTAAAACTAAGTCCACATCTGTCAGTTCTACACTTCAGTGACTAGCATTAATCACTGTAGATTTTTGGCATCATATTCTTTGTTTACATTTTAAAAACAACTCCAAAGCATGAATTTAGCGCTGGCAAAAGGTGCCAGAGTGAATGCGATAGAAACTAAAGTCCTCTCTTTATCTGTAAAACAGAAGCATCCCATTCTGACCAGATCCCGTTTAGATGTGAAATGACAATTGTATACATTCAAGCCTTGGCTTTCTTCTGCCAACTGTGAATGGTTGTTAACAAAATGTGGACATAAGGAATTAGATTGAGATCACTAGGTCATTTCATATAGAGCAACAAACAGACATTTGGTGGTGATACTGTCAGGTCTGATTTGACCTAGGGGTTGGTGAAGTAAATGGAGTTAAACTTTTGCCAAACTCTCAAACGGCACAAAACCTAGTGCAAGTTTAAGAATCACTTTTTTTGCAGTAGTTTAATCAAAGTGAGTCAATAAAAAAAAAAAAAATCTATGCTATGTATTGAGAGAACAATCCCAAAATGGATTTTTATGCCAAACTTCCCCTTCCTCTCTCTGTTCCTTTCTGCAATCTGTTTCTCGTTGTTTTTCACTCTGACTGGTTTCTGATCCATTTTATACCCATTTTTTTTGTCTACTCCTTTTTTCCCCACTGTCTGTCCTTAACAGAATGTGAGCCTAGTAACAGTCAAGTCAAACTGTCAAACCTCTAATGTTCAAGTGGGTTCAAAATAAGTTTGCCCATCCTTTGTCATCAGTCCTTTGAGCCATCTGTTGCTGTTGTATCAAATTCAGAGTAGGCATAATTTTTGTTATCTATCTAATATTTTGGTATATGGGCCCCATTACTACAGGATCTGAGCACATCACAATCTTTAATGTATTTACCCTCGTAAGACTCCAGTGTAGTGGGGAAGTGATGTTATCCCCATTATAAAATGGGAAACTGAGGCACAGATGGAGACATGCCCCAGGTCACCCAAGAAGCGTGTGGTGGAGCAGAGAATTGAACCCAGGCCCCCCAGGCCCAGGCTAGCATGCTAATCATTGGACCATCCTTCCTCTTTTTGCTAGTCTTACAAAGCTGAGTTTATAAAACAAAACCATATGAAAAAAACTCCACATGATGACCTGTCCTCTGAGCAAAGATGAATCCTGATACTGCAATGTGCGGTGTGGCCTTACCCCTCCCCCCATCAACTGTTATATGCATTTTAATGGGGGTTGAGGGCACTCGGTACTTCACAGGATCAGCTCCACCATTTGGAAGACTAAGGCAGGGACCAGGACAATTATAAATTGGTTTGGGACGTTCAGCCAGTCAGGTAGCTGGAATGGATGCATGCAATAAAATGGTTTGGCTGAAAGCTTCAATCTCATTGGTTTCACAGAACCGTCTTCAGCCAATCAGTGATCTCCCAAGAAACACATACTGAGACTTGATAGCTCAGAGGCTCAACAAAATTCAGTTCTTGAAAAGGCCAATTAATATTTTACAATGCCAATATCTGCCGTGTACTGTACCCTCGTTAGCAAAAACAGCGATACTGAAAACACCACAGGAGAATTCATCCAGGCTGTCAGGGGAAGTGGAGCTTGCTGTAGCTTTATTTGATGGATGCTCCGGTACTATTTGTGAATCAGTTGCCATAATTTCTTATTTGTATTACAGTAGCTGGTGGTTAAACTATCCAGGACCTACTACCACAATATTGTCTTGCATGGTAGATCCTTCAGCTAAGTATAAGAGTTTCAAATGATCTTATTTTTGATATTGAGGACTGGCGATGCCAAGTACCTGTGTTTTCCAGCCTGCTACCTTGAAGCTAGTACATTTAAAATCCGATATCAGAATTAAGGGAATAGATCTGGCAAGAGACCTGTTTAAATGAAGCCATCGCACACAATCACTCTATCTTTATTACATAGAGAAAAAAATTAAATAGCTAAATCCATCCAGGAATAACTGGAATTTCCTTCCAGGTCTGGATATAACAACAACCATCAAATTCAAATATCCGTTTGGTTTCAGTGTTGAAATACATTGGCCCTTGCAAAGGAACATACAAATTATACACCAAGCTGATATAGACAGTCCTACAAGAATTTATATCCGTTTAGTTACAGCTAAAATTGCATTAAACCTCCTCTCCAGAGATTCTTGTATTCGAGTCAGCCCACAGCCAGAGACAGAAAAAAATGGGAAGGTTTTATTGGCCGTAGAGGTGGATGAATAGTCCAAAAAAAATTTTTGTGAAAGTTGATTCAAATTTGTAAAGGAATTCATTTCACTCCGGTGTGTTCCAATTTGTTTGTTCATTGTCAGCAAACCAGTCAAGTGTTTCAGTTTTTTGCTGGCAAAGATATTCGTGGACAGTGGATTTCAAAGTTGGATGCGTATGTGTTTCTGGGAAATAAAATGAAAATGATCACCTTCCAGTATTTATGTGGGAGCGGGCTTGTGCACTTCTCTAACCGAGGAACTGAAATAAGGCTGGGAGATTTATTTGGTTAGTCACTAGTGAGCAACATCGCAACGATTTTTGAATGTTTGTGAATTATCAAGAGTTTAAAAAAAAAAAAGATTGAAAATATTTGTCCAATGCACTTGAATAACAAATACATTTGAGAGAATTATGATTGGTCTTCTCTCATGTATCCTGTGCACAGGGAAAAGAGGATAACTTAGCTGAAAAATGTATTCTGTCCGAATTATTCGTTGACTCTAACTGGCAATATAACAGTCAACAGCTGCTAGCCAGATCCAACACTGTAGTGTAGCTGGTTAAATTCGCCTCTCGCAACTGGTTCAATACCAAACACACTTTATGGAGAACAGTAAAAGAACAGTCAAAGGAAGGGAAGAATAGCAGTCTCCGATGGGCTCTGAAAACTCACTGCATTATCACATATAACAGGAATGACCTTTATCCGAACACATCTTCCACAGTAAATTGACCTGGTCTAGATTCCGAAGTATCAGAGCACGTGTCCCAGCCAACTCGGCAATGGTTTAAGTTAACAGAAGTGAGAGCAGTGTCTTCCTTAGGATTACCACAGTGATTCAAAGCTGAGATGGCCAAAGAACACACATTGTCTAAGACTAATCTTGATGAGGAGTCTACTTAATGTGACAATACCAAATTCTGAAACCATTCTTTGTACTGACTCAGTCCCTCCAACAGGTGATTCATCTGTGCAGATATGTATAGCCTGCCTGTAGGAAAAGTCTTTCTCCCTTTTTTCATTGGGGGGGATGAGGGAAATGCACAGGACCTGGTCTTGACTCTTGCGGAGCACCTGTAATGCTTGTGGATTCAGATTGTAAACACTTTGTGACAGGGACTGTCTGTCTGTACAGAGCCTAGGGCTCCTGGGCACTATGGTAATACAAATAATAATAATACACTGTTGTGGGAGTGTTGGGCATTCAGCACTCCTCAGGGTAAGGCCCTTTCTCATACTATGTGTCTCCCCCATGCATGTAGCTGCTGATATTAAAAGTTGCGAGCTCTTGGTGGCAGGGACTGTGCCTTCATAAGTATTTGTATAGCACCTAGCACTGGAGCTGGAGAGTAATTTTCATAGAATCATAGAATATCAGGGTTGGAAGGGACCTCAGGAGGTCATCTAGTCCAACCCCCTGCTCAAAGCAGGACCAATCCCCAATCAAATCATCCCAGCCAAGGCTTTGTCAAGCCTGACCTTAAAAACTTCCAAGGAAGGAGATTCTACCACCTCCCTAGGTAACGCATTCCAGTGTTTCACCACCCTCCTAGTGAAAAAGTTTTTCCTAATATCCAACCTAAACCTCCCCCACTGCAACTTGAGACCATTACTCCTTGTCCTGTCCTCTTCTACCACTGAGAATAGTCTAGAATCATCCTCTTTGGAACCACCTCTCAGGTAGTTGAAAGCAGCTATCAAATCCCCCCTCATTCTTCTCTTCTGCAGACTAAACAATCCCAGTTCCCTCAGCCTCTCCTCATAACTCATGTGTTCCAGTCCTCTAATCATTTTTGTTGCCCTTCGCTGGACTCTCTCCAATTTATCCACATCCTTCTTGTAGTGTGGGGCCCAAAACTGGACACAGTACTCCAGATGAGGCCTCACCAATGTCGAATAGAGGGGAACGATCACGTCCCTCGATCTGCTCGCTATGCCCCTACTTATACATCCCAAAATGCCATTGGCCTTCTTGGCAACAAGGGCACACTGCTGACTCATATCCAGCTGCTCGTCCACTGTAACCCCTAGGTCCTTTTCCGCAGAACTGCTGCCTAGCCATTCGGTCCCTAGTCTGTAGCTGTGCATTGGGTTCTTCCGTCCTAAGTGCAGGACCCTGCACTTATCCTTATTGAACCTCATCAGGTTTCTTTTGGCCCAATCCTCCAATTTGTCTAGGTCCCTCTGTATCCTATCTCTGCCCTCCAGCGTATCTACCACTCCTCCCAGTTTAGTATCATCCGCAAATTTGCTGAGAGTGCAATCCACACCATCCTCCAGATCATTTATGAAGATATTGAACAAAACCGGCCCCAGGACCGACCCCTGGGGCACTCCACTTGACACCGGCTGCCAACTAGACATGGAGCCATTGATCACTACCCATTGAGCCCGACAATCTAGCCAGCTTTCTACCCACCTTATAGTACATTCATCCAGCCCATACTTCTTTAACTTGCTGACAAGAATACTGTGGGAGACCGTGTCAAAAGCTTTGCTAAAGTCAAGAAACAATACATCCACTGCTTTCCCTTCATCCACAGAATCAGTAATCTCATCATAGAAGGCGATTAGATTAGTCAGGCATGACCTTCCCTTGGTGAATCCATGCTGACTGTTCCTGATCACTTTCCTCTCATGTAAGTGCTTCAGGATTGATTCCTTGAGGACCTGATCCATGATTTTTCCGGGGACTGAGGTGAGGCTGACTGGCCTGTAGTTCCCAGGATCCTCCTTCTTCCCTTTTTTAAAGATTGGCACTACATTAGCCTTTTTCCAGTCATCTGGGACTTCCCCCGTTCGCCACGAGTTTTCAAAGATAATGGCCAATGGCTCTGCAATCACATCTGCCAATTTCTTTAGCACTCTCGGATGCAACTCGTCCGGCCCCATGGACTTGTGCAAGTCCAGCTTTTCTAAATAGTCCCTAACCACCTCTTTCTCCACAGAGGGCTGGCCATCTACTCCCCATGTTGCGATGCCCAGCGCAGCAGTCTGGGAGCTGTCCTTGTTAGTGAAGACAGAGGCAAAAAAAGCATTGAGCACATTAGCTTTTTCCACATCCTCTGTCACTAGGTTGCCTCCCTCATTCAGTAAGGGGCCCACACTTTCCTTGGCTTTCTTCTTGTTGCCAACATACCTGAAGAAACCCTTCTTGTTACTCTTGACATCTCTTGCTAGCTGCAGCTCCAGGTGCGATCTGGCCCTCCTGATTTCATTCCTACATGCCCGAGCAATATTTTTATACTCTTCCCTGGTCATATGTCCAACCTTCCACTTCTTGTAAGCTTCTTTTTTATGTTTAAGATCCGCTAGGATTTCACCATTAAGCCAAGCTGGTCGCCTGCCATATTTACTATTCTTTCGACTCATCGGGATGGTTTGTCCCTGTAACCTCAACAGGGATTCCTTGAAATACAGCCAGCTCTCCTGGACTCCTTTCCCCTTCATGTTAGTCCCCCAGGGGATCCTACCCATCCGCTCCCTGAGGGAGTCGAAGTCTGCTTTCCTGAAGTCCAGGGTCGGTATCCTGCTGCTTACCTTTCTTCCCTGTGTCAGGATCCTGAACTTGACCATCTCATGGTCACTGCCTCCCAGATGCCCATCCACTTTTGCTTCCCCCACTAATTCTTCCCTGTTTGTGAGCAGCAGGTCAAGAAAAGCTCCCCCCCCTAGTTGGCTCCCCTAGCACTTGTGCCAGGAAATTGTCCCCTACGCTTTCCAAAAACTTCCTGGATTGTCTGTGCACCGCTGTATTGCTCTCCCAGCAAATATCAGGAAAATTAAAGTCACCCATGAGAACCAGGGCATGCGATCTAGTAGCTTCTGCGAGTTGCCGGAAGAAAGCCTCATCCACCTCATCCCCCTGGTCCGGTGGTCTATAGCAGACTCCCACCACTACATCACTCTTGTTACTCACACTTCTAAACTTAATCCAGAGACACTCAGGTTTTTCTGCAGTTTCGTACCGGAGCTCTGAGCAGTCATACTGCTCCCTTACATACAGTGCTATTCCCCCACCTTTTCTGCCCTGCCTGTCCTTCCTGAACAGTTTATAACCATCCATGACAGTACTCCAGTCATGTGAGTTATCACACCAAGTCTCTGTTATTCCAATCACGTCATAATTCCCTGACATCACCAGGACCTCCAGTTCTCCCTGCTTGTTTCCAAGGCTTTGTGCATTCGTATATAAGCACTTGAGATAACCTGCTGATCGCCCCTCATTCTCAGTATGAGGCAGGAGCCCTCCCCTCACAGACATTCCTGCCTGTGCTTCCTCCCGGTATCCCGTTTTCCCACTTACCTCAGGGCTTTGATCTCCTTCCCCCGGTTGATTTTCCATCAACATGATTGTTTTTTCAACAGAAAATGTTGTGTTTGCTTCTTTTTTTGCTGGAATTTTTTGATTTTCTCAAACAGAAAATCAAAATGAAATTTTTTTTGGTTTGTTGAACTGAGACCAATATTTTGTTTTCAGTCATGATATTAAACTGTATTAACCTAGGGTGAAGCCTCATGGGAGATGTAGTTCAGGTGCGTCGTGCTCCCACTCTCATTTATAAGGCTACTTGGATGGCCTATATTTCCCATCATGCACCGAGCAGTGTGGTGCATCATGGGAGTCCTATGACTGTAGTAAAGCTTGAGAGTTGTAATCCAGCCAGGGAGCCTGTAAGGAAGAGTGAAGGCATGAGGAACCACTCCATCACAGGTGGATGCAGTTTAATATTGGACTGAAACAAAATGTTTCCACTGGGAAGATCAAAACATTTCACTGTGATTGAAAATGTCAGAACGAAACACTTCCAAATCAAAATGGTTAAAACCTTTCGTTTTGTGAATTTTTTTTATATTTTGACTTTGTCCCAATTCGAAATAGCTATGCATCAGAATTTCCCACAGGACGGAAATTGTGATTTTTCACTCAGTTCTACCAAATGCACAGTGGTTGCTACTGGAATAAAGTAATAAAGCATAACAATAAGTAATGTATACTTTTTAAACTTAGTAACCTCTATGTTCATTTTCCCCAACAGACAGTGGTCACCATTAAAAAGTCAGCATTAGCCAATAGCTCTTCGGGAATGGTCTGAGGGAGTACAGCGCTTCCTTTTACTTGAATAGGAAACAAGCAGCAGAATATGGTAATGGTTGGCAAATGGTGACTTTTTAAAGGCAGCCACTGGAATTTCTTTCTTGTCTGTTGCGTGCATGGAAGAACGTAGGTTCTATATCTGGTGGCCAGAAGATTTTATGTGTGTGCACGTGTATTTCTGTGTGCAGGCTGGCGGATAAAGTTTTAGCTTCGGTGGAGCTGTGCAGTCTACATCAACTAAGAAACTGGTCCTCTGTTTCTTTCTCTGAATCAAAATTCCCATTTGAGGCAGATAATTGCCCCCTAGCAAGGGGAGAAAATGGCTTAAATTATGTTTTGTTTAAATGGTGAACTCTTTTTATAATGTATAGTTTCTAATCATCATACAACAGAACTTGGCTGTTGAATGTGCATGTTGTTATGGTTCAGCTTGTTTTAACTTGGCTTTTTGAACACACAACATTTTGGATCAGGTATTTAGAAAATATTGCAAAGGATTCTGAGCTTCGTTTTCAGCCACGGTAGCGTGAAGTTAGGTAATGGCTGGACATGCTTTTCGTTCATCATGGCCATTGTTAAAATAGCCTTATTTCTGAGTCAAAGAAACTTGCTGAGAGTAGCGATGTGCTGCACCACGAGCAACATTGAATGTGCGTTCCCCTGTTACAATTCAACCCCGTTCAAAGAGGGGGAAAATTGCTGAAATAATTTCAACCTGCGGTCTGATCCTGAACATGAAATAAATTGTGTGTGAAATGAACATTGAGCACAAATGACAGCAGTTAAGATGTTTAGCCACCTGAGCTGCCGGCATAATGAGGAAATTACACATTGAAGGCCTAGTGTACACTAGAAAGGGTTTGTCAGTATAACTAAACTGGCAACTACCCTAGTGGACACACAGCTTGGACCAGCAAAAGAATTCTGAAGTCTTTTGCCAGTATAGCTTTTACCAGTTCACTGACTGAAATAAGCGACACCGGCAAAAGGATTTTATTGCTGGTATAACTGGGTCTATGTCGGGGGGTTTTTGCTGGAATAAAAATGTGGTAAATAATCACACCCCTAACCAGCATTATTATGGTGGAAGACATTTCTAGTGTCGACCTGGCCAAAATGTTCTTATATGTCCCTGCTGTTCCTGGCAGCTGCACACGATACAAATGCGGACCGGGAATTAAGGCTATGTCTACATTGCAGCTGAGCGTGAACCTCCCTGCCTGGGCAGACTGGCTCACTGGCACTAGCTCAGCTTGACCCGCAGTGTGGGTGTTGCAGGAGCCCAAGCAGAGGGTCAGACTAGCTGCTGGAGCTCAGCCGCGGGGGAGCGGTGTGCGTGTGTCACGTAGCTCCGAGTTCGGGTGGTTACCCCATGCCTCGGCTGGTGCCACAGCAGCCCGGCTGCTATTTTTAAGTGCAGTAGCTTGAACTGAGCTAGCGTGAGGCTGTCTGTCTCCCTGGGCGGGAGGCTGGCTGCCAGCTGCAGTGTAGAGAGATCCTTCCAGACTGTTTCTAAAAAATGTGGCCCCGAACAAAAATCTCAAAGCAAGGGAAGGAAACGTGCTACTAATTACTGGGCTAGAGCAGGCGTTTAAAACCAGTGTTAACAGATTTTGTCCCATTCTGCACTGGGTAGGCTGCACAGTGTCCGGCCCTGATTGAGCTAAGCACATAATTAGGTGCCACTGAAATTAACCCTGTCCTTTTAGTACTTTGCTGGATCAATCTTAATTGGTCTGAGTTTAACACCCTCGTTAAAGTTGGTTGTTCAGTTAATGTAGGCGGGAGACCTACGTTGGTGAGTGACTTCACTTATTCTCTCTCAGCCTCAGCTTCCCTATCTGGAATATCAGTATCATGCCTACCTAGTGTGAATAAAATGCTTTCCGGTCACCTTCTGTGTTAGAATCCATGTGTAGCCTGTTTTAAAGGAGTCCGCTTTCCCTTCCAAGCGCACAAGCCTTTTCTAGGCACATTTCCCTTGCTGGAAGGAGATTCTCCCATTAAAAGGAGAATTCAGGGTGGGTTCAGAACATGCAGCCAAACCTACAGCCGGAAGAGGCCCCTCCATCGCAGGGACAGGCTTTGCTGTGTGTGTGATTCTTTCTGCTCGGTCTCCCATGTCCTGTGGTGTGGAGCGCGAAGTGCTTTGTGCTGACTGGGCAGTCTGGAAATAACCTGAGTCCATTGTGTTCAGACTTCAGCCATTTTTATCTGTGTTCCCAGGCACTGGGGTTATCCCTGCTGCATCTGGGGCATATTGCAAGTTCCTCCTGGCTCTTGCATAACTGGAAACCTCCATCCGCTATTCTGTTTCCTCTACAAAACATAGAGTCATAGGACTGGAAGGGACCTCAAGAGGTCAGCTAGTCCAGTCCCTTGCAGTCCTAGCAGGACTAAGTATTATCTAGATCATCCCTGACAGGTGTTTGTCTAACCTGCTCTTAAAAACCTCCAGTGACAGAGATTCCACAACCTCCCTAGGCAATTTATTCCAGTGCTTAACCACCCTGACAGGAAATTTTTCCTAATGGCCAACCTAAACCTCTCTTGCTGCAATTTAAGCCCACTGCTTCTTGTCCTATCCTCAGAGGTTAAGAAGAATGATTTTTCTCCATCCTCTTTGTAACAACCTTTTATGTACTTGAAAACTGTTATCATGTCCCCCCTCAGTCTTCTCTTTTCCATAGTAAACAAACATGTTTTTTCCAATTTTCCCTCATGGGCCATGTTTTCTAGACCTTTAATCATTTTTGTTGCTTTTCTCTGGACATGCCCTGTTTCTGGACACATTCCCAATGTCTCTCCCTACTCCCCATCCTCATTTCATCTGAACCCTTCCAACGAACATGATCTGAAGCTATATGGGGCAGCTGTGGGGGCAAAGGCCCTTACGCTACCTTTTATTATTGCATCAGAGGTCTTAATGAAATGGCATTACAGGGGTCCCATATTTATTTGTATCACCCTTGAAAGTATGGACCCTAACAAGATAGCAGAGTGTCCACGTTAGCCTGTAGGAGCATATCTGCGTTTTTAAAGGGAAAAGAGGATCTGGGATGCAAACGTGCAGCTTTTCTCCCTTAAATGGAAGTGTAGTATCCCAAACCAGACACATGCTTCCTGACCAGAGGCAGCACTAGGCATAAACAGATTAAGCAATTTCTTAGGGCCCCAGGCAGCGAAAGGGATTATTAATTATTAGTATGCACTGGGCGGGAGATATATTCCTACTTAGGGTCCCCAGTGGGTTAGCATCACCTCTGTTCTTGACAAAGGTTTTTGACTGTAAAACATCTTAGTGACGCCAGATTGACATTCTTGATTATACTGTCGTCAGTCGGCTCTTTTTATCCTGTACTAGAGCCGCTGCAAGCTGCTTCCAAAGCTTACTGTTGGCCAGAAATTAAAAGAAAAACATGGGAGAAATGAAAGGGCACCAAATTAGCAGACAGTGTAAACATCAAGACAGCAGGGGTAACTGACTGAGTGACTCAATCTGACTTGAATAGGGAGAGTTTAGGTGGTTTTCTAATTTGAATTTATTACCTGCAAATCACTGCCTGAGGTACTCCTGAGAGAATTCTGTGCCAAAAAATTAAAAATTCTGCACACAATATTGCAAATTCTGCATATTTTATTTGTCAAAATAACACCATATAATCCCAGCATTTTCAATTATTTGCTGACAAGTATTTTGAAATAAATTACCAAAAGAATTGAAAATGGTGTGACCTTGTTGTTGTTGTTGTTTGTTGTTTTTTGTTTCTGTGTTGTTTTGACAAATAAAATATGCAGAACTTTTCTGAATTTTAAAATTTTTATTTTTTTGGCGCAGAATTCCCTCAAGAGTACCAGGGCTCTGTGTGGCACAATCTGTGTGCAGGCAGCTCAGTGGGAGCTATGGGGAGGGGGGCTGGGATCTGGATGCACAGGGGCTTGGTGCGGGGTTCTGGCTGCCGGGGGAATGGGACTCTGCAGGGGAGTCCAGGTGAAGGTGGTTAGGGTTCAGTGGGGAGGGCTGCAGGATCAGGGTGCAGCTGGTTGGGGCTCAGTGGGGTGGGGGGAGGCTTGGCGGGGAGTTGGGGCGCTCAGTTGGGGGTTCTGGGTACAGGATGCTCCTGATGCAGGGGGCCCCAATGGGGGGGCAGTTCTGGGTGCATGGGTGTGGGGAGGGGTCACTATACTGGGACCTCCTTCCCCTGTCTGCCCAACCCAGATCCCCTGCACCCAACACCCCCTCCCCTGAGCCTCACCGCCCCCACCCAACCCCTCTGCTAAGCCTCACCCCACCTCACCCCCCGCATCCTGACCCTTCCACCCCACCGAGTCTCATACTCCCCCACACCCTGACCTCCTCCTGCCAAGTCACCCCCTCTTTACCCCCCCCCCCCAGTGCAGAGCTTCCTGCAGCCTGGGGAAGTTTCTTCTGCTCTGTAGGGGGAACTCCATCCCCATTCTCTTCTCCCTCCCTCCCCCCCTCCCCTGCCAGTTGGGACTAATGTCCTTGGGCCCCCTTGGGAAGGACCTCTTCCCAAAAGATGGGCCTAAAAGATGCTTCAGCCTTCACCTCTGACTGGCAGGCAGAGCTGTGTGTGAAACTTGGTTCATTTGCGGTTTTGTTTGCAAACTCAACCCAAGTTTCTTGAAGAGTCACGAACGTTTCAAGGCATCTTGGATTCAGTTATGAGCCTGCGTGGCTTGGTGTTGAAACTGGGCAGTGCTCATAGTGTGCATGTTTCTGAATTGAAACCAGGGCAAACTGGGCAGTTTAGAAAGACTTTCCTTTTTTCCTTTGATTATTGTGGGTTTGCTTGAACCTATTCTATATAGGTTCTTATATCACACTCCTCATTGTAGTATCTGAGCACTGTCCCACAGTGCATTAAGCAACATGACTAACGTGTCCCTGGTCTGTTCTCTCATCTTCTCCCCCGGGAGAGAAACAGGTGCAATGGAGTGACTTTGTTTTGGGAGTATTTTTATTATATTGTTGCTTTGTATTTATGTTAGAGAAGGCTAAGTCAAAGACATGTGCCTTGCACGTGGAGCAGGAGGTGGTGAGGTTTATGATGGTCCTTATTCCTGGGAGTGTTCATGCCACAGTCTCAGACCTGCCCCTAAGTTCTGTCTCCTGCACAGATGAGCGTTCCCTCCTCCTGTTCCCTTCTCCTGTTCCATTGTGCTAGAGGAGTGAAGTTGTCGATCTCAGTCTCATCCCAGAGCTTTAACCTGATTGTTAAGGGTGTAAACCCAGGCAAATTCCAGGTGAGGGAAAGATTTCCACAAGCCCCCAAAGCCTGAAAATGCAGAATTCTACTGTCTTGGAAGACAACTTGGCTTTAGATCAGCGGGGTGGCACAGCGGAGACCACCGGTTGCAATTTCTTTCGTTCTTGATGAATTTCCACCTGATCTTTTAGCAGGGCCAAAGGGGCATCACTCCACTAATGTTGAGTCTCTCTAGTACCGTCCTGTTGTACTGATTTATTTTCCTAGCAGCAGTGACAGAGCCAAAACCAAAAGGCCTTTGCGGGGCAGGGGAAAACAACATTTCATTAATATCATTTTAGAAATGGCCTTTCTTCTTGGCCCATTCTACAAGATTTCAGTTGTTGGTGTTCTGAGTTTTGCTGTCTTTGGTTCTGTTTGTGTTTGTTTCCCGTCTGTAGAGGGGTTTGGCTGGGGCTCGTCCCTCTCTGGGGCGGCGAGGAACCACGCTGCCTCGCTACTTCCTTCCAGTTGTTGATGGGGAATCAGCCTGGCTGCAGGAGTTTCTCGCTACGGCAGCAAAAGAGGCAAACACAGTCAGTCATTCACGCCCGGCCCGCGGTCGGGGGGCAAGAGCTAGTCAAGGGCTGAGGTCCTCAGGCAGGAGCTGAGCAACAGTTTATACAATCAGCAGGCCCAGGCCTGGGTCAGAGAGGGGTAGCAAAGTCAATGGCTCAGGCCCTCAGGCAGGGGCTGAGCAAAGGCAGGTTAAGAACCAGCCTAGGCTCTTGGCTCACAAGGGCCTGGGAGAGGGGGAGACGGCCACCCACAAGCTGGGTGGCAGGGGGGACGCAGGCCCACCCACTCCACTGCATCCCAGCCTGGGGCCCTAGCAGCGGCAAAAGACCCGCTGCTGTGTCAGTGGGGATCCTGGCCGCAACAGACTGACATGGGCTCTGGCAGTGGTGCAGCCAGACAAGGGTCAGCTGCCCCCGGGCTACTTCCAGACTCCCCCTCTAGAGGTACCTGGGTCCAGACAGTGTCCTCCAGGGGGGGTCAAGCACCATGGGGTCCTCTGGGTAACTGGCGAGGCGCAGGCTGGGCAGCTCCTCTGGGCACTGGTTGGCATTGGGCATTGGCAGGCCACTCCTCAGGTCCACTGTAGGTCACCGGGGTCTCCCAACCAGGAGCTAGGCCAGAGGCATCTGGTCTCTCCGATGGCTGCTGCCCGAGTGAGATCTGGGGTCGGGCTTTTATACTTCCCATCCTGCGCCTTGACCTCTGGGGGGCGGGCACAGGACTCGCTGGCTCTGCCCACCCTGGTGTTGGGAGGGGCTCGTCCCTCTCCGGGGCAGCGGGGAACCACACCGCCTCTCTACACCATCACACACTGCAAGTGAGAACTTTTGAGCCTTGCAGACAGCGATAAAACAAAATGACTGCTTCAGTAGTTGAGAAATCACACGGGTCAGAAGAAGAGATGTCGGAGTCCATCCAACAGGAAGTTCTCATGGGCATCTTTGATCTACAGGCTACTTCTTCCAGTAGCAATTAGATAAAGAATCTAATTAATGGACATATCTATGGGTGGGACAAGAGAGGAGGGTACGCGAGGTTCTTTCTTGGCGCCAAAAATATGTAAATCCTGTCTTTATAAATCAGAATTCCTTGGCAAGATGTAATGTTTTTAATTCATTCTGAGTTTAGCTCCATGACATTAAAAACCTTGATGTGTTTATTAATAGCATCTGGTTGACTTTGTAGCGTTGATAAGGGTAAATATTGGAACAAGAACAATACTCTGGGAAATGTATTCATTTTTGTTCACTAATGAAATCATCACGATTAGCCACATGTACGAACAGCTTCAATCCCTCTTGCTATTTGCATACAAAATATAACAAGCCTTTTGGGCTGAATTTCTCGATACCTAGATTTCAGTCATGTGCTGACAATATTTTACTGAGGGGCTTCCACTAAATTGTTCCTCCTTTTTCCTGGCTTAGAAACCCTGTCGCCAATGTGCTTTGTGAGCTGACACGCAAGAATGGGGCATCTGGGGGAACCTAATTTAAACAGGAAACTATTGCTAAGGAGGGAGGCAGCTCCAGTGGCCAAACAAATGTATCTTAAGTGCACTTGAGGGGAATTGTTTATCCTTTGCTCCTGAAAAATAGGGGGGGGGGGGCATTAGTAGTGTAGCACAGTGTGCATCTTGTGGAATCTGAAAGGGGGTCGGGGGGTGATGGGGGAAGGATGGCTGCACGCGTTGTAGGGTGGTCTGACCTTTTGGAACATTTCTGGACAGAGTCTGCTATTTGGTGCAATCGGATCCATTCCCAAAGCAAAATATTTTCTCTTCAGAAGTATTTTTATGAGCTGCAGGCTGATGGGCATTCTCCTGAGGTGGGTCAGAGGGAAACTGATGCCAACTTTCTTTTCAGTTTGGTAGACAACTTTTACCAGGGGTCTCCAGTTAGGCCCTTCCAGTTTATCACTGCTCAGTGTTTTCAGGTTGCTCTTTCCTTGACTTCACTGCTTTGGACTCAGTGACACAGTTTTCTAAAGAGTTCAGCGCCCACTAAGGCACGTTGGGTGCTGAACTCTTGTGAAATCCTGAGGATGCTGAGTGCTTGGCAGCCTAGCCCTGGTCTCCTCTTGAAAATCTCATCCTCTGATCATTAATCTTGTACCCTGAGATTCTGCTCAAATGTTGGCTCATAGAAAACCATCTGGATTTCTGTGGCTTGGATACATGCCGAAGCACATCATCTGCATATGGAGAAGCACTGTCTGTCTCCCTGTGGCGTCAGTATTCTAATATAACATGCTGCAGCTTCCGTTTGATAGTGTGAATTAAAGGGGACAGAAGAACAGCCTTGAACAGTCCCTTTCTGCAATAAGAATAGCTGTGAGTTAAGACCAGTCACAGGACCAGATCGCCACCCCTATAAAAACCCTGGTTTTGTCCCCCTGCAAAATGGGCAGGAGGTTCATACCCCAGAATATGCAGATCCTTGAAAGTCAGAGTTCATTGCATGGATGCATTGGTCCTTTGTGCTTCTTCCTTACTCCGTTTAGCATGGCTCTACCAGAGCTGTGCTGATAGGACCTTCCCCCGGTCGCCATTCTCCCTTGGAACACCCCTTAAAAAGCAATGGAAGACATGGTATAGAGAGGCTATGCGGTCAGATAACATGCTCTGGAGGCATTTGTTTTTCAGTGGATTCTCTGTTGGTTGCAGTGGGTATTGAGTCAGGCACAATGCATGTACCACAGTGGTCAGTGTTAAGAAAGTGCGCTCTGTTTGTATATGTGTAAATAGTTAATTGATCAGGTGCCAGTAGATGGCGCTCAAGAGTATGCAGTGGGTTTTGTTGGGTCAGTAAAAGTGGTCGCACTGCAAACGGCTTCCGTTGTTAGAAGCATTTGGCTGGAACTGTGTAGCGTATTGCATACCATCACAGTCTGTGGTTAGCAGAAATCAGAAACCTGTATGCTAAAGCCTTAACACAAGTCATGTGAAATGGGGAGTGTCGACTACGTGAAAGCACAATGCTGACCAGAAAAGTTTTATTCCGACGGTTCGCTAAGTGGCAGGAGACCAGGATTTGAGATCATGCCAGGTCGTGGTGGGTCCTGTCTGGAACAGTAACACACAGTGACACTTCAGGGGTAAGTGCGTTGCCTGCAGTGCCATACACCAAACGCCCCTCCAGGAAAACAAACTGACCTTCCAGCTGTCGTCAGACACTTCATAAAACACCATTTTCTCAAATGAAACGACGAAGCTAAATCAAGCTAACAGTGTTATGAAAATATCATTTGAATGCTCTCATTTCAGAGCCCTTCTTTTGATGGCTGGCTGCCCTCCAGCCCTGAGAAAAGCAATCTATGAGGTTAAAGGTGAATATTTTCAAATCTGGGGGAATCTAAATTTAAGTTCTTAAATCTGCATTTCGGCAGCTAACTCAGAGTTTGGTCTGTTTTCCAAAGTTGCTTGAAATGGGACGTCAGTGGGAGCTGGTGGTGCTCAGCACCTTTGAAAATTAGGCTTCTACGAATGGACTTTTCAAAAGTGACTTAGGAGCACAAGTCCTGCTGACTTTAAGTAGGCCGTGTGCTCCTGAGTCACTTAGGCGCTTTTGAAAATCCCACCCAGTTTGCCCAAATACAGAGTTTGGTGACTAACTTGAGACATCCAGGAATGAAAACTTTGGGCAAGGTTCCTAAATGGGATCAGGGTCCAGGCATAAGAAAATGCAACACTGATTGAATGTAGCTCCCAGGCTGATACGTGGATGGCTATGCATAGCGGTGAGTATGGGGGGCCTGGAGAACATCTCCCTCTCCACCCCTAACTCGTTGCCTGGGGGTCAGCAACAAATGCGAGTGTCCCCAGCCCACAGATTTATTTGGGAAGGAAGGAAAAGGTGGCCTAAGGCTGCTTGGACAGGAGCACAACCTATTTCTCTCCCACCGCCGGCTCTGCCAGCCCAATGTTGCGCTGATCAGCTTTGCAGGGAGCTTGGGTTGGATCCTCCAGCGGCTAGGGCCTGCTCTGGGCAAGCTAGAGGCCGAGGCTCCTGTGTGCCATCTGCTCAGACCCTTCCCTGGTCAGTGTCCCTCCTCTTGCTGGCGCTGAGATTCTGCAGAACAGAGGAGGCCTGGATTGGATCAGAGCAGTGCTACTCTGTCCACTCCCTGCGCACCTGCTTAAGGGCAGAGTATGTGTGGGTGGAGGGTACATTTTTTTTTTTTTTAAGGGGTAAGGAGAAAAGAGTTTGGGTGGTTGGAACATCATTGGGGGGTGGAGCCAGGAAAATATACCTCCCCACCAACCCCACACACACTGTTTAAGGTCAAATTATTCCACTCTTCTTATAGCTGCATTGGGGCCCAGCAGCCACCAGGATCGAAGGAAAAAAATTCCAGTCGACAGTTCTCTAAAGGACTGGGGAGGGTAAAAGGGAAATAACCCATGGGGTTGCAAAAATGTGTGTTTTTTGGGGGGGAGGGGGCCACAACCACCCCATTCTATGTAGCTAGATGGGAAGTGGGTCCCAATGCTTTTCCTTCTGTTGTAACATGGGGCCCTGGTATTGAAGGGGTGAGAAGTACTTGTGCCGGGTTCAGTTACAGAGACCTCCTTGGGACTGTCACCTGACGTGCTGAATTTATTGGAAGACCTAAATGTTGGGGAACTTGAATTGTGACTTTGTGGTTCTTTTTCTTTGTACAGTAAAAGCTGTGTTATCCAGCACTTTACCAGCCAGAAAGCTCTATAAACCAGCATTTCTGATCTTCATTGAAAGTCCGGTTTATAATCCGGTTGGCGCAGGGCCGGCAGGCTCCCACCCTGGCACCGCGTGGCTCCCCGGAAGTGGTGATATGTCCCTGCTGCTCCTAGGTGGAGGAATGGCCACAAGGGGTTCAGAGTGCGGGAGGGGCTCTGGAGTGCGGGAGGGGTGCAGGGCACAGGCTCTGGGAGGGAGTTTGGGGTATTGGAGGGGTTTTGGGCTGCAGGATTCAGGCAGCGCTCACCTCGAGCGGCTCCCCGGAAGCGGCGACATGTCCCTGCTGCTCCTAGATGGAGGTGCCCGCGCTGGCCGGGAACCACGATGGTGCCCCCATGGCGATGTCATCGGAATGTGGCAAGATGGAAGGGGATAGACTCTGCTCTAAGCAGAACCAAAAGGCGAGTGGCATCCACTTTCACCAGGGGTCTCAAACATGCAGCCCACCTGGGGTTATTTTCTGCGGCCCACCAGCTCCATGCGGCCCCCCTGCACATCCCCCCCCCCCCCCAGCGTTTACCTAGAGCAGCTCCAGCCTGCTGTGCACCGGGGGCAGGCTCCCTCCCTGCCTGCCTGCCCTGCCCCCGCGCCACTCTGGGAAGCGGCTGGGACCTGGGGGAGGAGGGGCACAGGGATCTGTGTGTTGCCCTGGCCGCGCCTCCAGGTACCTCCCCCAAAGCTCCCATTGGCTGCGGTTCCCCGTTCCTGGCCAATGGGAGCTGCGGGGGGCGGTGCCTGGAGGCGCAGCCAGGGCAACACACAGACCCCTGTGCCCCCTCTCCCCCAGGTCCTGGCCGCTTCCTGAAGCGGCGCAGGGGCAGGGCAGGCAGGCAGGGTGCCTGCCCCGCCCCTGGTGTGTGCCCGGCCGGAGCCCGCCCCCCGAACTCCTCCTGCAGCCAAACCCCCTCCTGCACCCCAACCCCCTGCCCTGAGCCTCCTGCCGCACCCCTCCTTCACCTGAACCCCCTGCCGAACCCCACACCCCTCCTGCACTCCAATCCCCTGTCCTGCACCCCCTGGGGGCAGGGAGGGAGCGGAGTTAGGGTGTGGATTTTGGGGAAGGGGTTGAAATGGGGAGAGGGAAGAGGTGGGGCGGGGCCTGGGCAGTGGGGGGTCGGGGGGTCAGTGATGCGGCCCTCGGGCCAATGTACTAGTCCTCATGTGGCCCTCATGGTCATTTGAGTTTGAGACCCCTGACCTACACTGTGGCTGAATTTGTCTCTTTCACTCTTGAATTCTAGAGCCCTGCTCCCCTCTTTACCAAAGACTGCTTCATTCACAAGGTTAGATTTCTATAGAGGCCCATTGGCTGTTCATTTAAGGTGTCCCCTCTTCCGTTCCCCTAAAATAGCATAAAAGCCAGATCCCAGCTCCGATGACGTTTGTCACAAGCAAAGAGATTGAATTAAATTCAGGTTCCCTGCTTAAGTCCTCCTTGTTGTTAGGAGACACTCACCCTTCCTTCCCACTTCAACCGCTGCAGTAAACCACCTAATTAGCCTGTTAGCTAGAGGTGAAAATATACCGTTCTTTATCTGGTTCTGGTTCTGATAAAAGAATTCCCAAAGGAATCTGTAAAGGGAAACCCATTCCCAAAGTCCTAAGAGGAGAGGGGCAGATAGGGTTACCACCTGCCTGGTATTTGACTGGTCTGGCGAGTGTTTTTTTATTTTATGGATTTGCCAGTTGCCAGAAAAATAATTTAATCTGCTGGGGGTTTTTTTCACGTGGGTCTAAAGATTTGCATTATTCTCACAATACACTAGGATATCTAATGCTAAGAGTTTCTGTGTCTGGCTAAAGATGCTGCAGTGTTCCCACTTCCCCAGTTTAAGGGATAACTGGGCAAAACTGTTGAAAATACAGCAGCTGTCTGCCCACCAATGCACAAGCGCACCGCGCCTGTGTGTGTGAGAGAGTGTTTGAGTCACGTGAGAGTGAGGAGACATGCAATGTTATCAATCTTATCTATTTGTGTTATTTTTCTAGATACTATAAGTGGCAGTTGAAGGAGGAGGGTTGAGGATTTGCCTTGTGGTTGGGGGTTGAGGTTGTGGTGGGCTTGCCTTGTGGAGATGGGGGGCCTGGGTTCTTTTGCATTTCAAAGGCAGTAACCCTAGGGGCAGAGCAGAAATGCTACAAAGAAATAAAAGGGGTTGTGGGGAAAACACCTTCTTAGACCCCAGTCCTGCAAATGTTTACTCTCACAAATCATCTCCCAGTGATCGCATGGGTATTTGCAAGATCTGGGCTTTAGACTCCCCTCCCAACCTGCATGTCTACACATGCTTATTGTGACTTGCATTCTACTCCTGATGTGATTTTAGTTTTCATTCATTAATTACCCGTACACTGAGTCTTCACCCACACTGTCTCAGCATAGCACTACTCCCTCCCTGGTAAAATCTATGGCTTACTCCTATATTTTTCCTTCCGATTTAAAAGACAGCTCAAATCCTTGTTTTCCAAGTTATCCAAGTTGCTCTTCTTTCTTCATTGTGTGTTTCCTGCAGCGCTGTGGTGCTTGCGGGGAGTATGATTTTTAGATCTCCGTTAAATTAACTAGAGGTTGGCCTGAATGGCCAAGCTTAAATCCCGAACTGCACCAAATGTACCTTTCCCATGGTACGTTCAGGTTTGGTGGTTTGGATCAGCCCATTACAGAGATCAGGTCCAAGCTGCAGAGATGGGGTATGGATCAGAGTGTTCTAATGGGAGGCAGTGTGGCCTAGCAGACAGCTCGCTAGACTGGGACTCAGCAGACCTGGGTTCTGTGCTGGACCCTGTGACTGATTTTTGTGTGCTCCTAGATAAGTCACCCTGCCTATTTCCCTATGTGTAAAAGAGAGAGAATTACATGTATCCACCTTTGATGTGCTATGGAATGTGCCAATGAAAAGCACTATAGAGGTACCTCTTATTATTTTACATTGTATTAGTGGGGGCAAGGGGCAGGAAGGAGGTTCTGGTTTAAGTACTGGCCACTGTCGGCTGTGTGAAGTTTGACTTGCAACTCCTACTCTCCTAGCCTGGTGCCCACTGTCAGCAGCTCCCTAGTGGCTCTCCTCCTGCCTAAGGACTGTGAGAGGGGCTGTTAGGTTCCCCGCCATGGTAATGTGTAGCATAGAGGACTACTTAGTCCAGCCACTGGACGGAGGACTCCCCCAATATCATTAAACCTGCTCTGATATCTGCCCAGCAATAAAACCACCACCGGCTGAGGCTTCTCCTTCACTGAACAATCTCGTCAGCTCTGACAACACAGGGACCCGATCCTGCTGCTCTTGGCGTTCGAGTTTTTCTGTTCACTTCATGTTGTTCTAGTGGGTGACTCTGCAGTATGCACACCCACGGCTCCCTGGGCATATTCGTGCCCTATAGCGATCAGTAGCTATCACCAACAAGCTTCAGAGAGAGTGGCTTGTTTTGTCCCCTGTCCCCCTCCCCAAGCTTTTACTACTTGTAAGAAATAATGCGATGGAGCCTACTGCTCAGCAGGGTAGAAAACCAAGCTCCTCTATTACAATATGTATTAATTAGCCAGCGACTTGTCAGGGCTTTGAAAACACTTTACTAGTGCTAAGCATTCTTACAATATATTATTTATTAGCACCAGTAATATTGGATTGACCAGAGTGATAGAATAAACAGGGCAGCTCAGAGTGTTTATGGCGGGCTCTTCTATTCCCTCTCCCTTCATTAAATAATAATAATCCCTCGCTCGTCTGCTGATGGAAAGCCCTGTATATTTCAGTGCGCTTTACAATGGAGGGCAGTATCTTTATCCCCATATTACAGATGAAGAAACTGAGGCAGTGAAGTGACTTGCCCCAGGTCTCCCACCAGCACCAGAGCTGGGAATAGAACCTAGGACCCTGAGTCCTGTCCCAGTGCTCTAGTCACTAAATGCCCGTTTATGACTAAACTGCTTTCTGATTAGTTAAAGCACAGTATACGTCTGTTCTCCAAACCAGTGAGGATGCAGGATGTCACTCAGCTGCCCCAATGTCCATCATCCTATTTAATAGATTTATTATTAATAATACTGCTTTGCTCTTCAACAGCAACCTTCCCACTGAGAAGCTCAAATCATGTTACAAACATTACTGCATTAGACCTCATGACACTGCTGTGGGATAGGCAGCTGCTATTATCCCTCTTTTCCTTTTATTTATTTGAAGCACTTGGCATAATAGAGTACATCAACTGGAAGCAAATGTTGTCTCAGGGTGAATGTGTCCTGACTATACCTTAATGGCTTATCCTGCCTTATCTTTGCCTCAGCACACATTTAGCAGCAGGAGAGCATTATCTGCTGACAACATTCTCCTCTGTTGCAGGATTGCAATCTTACTTCTTCTTGTTGAATATTCAAGTGGTCGCTAGCCACTTAAAAATCCCACTGTCTGAATATATTTATCTCGTGGTGTTATGAGTATTGTTTGTGTGTATAACCATAATGCCTAGCAGCCCTTGTCATGGACCTGGACCCCGTTGTGCTAGGCACTGTACAAACACCCAACAAAAACACCATCCCTGCCCCAAAGAGCTTACAGTAGAAGCGATGGGGGGAATACAAGGAAACAATGAGACAATATTGTCCAAATAGACCAGACAGACGCAAGGTGGGGGAAGGAGCGCAACACACCAACAGAGTAACCAATGGGAAGGCAGCAAAAGGCACACCCTGATTTATTTTGGGTGGGTGGGACTTCCCTGCACAGTCCTGTGTCCTCAAGGGTGGAGCCCCATTTTAGCCCCCTCCACACGAGTGAAGCAGTCCCTTATTTGGCTGCTCCTGTTTCTATCATCCGGAGTAAAGCCTCCATTGACTAAACAGATTAGAGGAAAAGAATAAAACCTTGCTTTGTTCGGTTTGCTCACCTAGAACAGTGGCTCTCAACCTTTCCTGACTACTGTACCCCTTTAAGGAGTCTAATTTGTCTCACGTACTCGCAGATTTCAGCTCGCTTAAAAACTACTTGCTTACAAAATCAGACCTAAAAATACAAAAGTGTCATAGCACACTAGTACTAAAAAATGGCTTAACTTCTCATTTTTAGCATATAATTGTAAAATAAATCGATTGGAATAAATATTGTGTTTACATTTCAGTGTATAGAGCAGGATAAACCAGTCATTGTCTGAATGAAATTTTAGTTTATACTGACTTTGCTAGTGCTTTTTGTGTAGCCTGCTGTAAAACCAGGCAAATATCTAGATGTTTTTTGTACCCCCTGTAAGACCTCTGTGTACCTTTAGGGGTGCACGTACCCCTGGTTGAGAACCACTGATCTAATGCACCACTCAACAGCACTTGGGGAAAATCACTTGTGCTGTTTTTCCTGGACAGCCAGTGAGCTAGGCCCTGATCCTGTAACTGTGTCTGCACTAGTGCAGGGTGTTAACACCTGCATGATAAGAACTTCAGACATTTGCAACATCAAGATGTTTTTATTGGTCCAAAAATCCACTTAATTAACCCTAGGGACAAAAAATAGAGAGTTCTTTATGTGGTTTGGTCATGGGAAAGGAACTCCCACGCAGTAAAAGAGCTAATGGGAAACCTGTTCCCAGAGTGCTGGACTGGGGAGGAGCAGAGAGAGGGGATGCTTCGAAGAAACAAACTAACCTCCTGTCTGAGAAATCCCTTTCCCTAGACCAATGAAAGAGCTTGACAGGACCAGTGCTGCATATTCTTCAATGCCACCTACTGACACCTTATCTGTTAATTAACCATTACGTAAAAACAGATACCTCTTTTATAGCACTCGGACAACACAGGGAACCACACAGGTGAACCAAGAGTGAAGCCTTAGTCAGTTTCCTGTGCTTTTTAGTACGGGTTTTGCTCATGGCAAAGGGGGCAAGATTCTTTTTTTAATAGGAAAACCTAATTGCAAAACCATAACGTTGGGTGGGTGAGCCAAGGGCAAGTATAGTACCTGAAACTGCTGTTATCCGAGATTTTGGAACGGATTGGAGGCCTGATCCAAAGATGATTGAAGTAAATGGAAGCACTCCCGTTGACTTCAGTGTCCCTGTATTAAGTCCCATTGAGCAAAAGGGCCTATACCATTTGCACTATGTGAAGAGCTGCTTTAGTAAATTCTCTCCTCCCACCATTTCTTAATCATCTGGGATAGATTCAAAATAATCCACGTGTTCTTCTGAGATCTAATGTGAAACTTTTCTGAGTTGTGTTTAAGGTTTTAGGGGAAAAAAATGAAAGCAACTTAGAAGTCATCTGTTATGAGTTGGACAATAGTGGGACTGAAATGCTCTCTTCTATGTCCTCTTCAAAAGATAAGCATAGAGAGAATTTAAATCTGTTTTGAAAATTATTCTTTTAATGTTTCCTGGAGTCTCTTTTTTGTTCATCTCATCTTGCATTGCCTGTTTTCACCAACCCTGGTTAGAGGGGACAATGTTTTAAAAATGAGATGCTAATACAAATCTTTAAAAATGACCTCAGCAATGCTTCCCAGGGAAATGTTCCCGCCTACTGTAATAACAGCATGTTCTAGACGTCTGTGCCCTAAGATGTCCAGAATGCCAACTGGTAGAGTTGGTCAGGGATTTTTTGACAAAACCTTTTTTTTGTTAGAAAATGCTGATTGATTAAAACAGAACCTTTTAACGGGAAAGGGTTGGTTTTGTCGCGAAAGCAGAGCAAGAGTGTCACCACAGAATAGCCAAGAGCCCGCTGATTAGGGCATTCATCTGGGATGTAGGAGACAATAGTTCAAGTCTCTGCTCTGAATCAGGCGATTAGCTATTCTTGGGGATGAAACGCTCTGTCTTTCGATGAACTTTGAAAGATCTAGTTTTCATTCTAGTGCAGAACAAAAACAAATATTGAAACCTCGGTGTTTTTCATGAAACAGAATTCTGGTTTTCTGGCCAATGAGTCCTCTCATGGAACTAAGTGTAAGGAAAACCTGGGGAGGAGGAGATGCATGGAAAAGGTGGTATAGCAGCACTAATCACAAATGATCCTTCTGTCCAAGTATTTCAAAACACATAAGGTAATTCTCCCAACACTCCCTGAGATCTAGAGTAAGCATCTTGCTCATACGTCGATGGGGACAAAGGCACCCAGTTGTTGTTCATGGAAGGAGACCTGGCTTCATATTGATTGCATCTGTTAACCTTTACATAATGAATGGAGTATGTGCATTACAGGGCTGGTCCAGCACCTTTGTATCGGGGCCATCTGTTGCTATCTAGGTAGGAAGTGTCCAGGAGTCCAAAATGTCCACCAGTAGGGAAGGATGAAGGGGTGGGGGGAAAGCATCTGTGCTCCCAGATGGCGGTCTGTTCTTCATGGCGTCTGCCTCTCTTGTACTCTCCTCTTTCAATAGGGATATCAGAGGCAGCTCACTCAATGAAGAGCATTTTAATCACCCTGATCCTCGTGGGTAGGTACACTGAGTGTTGTACTTCCATAGTTCGAAGCATGTAGGAAAGAGAGGGCCCTAGCCGGGGGTTATTCCTTTGATGGAAGGAGATTGAGTGGCACAGACATATAGTACTGTCTTCCTAGTCTAATAGTCACAAATGTTTAGACCCGTGAGAGTTTGTCTCCTGCTTCTTTCAAAACTGTCTGAACCCTGTTGCCAAACATAGGAGAGATGGGTTTTGGTAAGTCCTGATTCACCCACAGGACCAAATCCAGTTTACCTAACTCATGCGAGTAATCTCATCAGCTTCTCTCATGCTGTGTTTTATGTTGGTTCAGTATCAATCAATGCAGCATAACAATAGTTACCATGGAACTGTGTTTTGCAGCATGTTGTAATTTGGCTCATTATTTCAGGAGTAGAGCAGCCTGCCTGGTGTCCATTTGTGCGTGTAGTTATTTTTTGCGTGCACTATAGGGAGGCAGCTGGGTTTTCAGTAGCAGCTACAGTTCGTGTCTCAGAAAGAGAGGTTTTCACAGGAGTACCCATGTGGGAGCAATGGTGAGAACAGCAAAGTCCTCTCGGTCATGATGAAAGTATTGCCGTATGTGCCCGGTCTTGTTCAGTATAAACTGTTTCCTGTGCCACATGTTGGGCAATAACATGAAAGGACCCCATGTTTGTAAACCTAAACGGGTTCTTTAAGAAAAAAGTTTTCAGATGTTGCAATTGCAGCTGGTATTCCAGCCATGTGCACACAGACTGACTTCTTGGTGCCATCTGCAAATTCCTCGCTCCTGGAACCAGTGCTCTTCCCTCTCAGTTCCATGCAGGATCGACAGTCCAGTCTTTAAGGAGCTTGCATTGTAAGAGCCATGGCACAGCCGTTAGTGAGAGCAACAAAGGGGTGTATACACTCATACCAGTCTCGGGAGATATTGAGCCTGTGGAGTGCTGAGCCAAGCACCGTGCCTGAGGGAGCACTGTGGGGAGTGTGCTGTGATGTGATTCCTCTACCTTTCGGAGGGGTGGCATGCACTTCTCCCTACACTAGCTTCAGGCTAGTGGGAAGGAGAGGCGTGACTCACCCCAGCCTCCTCTTGGCCCCTGTGATGTATCTAGTGTCGATCGTGGCACAAATACTACCCCCCGCTTACAGATTGCAAGGACCAAGACTGTCTTGCCCCCTGTGCATGAAATCAAGGGCAGAGAGCTTTTGCACCCTCTCCCAGCCTTGTACAGATCTGTATCATATACAGTTCTTTTAATTAATGTTTCCAACAGCCCATCTTATGTGAGCAGCAATTAATGGTATCACTGCATGCTACAATGCTGTGCTCCACTCGCTAGGCAGGTAAAAGGAACCAGACCTGGCCTTGCATGATTTGTTATCTGCTGATCAGTGGGAAGTCTGTGAATTATCTGCTTCATTTGTAGCATAACCTCCATCTCAAGTCAGAGGGAGCAGTATCTCCCAGGATATGGTCTGTGAAGGATAAGCCGGCTCTTGACCTCCACGTGCTTCCTGAAATAACGACCTTTGTTCTTGTGGTTGGTCCCTTGAGCCCAGGTTTCTGGTTGGAGGCCCTTATGCTGGAAGAGCTGACTTGCTCTCAGAGAGCAAGGGAATGCTTAATGGAGCAGTGTGTTCTGAGGATGCAGCATAAATGTTAAAGCCCTTTAGTGCACATGCATAATTCAGAATCAGTGTATGTGTCTATTTGCTGTGGCAGGACGAGTGCATGTGATATGGTTGCAGTGTGGAACAGAAGATTTTGTTTCTGAAAGAGGTTTCAGGAACTTTAAAGTGAGTCCTCCCTGCAAAACGCTGTTTGGTATAAGAGGGGAAATAGCAACCCCTGTTGCATGTGAAAGTTTAATTTAAATGTCTTGGTTACAGAAATGAATAGCACACACTCCTCCCCTGCCCACAAATGGAGGAGTTGGTACAAGGTGCCCAGGTACCACTCTGATGGGTAGTCTAGAGAGAGATGGCCTTCACCTCCCCAGTGGGGTCTTTGGGATCCCCATCACCAACTTTTCCCCTAGGTCCTCCATCCTTTTAAGTGAGTAGAACTCCCTAGGGAGCCAGGAAACATCTGGAGGGTCCCAGCTGACTGACCTGAGGCATTTCTTATCTGTCCAAGAGTTGAGCTGTCTGCCGCTGCAGCACTCCCTGCCCCTGTAGACCTATAGGACAAGACCCTGGACTCGGTGATGTTTATACAGATATAGCTAGAAGCTATTTATCTCGATAATGAGAGCATCCTGATTAGGTGCTGGGTGTGTGTCCGGCCGGCCGTCTGTCTGTCCGTCCATATATTTAAAATAAGGGATCTAATCCATCATGTTCCAGCATATACATTAACTACGAACTGACGAGGTTAGGAAGAAACATCACCTATAGATAGGTTATTCCATAATGTCCGTTACAGGGAATTTTGCACCATCTGATATTGACCACTCTGAGGGACAGGATACTGGTCTGACCTGGTGCGGGAGCTACTATTCTGGCCTGAAGATGACATTTCTAATGAGTGCTGACCTCTTAGGGGGCTTAATCATTACAGAGCGAAAACCAGTCTCCTAGGAAAGTATGTTTTCTACCAGCGGGCACCAGAACAGCTCAGTATAAAGATACTAGGCTGTTGGGTATATTGGACAGGAGGATTGTTTGCACTGATTATGTTCAATCTGCATAGCACACATCTTAGACTTTTCCTAACTGAAATAAGTGAGGGCCCTTATTTCCTTTGGCTTCCTTATTTAAAATCCCAATACCTTCCTACATCTCATTTGCTGTCTTCATTGGTTCATACCTCAACCCCTCACTGTGCTGAGGTTTTCGGACGACCCTTCAGGAATTAGCCCATGTGAAACAGTGGATGGTCTAATGAATTAAAATGCATTTGTATGCCTTAATATGCAGTTAAGATCAGACTGGAGAGGGAAGTAAAACCTGGCAGCATTCAAAATTCCCCCTCCCCTACCCATCGCAGACCCCTCGGTAATTTTTTCAGAGGGGAATGCTGTTAACTGTGTGGCTTGTTTTTGTTTTTTGGTTGGTTGGTTTGTCTTAAATGCAGAAAGGATGGCTGGGGTAACAAAGCAAACAAAAATTGCCCTTTTTTTTTTTTTAATAAAGTACAGTTTATTTTTCTTATAAAATCACCTGACCCTGGGCCTTTGAGTCTGCATGGGGGAGAGACTCCTCCTGATTTCAGCCTGTGTCTCCTGCTTCATCCGTGATTTAGAAGCTCAGGCATCTGCAGAAAGGAATGTGTAGCCTGGCAGGGCGGGGGGTGGGAGGGTGTTTTATTTATGGCCCTTGCCGTGTCCCTCCCAAGGTCATTCAAGGACCTTCTTGAATCAAAACACTAAGGTCCTGTATTAAGAGAGACAAGGCTGATCTTAAGCTACTTTATCTTCACACTGAGTCACCCCATCATTTTAGTATCACAGAAACTCACTAGCTAACATCCCAATCCTGCAATCTGATCTCCGCATGCAGAGCCCTGTAGAAGTCAACAGGCTCCATGTGGGTGCAGGATTGGGGTCTGAAACCAGGGTGTGTGTGGCAGCATGCTGAGAACTGGGGGGTAGAGGGATAGGAGGGGGAGCAAGGGGATCTGTTGGGGGGGGGGGCGGGAAGCAGCCAGTTCCAGGTTGGGAAGTGGTGCTGGCACTTCCTACCTGCTCCCCAGCCTGATCCTGGGTGCCACAGCAGCTGCTCCAGCCCCTCCACGTCCTGCTTTCATCTCTGCAAGTTTACATGGGGGCAGAGCCTTGGTGATATTTCCGTTGTGGAGGTGCTATCCCCCACTACCACCCGGTTCTTCCGCCCCTGGCTGAAACCCCTCTGGGAGCCTGTTGTAAATCCTGGGGTGGATTCTTTTGGGGAGATCTCTCCTTCAGTCAGTCCAAAGTTCTGGTTATATCTGGAATTCGTTCCAAGGACACTAGTCCTCAGAGGAGAAGTTCTCTTAGACTCGTAGACTTTAAGGCCAGAAAGGACCATTGTGATCATCTAGTCTGATTCCTGCACGTTACAGGCCACAGAACCTCCCCCACCGCCTTTTGTAGTAGGCCCATAACCTCTGTCTGAGTTACTTGAAATCTTGATTTGAAGACTTCAAGTTACAGAGAATCCACCATTTACTCTAGTTTAAACCAGCAAGTGATGCGTACCCAATGCTGCAGAGGAAGGAGAAAACCCCCCAGGGTCTCTGCCAATCTGACTGGGAGGAAAATTCCTTCCTGACCACACACATGGAGATCAGTTAGACCATAAGCATGCAGGCAACACCCACCAGCCAGACACCTGGGAAAGAATTCTCTAGTTATTCAGAGCCCTCCCCATCTAGTGTCCTATCACTGGCCACTGGAGATATTTGCTAATAGCAGTCGTAGATGGGCCATATGCCATTGTAGGCACTCTTATCATACCGTCCCCTCAATAAACTTATCAAATTCAGTCTTAAAACAAGTTTGATTTTTTGCCTGCATTACTAATTTGGAAGGCATTTCAACATTGGACCTTAAGATAAACATCTCCTCTCTCTCCCTAGTGTTTATCCCTCTGATGTAGTTATAAACAACAGTCATATTTCCCCTCATCCTTCATGATAAGTAATTTTGACTTGAAAAATAAACTTTCTGGTTTCAAAAATGTTTTTGACAATCTGAAACTTCCCCCCCAAAATGTGTCAAAACCAGCCCTAGTTTGTGAACAGCTTCAGTTTAAAAAAATCAGCATTTTCTCAGCAAAAAAAGAAAAGAAAAAAGTTTGTCAGAAAATTCCCAGACAGCTTTAATAATGAGAGAGCTTTGAGCTGTATTTGTTAATTTGGATTGAACATAATTAGGGAATGGACGTTTTTTGCCATTGATGTCCAGGAACAGGCCCTAGTTCACATGATTTTGTTTCTGTTCCCTGATTGGATGACTTGTAACAGACTCGGGTTTCCAGTGCAAAGACTCAGGTTATAAATTCAGAACGTGCTTTGTCTAAATGTTTTCTAATTCTCAAGTAAAATGCATTATTTCTGTGAGCATTCCTACCTATTCACTAGAATAGCCACAGAAAGCAAAACCAGACTCAACAAATTCATTACAAATTAGACCTAATAATCGGAGATTTTTGCACTGTTTTTATTAGATAATAGTTTGAGGTGTATGAAGGAGAGCACAAAAAGCCATCCTTCCCCTCCCCTCCAAGCTTTCTGCTTCAAATATTTTTCCCAGTAGAAGGTGACACTGTAGAGGCTGCAGTGGGAATTGGCGAGGCCTGGAATGGGTTATTGTTCCATTTCTTTAAAATTGATTGGTTCCATGCACAAGATACTTACAGGTACTCCCGCCCCAATACACACATGCTCTCTCCACTCCTGTTTGATAAGCCCTTTTGCTTCTCTAGCACACCCTTCCTGCCCCTACCCAGCCCTCTAAATACTGAAATTAGTTATTTTAAACAGTGCTTCAGGCAAAGAGTTGAAAACAATATCTGAAAATCTTTGTATGAGAAAGTGGAAATTTGGAAGAGGAGTGATAGAAACTTCATTTAGCAACAGTTTGTTGGGAGCTATTTCCAGTGGCGTAATTGTGGTGAATTACTGTGTACTTCTGGGGATATTTTGATTGCATAATTTTTTTCTCTTAAAACATTTCAAATAAGTACAAAGCTGCTGAACCGTTTTGGCATTGTCATATCACAGAGATGAGAAGTGACAGCTTCCTTCTCGTTCTTTATTTGCGAACACAGCACAGATTGGATTCCCAGCTCTTCTGGCATAATCAAAGCAAAACAAAATTAAATCTCTCCAAAAACTTGCCTACTGGTGTGTCAGCTGAGTGCAAGAGCTACTTCAGCCCCAAGCTCTGCCTAGCGTTAGGTCGTCAGTCCTTTATCATGTAACTGTTCGTGAAGCACAAATGTGGTCCCCAGAATTAATTTATTAACCCAATCTCTTTCATGTGTGACTGAAAGTTGAGGCTAATACATCTCCTCCCTACTGCATTCCCCCCCACAGCATCACAGGGCAGATTATGACCCTGGGGTCACACGAGAACCATCTGGATTAGTAAAAATGTATTTACTGGTGTCTGTAGTTTGATATTTTCTGGAGCGTGGTTTAAGACTTCAGAGAGGAAGTGTGATCCAGTGGTTACGGCACTAGCCTGGGAGTTGAGCAATTGGATTTAATTCCCTGCTTTGTCACAGACTTCCTGTGTGACCTTGAGCAAGTCTGTCTTTTTAGTCTGTCTGCGCCTCAGTTTCCCACCTGTCCGATGGGGATAACAGCACTGCCCTGCCTCACAAAGATGTTGAGAGGATAAATACATTAAAGACTGTGAGGTGCTCAGATAATATGGGAGCATATAAGTAATATAAGACTTTTAGCATTATCTTCTCCAAGTCTCTATTTTCCTTAGCTGTTTTCTAGACCTATTTTCACTCTGCATGTAGTGCAATAGGTATGATGGGATTAGATGCTTCTTTAGTTGGCTGAGCTAAACTGGTCTTCGTTGTAATTATTCTGAGCTTAGACAGCAAACTCCTGCTCTGCTTGTTAATTATTCACAGCAGGCTTTGGTGAACCACTTTATCCTGCTTCCAGTATGACCAGACTTCTATCCTGGTGTTCTGGTGTACTTCTGCTTCCAGACTTGTCCCTAACACCAGAAAATGCAGAAAGTAAATAGGAAAAGCTACTAGTTACCTAAGCTATCTACAAACCTCCAAAAAGGTGGTTTTGAGTAGTGGGGCGTGGTTGCATTGGTAATTCATAATCCTAGATCCTAAGGTCAGAAGGAACCAGTATGATCACGTAGTCTGACCTCCCGTCGTAACTTCCCCAAAATAATACCTAGAGCAGATCTTTTCGAAAAACATCCAATTTTGATCTAAAAATTGTCAGTGATAGAGAATCCACCACTACTCAGTACATTAATGCAATAGCTAATTATTCTTACCATTAAAAATTTACGCCTTGTTTCTAGTCTGAATTTGTCTAGCTTCTACTTCCAACCATTGGATCATGTTATACCTTTCTCTGCTAGATTGATTGAGCCCATTATTGAATATTTGTTCCCCATGTATAGACTTATAGATTGTAATCAAGTCACCCCTTAACCTTCTCTTTATTAAGCTAAATAGATAGATTCAAAGAGTTCAGTCACTATGCTGCATGTTTTCTAATCCTTTAATCATTCTTGTGGCTCTTCTCTGAACTCTCTCCAATTTATCAACATCCTTCTTGAATTGTGGGCACCAGACTGGGACAAAGGATTCCAGCAGTGGTCGCACCAGTGCCAGATACAGAGGTAAAATTACTTCTCTACTCCTACTTGAGATTCCCTTGGTTATGCAACCCAGGATCGCATTCGCTCTTTTGGTCACAGCATCACGGGGAGTTCATGTTCAGCTGATTATTCACCATGACCCCCAAATCTTTTTCAGAGTCACTGCTTCCCAGGAGAGAGTCCCCCACCCTGACCTTCGTTTTTTACTTCCTCTGAGCCATCCTCCCCCCCCTCCCCCCGCCCCACCCCCAACTCTATTTCACAGTTACAGAGAGCCAGGAATTATCAAATGTTCCTCCTAGTAGAGACTGCAACTACGAGAAATTTGGACACCTCCCATTGGCGACCTGATCACTCAGGCTACATCCCCCATTCATGACCATAGCTTAGCCCTTTGGCGACTGCTTACACAGAAAAAAAATACTGTCCTAATGTTATCTACCTTTAGGAAATATTATTTATTCCCCTGACAAAACATTTTGATGACAAAAAGCTTTTTTACTTTGAAAATTTTCAGGTTTTTGCCAAAAAATGGAGAATCTTTTCAGTTTTGGGGTGATTGTTTGTTATTCTGCCTCAGACACTGGTCATGGACCCATAGTGCTAGGTGCTGTACGAACACACAACAAAGAGATGATCTCTGCCCCAAGGACCTGACCATCAAAGTATAAGGCAACCAAAAACCCGAACATATTTGACACAAAAGCAATTGTTTGCGCAAACTCCCCCCCCCCCCCGCCCCCCATTTTGTAGAAAAGCCACTTTTTGGCCCAAAAAGCATTTTGGGTGACAGTTTTTGACCAGTTCAGATCTTTAGCTTTTTAATGCAGTTTAGCAGCTAGAGGCATGGAAAGGACCTGGTACCATCTGAGCAGCAAGGACTTCACACACGCCTAGTAAGCTGTATCTCATCACATTTGCTAGCCCACTCCTCTCTCCCTCTCTGCTGCAAAGGTGGATGGTCCCACTAGCCTGGGACTTGAGACCCTGGTTTAATTCCCTGCTCTGCCACAAGCTTCCTGTGGGACTTTGGGCAAGTCACTTAATCTCTTTTTGCCTCAGTTCCCCATCTGTACAATGCACTGCCCTGCCTTACAGGGGGATCGTGAGGACAAACGCATCGAAGGTTGTGAAGTGCTCAGATATGAGGGCAATGGAAGCAATATAAGAGCCGCAGATAGGTAGGACAGGTGAAGTACAGGAACTCCTCACTTAACGTTGTAGTTATGTTCCTGAAAAATGAGACTTTAAGCGAATCCAATTTCCCCATAAGACTTAATGTAAATGAGGGGGTTAAGTTCCAGGGAAATTTTTTTCATCAGACAAAAGACACACACACACACACTTAGAGTATAAGTTTTAAACAAACAATTTAATACTGGTACACAGTGATGATGATTGTGAAGCTTGGTTGAGGTGGAGGAGTCAGAGGGTGGGATATTTCCCAGGGAATGCCTTACTGCTAAATGGTGAACTAGCAATTGGCTGAGCCCTCAAGGGTTAGCTCTCACACTCTACAAGGCAGCAGGAGAGGAGGGAGGATAGACAGAGACACACACCCTGTGTGTGTTTGAGAGAGAGAGAGATGCGCATTTCCCCTTTAAGAGTGGGGTCAGAAGTACCCTGCCTTGTTAATTAATCAGCAAGCTGAGACCCTACCGCAGCTGCTGCCTAAGGCAGCAGCTCCCTCTGTGTGCCCCCCGCTCTATGGAAGATGGGATAAGCGGGGTGCAGGAGCAGAGGGGCGGGGGACACCCTGTCATTAGCCCCCCTCTTCTTCCTCTCCCCCCTCCCCCCACACAGTAAGCAGGAGTCTCAGGGAGCAGCACATGACAGTGGGGGGAGGGACAGCTGAACTGCCTACAATGGATAGCCAGCAATGTCACAACGTTAACCAGGACAACTTTAAGTGAGGAGTTCCTGTACGCTGATCCTGCCATCAGATTCAGCAAAGCCCTTTAAGGAAGAAGGGAAGCTTAGAAACCCTGTGCTCTTGTCCACATGGGCCAGTCTTAAGTGTTTGCATCTAAGAATAGAATCATAGAATATCAGGGTTGGAAGGGACCTCAGGAGGTCATCTAGTCCAACCCCCTGCTCAAAGCAGGACCAGACCAAGTACTGTCCCTTATTTTTGCCCCAGAACCCTAAATGGCCCCCTCCAAGGATTGAAGTCACAACCCTGGGTTTAGCAGGCCACTGCTCAAACCTCTGAGTTATTTCCCCCCCACCCCCAAAATAGCTGTGAGCCATTGACTGTCTGAACAACATGTATTTAATGAATTCTGTTTATTACAAACATCCTTTTGGCCTAATTCTTTTGAATGGATGCTTAGAAAGGGCTGTGCTGGAGGTTAAAGCTGGCTGAGGGCACAGAGCAAGTGGAAATGCACTTAATATTTCACAGGTGGGCTAGCTCTGCTAATGTGGGTTACTCGCCACCAGCCCCTGAGTGTGGTTGAAGAATACGTTTGGGCAGCATGAGGTGTTTGCTTTTGTTCCTGCATATGGAACAGTCGGCAAAGGGCCCCCTCACTGTTCCTTCAGGTCCTTTAGAACCTATTTCTTCCGGAAACCCTTCTGTCCTAGCCTGACACCACTTATCACACATTTATAACCATCCATGACTGGAGTACAGTCATGGATGGTTATAAACTGTTCAGGAAGGACAGGCAGGGCAGAAAAGGTGGGGGAGTAGCACTGTATGTAAGGGAGCAGTATGACTGCTCAGAGCTCCGGTACGAAACTGTGGAAAAACCTGAGTGTCTCTGGATTAAGTTTAGAAGTGTGTGCAACAAGAGTGATGTAGTGGTGGGAGTCTGCTATAGACCACCGGACCAGGGGGATGAGGTGGATGAGGCTTTCTTCCGGCAACTCACGGAAGCTACTAGATCGCATGCCCTGATTCTCATGGGTGACTTTAATTTTCCTGATATCTGCTGGGAGAGCAATACAGCGGTGCATAGACAATCCAGGAAGTTTTTGGAAAGCGTAGGGGACAATTTTCTGGCACAAGTGCTAGGGGAGCCAACTAGGGGGGGCGCTTTTCTTGACCTGCTGCTCACAAACCGGGTAGAATTAGTGGGGGAAGCAAAAGTGGATGGGAATCTGGGAGGCAGTGACCATGAGTTGGTTGAGTTCAGGATCCTGACGCAGGGAAGAAAGGTAAGCAGCAGGATACGGACCCTGGACTTCAGGAAAGCAGACTTCGACTCCCTCAGGGAACGGATGGGTAGGATCCCCTGGGGGACTATCATGAAGGGGAAGGGAGTCCAGGAGAGCTGGCTGTATTTCAAGGAATCCCTGTTGAGGTTACAGGGACAAACCATCCCGATGAGTCGAAAGAATAGTAAACATGGCAAACGACCAGCTTGGCTTAATGGTGAAATCCTAGCGGATCTTAAACATAAAAAAGAAGCTTACAAGAAGTGGAAGGTTGGACATATGACCAGGGAAGAGTATAAAAATATTGCTCGGGCATGTAGGAAAGATATCAGGAGGGCCAAATCGCACCTGGAGCTGCAGCTAGCAAGAGATGTCAAGAGTAACAAGAAGGGTTTCTTCAGGTATGTTGGCAACAAGAAGAAAGCCAAGGAAAGTGTGGGCCCCTTACTGAATGAGGGAGGCAACCTAGTGACAGAGGATGTGGAAAAAGCTAATGTACTCAATGCTTTTTTTGCCTCTGTTTTCACTAACAAGGTCAGCTCCCAGACTGCTGCGCTGGGCATCACAGAATGGGGAAGAGATGGCCAGCCCTCTGTGGAGATAGAGGTGGTTAGGGACTATTTAGAAAAGCTGGACGTGCACAAGTCCATGGGGCCGGACGAGTTACATCCGAGAGTGCTGAAGGAATTGGCGGCTGTGATTGCAGAGCCCTTGGCCATTATCTTTGAAAACTCGTGGCGAACGGGGGAAGTCCCGGATGACTGGAAAAAGGCTAATGTAGTGCCAATCTTTAAAAAAGGGAAGGAGGAGGATCCTGGGAACTACAGGCCAGTCAGCCTCACCTCAGTCCCTGGAAAAATCATGGAGCAGGTCCTCAAAGAATCAATCCTGAAGCACTTACATGAGAGGAAAGTGATCAGGAACAGTCAGCATGGATTCACCAAGGGAAGGTCATGCCTGACTAATCTAATCGCCTTTTATGATGAGATTACTGGTTCTGTGGATGAAGGGAAAGCAGTGGATGTATTGTTTCTTGACTTTAGCAAAGCTTTTGACACTGTCTCCCACAGTATTCTTGTCAGCAAGTTAAGGAAGTATGGGCTAGATGAATGCACTATAAGGTGGGTAGAAAGCTGGCTAGATTGTCGGGCTCAATGGGTAGTGATAAATGGCTCCATGTCTAGTTGGCAGCCGGTGTCAAGTGGAGTGCCCCAGGGGTCGGTCCTGGGGCCGGTTTTGTTCAATATCTTCATAAATGATCTGGAGGATGGTGTGGATTGCACTCTCAGCAAATTTGCAGATGATACTAAACTGGGAGGAGTGGTAGATACGCTGGAGGGGAGGGATAGGATACAGAAGGACCTAGACAAATTGGAGGATTGGGCCAAAAGAAATCTGATGAGGTTCAATAAGGATAAGTGCAGGGTCCTGCACTTAGGATGGAAGAATCCAATGCACCGCTACAGACTAGGGACCGAATGGCTAGGCAGCAGTTCTGCGGAAAAGGACCTAGGGGTGACAGTGGACGAGAAGCTGGATATGAGTCAACAGTGTGCCCTTGTTGCCAAGAAGGCCAATGGCATTTTGGGATGTATAAGTAGGGGCATAGCGAGCAGATCGAGGGACGTGATCGTTCCCCTCTATTCGACACTGGTGAGGCCTCATCTGGAGTACTGTGTCCAGTTTTGGGCCCCACACTACAAGAAGGATGTGGATAAATTGGAGAGAGTCCAGCGAAGGGCAACAAAAATGATTAGGGGTCTAGAGCACATGACTTATGAGGAGAGGCTGAGGGAGCTGGGATTGTTTAGTCTGCAGAAGAGAAGAATGAGGGGGGATTTGATAGCTGCTTTCAACTACCTGAAAGGGGGTTCCAAAGAGGATGGCTCTAGACTGTTCTCAATGGTAGCAGATGACAGAACGAGGAGTAATGGTCTCAAGTTGCAATGGGGGAGGTTTAGATTGGATATTAGGAAAAACTTTTTCACTAAGAGGGTGGTGAAACACTGGAATGCGTTACCTAGGGAGGTGGTAGAATCTCCTTCCTTAGAGGTTTTTAAGGTCAGGCTTGACAAAGCCCTGGCTGGGATGATTTAACTGGGAATTGGTCCTGCTTCGAGCAGGGGGTTGGACTAGATGACCTTCTGGGGTCCCTTCCAACCCTGATATTCTATGATTCTATGATTTCCCCCTCCTCCCCCCTGTGCCCAATCCTGGACTATTATCCTGGGTCTTGTTTTGTCTCAACTGGAATTGTACACCACTAAGGGGCTCTCTACTATTAATTGTACTCTTTGTATCTGTCTTTTTGGGTGGGGGTTTGGGTTGGATGGTCATGGTGGTCTCCCATCTGACCTTGGAGTCTTCGGGTCCCGCTGCTCATCACCTTTCTTTGTGGGCCTTGGGGAGGATGGGATTGCTTGCATTGGCCTTAACGTGCACATAACACTTGTTGCTGTGTACTACGATAATGACTAATCTAATCCCATGCTTCAAGTCTTCAGCCAGTTGCCTGCAGGGGTCAGGAAGTAAATTTTTCCCTGATGCATATTTGTAAACGGGTTTTTTTCCTGTCCTCCTCTGAAATATCAGAGGCTGGCCACAACCAGAGATGAGATAGCAATTGGGGTAGATCCATGTTCTGAGGTGGGTCAAAAAATTCTCTCTCTTACATGCCTGGCTGGTGTATCTTGCTCACATGCTTATGGTCTAAAATTTGGGGTCAGGAAAGAAATCTCTTCCCCCCCCCCCCCATATCCCCAGTCAGACTGGCTGGACTATGGGAGTTTTCTGCCTTCCTCTGCAATGCTGGGCACGGGTCACTTGCTGGTTTGAACTAGAATAAATGGTGGATTCTCTGTAACTTTTAGGTTTCGGAGTAGCAGCCGTGTTAGTCTGTATTCGCAAAAAGAAAGGGAAGACTTGTGGCACCTTAGAGACTAACCAATTTATTTGAGCATAAGCTTTCTTTCAATCAAGATTTCAGTAACCCAGCCAGTGGTTACGGGCCTACTACAAAAGGGGATGGGTGAGGTTCTCGCCTTCCTTGGCAGCTCATAGACATAGTTCTAAGAGCAAACTCTTTGGCTTTGGAAAGCACTGGGATGCACTGAGAGTCAAGATGTTCCAAATCCCACTCAAAGTTGAATGCTGCATTGCTGTAGCCATGTTGTTTGCTCCTGAAAACTACACTCTACGTGTAACCATCTAACAAAGTGTAGCTTCCTAGGAGTGGGTTGTGCTGGCAGATCTGCCTTCCCACATGTTTGCAGTTATGACAAAGAAATGTTGTTTGAATGGGAAAGCAAATGGATTCCTCATCCCTGTGCATGCCTGCACCCCTGGGACTCGGGATGTATGCCAAGTGAAGGGGAAGTGTTTGTGGGAGCCCCTGTTAAAATATTGGCAGCACAGCACAGACGGGCTCAATTCCTGGCTCTGGTTTCTGGGAACCAAGCACGTTCAAAGTTGCACAGCTTTGGGTTAAACTCTGTGGCGTGTGTCCACAAATGAGACTTCCTGTCTTGGAGAACCCCTGAGCTCACGGCCCCAACCCTGCAGCCACCCCGGACAGAGAGGATCTGCTGCCCAAGTATTTGCAGAACCAGTGTGTCACGGGCTGTGACCAGAGGTCTAATGACAGGGGACAAGAACGGCATGAGCTTAAAACAAGCCACTGAAACCGTTAAATACCAGCCTGAGAGAGCCCAGTGTGATGCCCGAGACCCTGCTCTCCCACCAATGGCATCAACTTCAACTCCGTCTCCATTCCTGTTCAGTTAGTGAAGTCTAAATTTCTTGTCCACTGTCAGTAAAATACACATTCTGTTCAGCTTCCTAGGCCCCCCTCAGGGACTGGCTGGCTGTGGGCCTGAGAAATATAAGGGAACATGTTACGGTTTCATCCTATACACAGAGAAATTAGATAAAAACCTACATATTCTCGCTGGAAGGTTGCTACATAACCCTACTTTATTTCTTAGAATTCAAAATTGAACATACGAGAACCCCAAAATAGAGAGAGACAAAGAAGGCTGCCTTCTAAAACGGAGAGGGGCAACTCTCCCTACCTTACTCCAGGCTGGCTCTTGGCAGACTAAACTCACGCTTCCCTATGGAGCCCCCTAGCCTGTAAGCAGGACCAGGAAAACCCCATAGAATTTAAAGTGATGACAGTTTTCAATACACCACAGAACACACTATAAAAAGGTTGGAAGCATCTGAGCACGTTATTGGTGCTTAACCATTACAATAAAAAAATAAACACTGGTGAGGCCTTTTTATGCTCATTGGAGCAGTACTGGAAAGAGGGAGATGCTTTTTAAAGTATTTGACTGGGACGTGCCTTATGGAGTAGTGGTGTGCCTTTTGTTCCCACTAAAGCACTCTGGGGGTTGGCAGAGCCCTTTCTGGTTGGCCACAGAGGGTCGACTGGTCAGATGACTTGAACCTAGCCCTCCACTTTCTTTCCAGTTGCTTCTACATCTCTTCAGCCTCTTTCTTGCAAAGAAATCCCTAGAAGCCTGTAAAAATGACTGGACAAGCGGAAGTCAAGCCGGGTTGCTTCTGCTAGTAGGTGATGCTATGAAAGGGGAAAGAGGAACTGGAACGACGAGTGGCATTTGGGATGTCAGCCACCAATGAGAGAATGACTGTCCACAAAAACAAGGCAGCCTGTCCCAGAAAGAAGGACACGCCATGGCAACGGAGCACGTACGGGGGAGAGAAGGACAAAGGGACCAAATGGCTGGGAAGCATGTGGAGGGAAATAAGAAGGTGGAATGGAACAGATGAAATGAAGAGCAAAACACTTATCACATTAGCCAGTTAAAGATACTTTGCATTCTTTCCTGACATCACTTCCCCAGCTGAGCAGTTGCCACTGATGTTTTACAATCAATGAATGGAAGGGGAAGTGTCCACCAGACAGTATCTCTAAGAAGCTGTGACCCCCTGCCCTAAAGTGAATCCGTGAGGGTCTCAATAGCAGAAGTAGTATTTAGTTTTTCAAATTATTATAATGGTTTGGTGCCAACGCTGGCTTCTCACGGGTATGTGTGTGTGACTTGCGTGCCCTTTCCTTGTAATCGTCAATACTCTAAGCCCTTTAGTACGTTCTACATGATTACATCAATCCAGGACAATCAAGGCAGCCTGAAACGACTGGAAAGCTTTGTCACCCAATCACTCTAAACATAAACTGGTGCTGTGTTCAGTACTGAACAGAAAACGAGGGCTCTTACGGTACCTCTCTTAATCTGCAATCAATATTTCTCGCTGCAGAGGGAGAGGTATCAAATCAACAATCACATACATCTTGATTTTGAGAAGGGCAGCCCAAATGCATAAAGTTGCACATACCTCTAGAAATGTCCTCTTTAAGCTGCTGGGACAAATGCATCGTGCAGATGATGTGTTTAGACTCCTGGAAACAGGCAGTCTCAACCAACATCACATATGAGCCCTTCTGTCCTGACTCTGTCGTTAGGACTGCTGCCCCTTGTACGGTATGGGGCTACGTGGGGTTGGGAGCTGGGCAAATCTTTGAAAATACACTTGCAGGGGGAAAAAGAAGGATTCTACCTGGACTAGCTTACCGTGTAAGCCCCGCGTATCGTAGGATGGTTAAGGGACCTAAATAATACTAGCTGAAGTGATGTGCAAGATCCCGTTCTCCCAACAAGAGCAGTAGGATGGCCAAAAAAAGGTCTTAGAACAAGCATGTGCTGTTTCCTGGTGGCCAATGTGAGCAGCACGGACAGAGGAGGGTCTCGGATTGACCTAGATAAGTGACTCCGTACCAGATGGGAAAAGGAGATGCTGTTCTAAGCACCTGAGTTTCCGTCCTGAGGAGCCTAGCCTGTGGATATGAGGTTTAGCTGGTTCATAATGCACACAGCAGCAATGGCAAAGAGAAATCCAGATAGCTAAGCTTTCCTCTGGTTTGGGGGAACCAAACTGGGAATTCTTGCCTGGCTCGAGACTGCATCTCTGTGGCTCACAGTGGTTTCAGAGTGCCTACCGTCATGTGGAAAGCTTAACACTGGAAAGAGAGCCAGCGGGATTTCTTTTGGGCAACAGAGAGCAATAGGAATTTATTCTTGATTTGTAGAGCGATCCCCAACCTTGCTTATACTGCAGCTTGATAGAGAATTAGTTGCTAGGGCAACCAGCACCACTTCGATAGGGATGTTTGCTTAGAGCTTGATTCAGTGCAAGATGAAGTCAATGGAAAGGCTCAGTGGGCTGTCTCAGGCCCTTAACTGAGATGCATGGCTGGGGACTGTTTCCTGTGTGGATGAGAGGTGTGCCAGGAAGTAGATTAACAGCTCATCACCCAGTTAAAGGAGGGCAAGACACAAAAATCTCCAGTGCTGCTGATCGGGCCTTTTCTATATGGGAAAGTTTTACAGGTTTAACCAAAGGTCTGAATTTACATCCATTTAGTTAAACTGGTGAAAACCCCCGTGCAGTACTCTTATTTCAGTTTAAGAATGGCTTTTTTGGTTTGTCCTAGTTGTACACATTTAAGCTAAACCACAGTCAGCCTCTTGGGTACTGAAATAAGTTGTCTACACAGGGATTTGCACCAGTTTAACTAAACCAGTTTAAATTAAACCAGTGAAAATTTCTTGTGTAGACAAGGCTTGAGTCCTGCTTGAGACAAAGGTGTAGAACATATGCTTGGCTCTAACTTCTGCTTTGGTTCTTTCAGCAGCCTACATTTCTGGTCGCCAAGAGAATCTAGGGTCCTAGATGCAGTTGACTCACCATGTAAATTCACCTTCAGCAATGGCAGAGATGTTTCAGATCTCCCAGAGCCAGCCGAGGAGAGACAGCAGAGTAGGGTCTCCATTCTGAGCCAAAATGGGATAGGAGGCTCCGGGAGATTCAAGATGTCTTCCTGGTCTTGTTTAGAAAGCGACTGGTCCTTTCAGTCCTCTGATGAGAAACGAAGTGCAAAGGGATGTGATGACTTCAAACCAATGGATGGCTGTTTATCAAAGTGGAAATCTAAGGGAGAGAGAGCCTGATCCAATGCCCAGAGAAGTTGGTGGACAGATTCCTGTTGGATCAGGTCCAATGCCACCCATCCCTGGCTAGCTGCTATACGGACCTGCTGTTTGTCAGTTACATGCTGGATAGCATTGTTCATGGGCCCACACGTTTCTGTGCTGGAAAAGAGGTCCTGGTCTGTGTCTACGTGCTGTGCTCTGCAATCTCAATCAGGGACTGAGGAACAAGGGCTGCTGCTTTTTAGAGACAGGCTTGAACCACCTGGAAGTTTGGGGTGCAGGTCTCAAATCTGAATGTAGACATGAATTTTGCAAAGGTGCTTCCATCTTTCTAATGGGCCAAACCGAACCGGGCTCTGGACACCCCCAAATTATTGAGCTGTTTAAAAATCTGGCTTTGTATTTTGTGGCATAAGCTCATCTCTGCTTTTCATGGCAAAAAATTAGCTGTCCCTGTTGTGCTACCCTAAGATATCTGCCTGCTCCCCTGGGTAGCACTCGAAGGGCCTGAATTTCATGCATGGAGCACCCACCCCCTAATCTCATTGGACACCGTGGGAGCTGCAGCTGCTGAGCACCTTTGAAATTCAGACTGTGTCTTTCTGGAAGAGCTGCAGGTTTGAGGCAGTCAGCTTGAGGAGCTCTGAGCAAGGAAACCTGATTTGTGGACTCCTCCCACAAAGCTTAAGCCAAAGCTGTGCAGCTTTGATCTTGCTTTGGTTCCCAGCAAACACAGCAAGTGTCATAGAATCATAGAATATCAGGGTTGGAAGGGACCTCAGGAGGTCATCTAGTCCAACCCCCTGCTCAAAGCAGGACCAATCCCCAATTTTTGCCCCAGATCCCAAATGGCCCCCTCAAGGATTGAACTCATAACCCTGGGTTTAGCAGGCCAATGCTCAAACCACTGAGCTATCCAACCCCCCCGTTCAGCCCGGCAGTGACGTGCTGCCAAAGGGCTCCCGCAACCATTTCAGCTTTTCTTGTCACACGTTTCGTCATGACCACAAACTATGGGGCACCATCGCCCCGGCGAAGCAGCTCGTGTGGGCCTCAACTCAGCAAAGCACTTAAACACCGCCTTCATTTTTAATTCAGCAGGGCGTAAGCACCTGCTTAGGCTTTGTGCTGAATAGGGGCTATGAAGCGGCACGTGGCTGAAAAGCTACCCTTAGTTCTTGAATGCTGTTTTGTCATGTCGACAGTGCAGGGCAGTGTTCAACTGGTCTAATTTGAAAAGGGGGCTGGGGATGAATTTAATGTAAATGTTTTTAAATAAAGCCTGGATATCTTGCCAAAAGAGGTGCTCTAACTCACCCAGAGGGTATGGGCTTGATTCAGGAATCACTCAGTGAGGTTTTACAGCCCACGTTATGCAGGAGGTCAGGCAAGATCCTAACCGGTCCTTCTGGCTTTAAAATCTATGAACACTTAAATAATTCTGAGCTTGGTTAAATCCTCATTTTGGTTTTCCTTGATGAATGAGTACTGCTTCCCATAATTCCTTTGTTTTCTGCTCATCCTATTCATCTTTATTCTTGTTCTCCCCGCTACCCTCAAACTTGTAGGAGCCCTACCTTAAGATCAGGGCCATTGGATCAGATAAAATGAAAGGATTATAAAGATAAATTCCCCAAATTAATCAGTAGTGAAATAGGATAAAAACACTGTCAGAGACACATCTGAGACGAAATAAAGAAAGTGATGCAGGGGATCTGCAATTGAAGATGGGGGGGATTGACACATGGGGCCCACTGGTTAAAAGGTCGGAAACAAAGGGTGGGAATAAATGGTAAGTTTTCAGAATGGAGAGAGGTAACTAGTGGTGTCCCCCAAGGGTCTGGACTGGGCCCAGTCCTATTCAACATATTCATAAATGACCTGGAAAAGGGGGTCAACAGTGAGGTGGCAATATTTGCAGATGATACAAAACTACTTAAGATAGTTAAGTCCCAAGCAGACTGCAAAGAGCTACAAAAGGATCTCACAAAACTAGATGACAGGGCAACAGAATGGCAGATGACCTTCAGTGTTGATAAATGCAAAGTAATGCATATTGGAAAACGTCATCCCAACGATTCGTATAAAATGATAGGGTCTAAATTAGCTGGTTTCAGAGTAACAGCCGTGTTAGTCTGTATTCGCAAAAAGAAAAGAAGTACTTGTGGCACCTTAGAGACTAACCAATTTATTTGAGCATAAGCTTTCGTGAGCTACAGCTCACTTCATCAGATGCATACTGTGGAAACTGCAGAAGACATTATATACACAGAGACCATGAAACAATACCTCCTCCCACCCCACTCTCCTGCTGGTAATAGCTTATCTAAAGTGATCACTCTCCTTACAATGTGTATGATAATCAAGTTGGGCCATTTCCAGCATAAATCCAAGTTTAACCAGAACGTCTGGGGGGGAGAGGGGGTAGGAAAAAACAAGGGCCATCTTGCATAATGACTTAGCCACTCCCAGTCTCTATTTAAGCCTAAATTAATAGTATCCAATTTGCAAATGAATTCCAATTCAGCTCCAATTCTCGCTGGAGTCTGGATTTGAAGTTTTTTTGTTGTAAGATAGCGACCTTCATGTCTGTAATTGCGTTACCAGAGAGATTGAAGTGTTCTCCGACTGGTTTATGAATGTTATAATTCTTGACATCTGATTTGTGTCCATTTATTCTTTTACGTAGAGACTGTCCAGTTTGACCAATGTACATGGCAGAGGGGCATTGCTGGCACATGATGGCATATATCACATTGGTGAACGTGCAGGTGATAGTGTGGCTGATGTTATTAGGCCCTGTGATGGTGTCCCCTGAATAGATATGTGGGCACAGTTGGCAACGGGCTTTGTTGCAAGGATAGGTTCCTGGGTTAGTGGTTCTGTTGTGTGGTATGTGGTTGTTGGTGAGTATTTGCTTCAGGTGGGGGGCTGTCTGTAGGCAAGGACTGGCCTGTCTCCCAAGATTTGTGAGAGTGTTGGGTCATCCTTCAGGATAGGTTGTAGATCCTTAATAATGCGTTGGAGGGGTTTTAGTTGGGGGCTGAAGGTGACGGCTAGTGGCGTTCTGTTATTTTCTTTGTTAGGCCTGTCCTGTAGTAGGTGACTTCTGGGAACTCTTCTGGCTCTGTCAATCTGTTTCTTCACTTCCGCAGGTGGGTATTGTAGTTGTAAGAATGCTTGATAGAGATCTTGTAGATGTTTGTCTCTGTCTGAGGGGTTGGAGCAAATGCGGTTGTATCGCAGAGCTTGGCTGTAGACGATGGATCGTGTGCTGTGGTCAGGGTGAAAGCTGGAGGCATGTAGGTAGGAATAGCGGTCAGTAGGTTTCCGGTATAGGGTGGTGTTTATGTGACCATTGTTTATTAGCACTGTAGTGTCCAGGAAGTGGATCTCTTGTGTGGACTGGACCAGGCTGAGCTTGATGGTGGGATGGAAATTGTTGAAATCATGGTGGAATTCCTCAAGGGCTTCTTTTCCATGGGTCCAGATGATGAAGATGTCATCAATGTAGCGCAAGTAGAGTAGGGGCGTTAGGGGACGAGGGCTGAGGAAGCATTGTTCTAAATCAGCCATAAAAATGTTGGCATACTGTGGGGCCATGCGGGTACCCATAGCAGTGCCGCTGATATGAAGGTATACATTGTCCCCAAATGTAAAATAGTTATGGGTAAGGACAAAGTCACAAAGTTCAGCCACCGGGTTAGCCGTGACATTATCGGGGATAGTGTTCTTGACGGCTTGTAGTCCGTCTTTGTGTGGAATGTTGGTGTAGAGGGCTTCTACATCCATAGTGGCCAGGATGGTGTTATCAGGAAGAATGAGTTTGGGGGGGGGGGGGGCGGAGGGTGAGAAAACCTGGATTTGTGCTGGAAATGGCCCAACTTGATTATCATACACATTGTAAGGAGAGTGATCACTTTAGATAAGCTATTACCAGCAGGAGAGTGGGGTGGGAGGAGGTATTGTTTCATGGTCTCTGTGTATATAATGTCTTCGCAGAGCAGAGCACAGGACTATGAGATCTTTTATCTCACGACTTTTCTTCCCATCTTGTTTCTTTTCTCCTTCCTTTCTCTTCCATCTAGCCTGGAGCTGTGTTTGTGTTTTTGTTCTTTTTGTACTGCTGGCCGGCTGCACTGGAAATGCTGCAGGGATTGAGTATAAGATAGTAAGGTGACAATCGCGATGCTGCCTTTCTTGATGGAAAGGCCAAATCCATGTTTGCTACCAAATCTGTGTTTTGCAGACCTTGCTCTTGGTTGGCAAAGCTGGAGTGGAGTGTCCTTACAAATTTCTATGGTAAGATGATTCCTGCCGCTTTGTGGTTGCACGTAGTAAATATATAATTGTTCTCAGTCAAAGTGAACAAGAAGTTGTTTGAATGCTCTCAGCCCAGCAGCAGTGCGAATGGCTGTCCTGTTTGCAGCAAATTGACAGCCCCAGGGGCTGTTTTGATTTAAAAATGGGTAGTTCACCCACAGCTGCTGGACGTGAACATGGAGCAGTGCCGTGCCTTGCCTGGTGGGGCTGTAGGAGTTAGTGTACAGGCCCAGCCCCACCACCCTGCCTGGAGACATGCAGTTCCAAACTGTGACAGAATTATATTCTGCGCAGCCACCCTGAAAATGGCTTTGGACTTCCCATGATGTGCCTCTCCCCATTCAGGCTGAGGCATGGAGATCTCGGCAGAATGTCTCTCTCGGAGAAGCCACAGCACCCCAGTGAAGATTTAAAAAGGTCAGCAACAGATCAGAGAATATCAAGGTTGGACGGGACCTCAGGAGGTCATCAAGTCCAACCCCATGCTCAAAGCAGGGCCAATCCCCAATTTTTGCCCCAGATCCCTAAATGGCCCCCTCAAGGATTGAACTCACAACCCTGGGTTTAGCAGGCCAGTGCTCAAACCACTGAGGTCTCTCTCCTGTCCTGTCTAAAGTTATGTTGACCTGGCTTACCTGTGACTGCATTTTATTCTTCTTTGTTAGTGTTTAGTCCTGCTTTCCTCATACCTGAGCTCCCGGCCTTTCCCTCCACCAATTGTCTCTCTGCAGCCTTCTTCCTCTTTGGTCACCCAGCACCTCTGGCTGCATCCTCAGTCCCTGTGTGCACTGTATCACAATACTCTGCCTCTTTCCTTCTGTATAGGATACTGCCCTCCACAGATTTATGCTAACTATCTGCCACTGAATAACGGATATCTGTGGGCTGATTTCACGTGCCCGTGCCATCTGGGCTGGAATACTGTTGGAACAGTTAGACACAGCAGTCCACAAGTTCTTCCACAGCTCAGATCAAGATGGGTGGTTTTGAGAGAAGGAAATTTGTTATCAATTAGTAAATCATTTCTGAGCATGCTCAGTGTCAAGCTGTCTGGAGTGGCTCACAACTGGGATGTAAGGGTAGCAGTACCACAACCCCCCTACAATAACCTTTTGACACCCCCCCACCACAACTCCTTTCTGGGTCGGGACCCCAACAATTACAACATTATGAAATTTCACATTTAAATAGCTGAAATCATTAAATTTAATTTTTTTAAAATCCTATGACTGTGTGAAATTGACCAAAATGGACAGTGAATTTGGTAGGGCCCTAATTATAAGCAACATTAACGCATGCAGCAACTCAAACGCATTTCATAACGTCTAAACACATTTTTATAAACCTAATAAATACCTATTTTAACTATACTAACACACAGGGGAGCCAGACTGGTTTCCAGCTCTGCATCTGTCAGTGGTCAGTGAGGCCTAGGGGCCTTGGCAGGAGCTGGCATCTGGTCTGCCAGCGTCATGCTCAGCTGGCCTGTATTAATTTTTTTCATAGAGTCCGAGCTCTCTCCCCTGTGTAACATTACTCCACATTTTCTCATCCCAACCTCCCAGGCCTGGTCCATGCACTGTTATAGTGGTTTAAAAAGGATCCCTTTAATTATACTGATTTAGTTACAGCAGTGCAGCTGTGTGTGTGGACAGTCTCTTGAATCCGTTTAAGCCTGGCTTCTATCAGTTTAGCTTGCACCAAGCAGCATCCCCTCTCACCTCCACCCCCCCCAAAAAAGGCTTTTTTTAATGTCGGGGACAGGACACAATTGTATATCGGTCTTGCAATTTTCAGGTCTCACTCTGCAATTTTTGCAACATACTCTGCCCTTGCTAAATTTGCGTTTTTAACCACATGCTTCGTTTCCGTCCTTTGTTCTATTGGAAAAATACCAGCACCAGTATTCAGAGACATGCTACGGCCCCTCTTCCAGGCCAGACAGCAGCAGAAGCAAAGTCAGGAACTCCCAATGTGCTTATCCACCCACCTCGGGAGGTATGACCTTTGCCCTCTCCTTCAACCCACTCATCTCACTGAAGCATGAAACTTTATTGATGCTGGTTAAGGGTCCTGACCTATTGCCTGAGTGAGAGCTACAGGATTAGATCCTATTTCTCTCTTCCCCCCCACCCCCTGCTTTTTAAACAGGACATTTAAAAGCTTCAGAATTTTGTTAAAGGTGACCTGCAGAGGAGGAAAGAATAGTCTTCTTCCTTTTTGTCCTTGGTTATTTATGATTTATACAGAAGACATTATTTTTAATAATAAACTAAATCATAAATTTAAACATGAATCACAAACCTCTCTGAGGTCTTCAGCAAAACAAGGGAAGGACCAGACTTTGGTCACCAATGGCTGTAACTGGGGCAAATCTCCAATCTAGAGAAGGCCTAAGGTATAATAAAGCAGACTCATTTGGAAATTCTAGTGTCCCAGTCAAATTAGGTGAATACAGCTTCCATCTACTCCATGGCAGGAGTTGTATCCTTCATCTTAAGGTTCCCATTGTGATTCTCATGGCGACTTAACCAAGCCTGGTTTCATCTGACTTAGTCGAGCTTGATTTCATTGATAGCACATGTGTTCTCCACCACGTACTGAAGAACTGGACGTCAGCATTCCATTGCTAGGACAACTCTCCCCTTAAGCTTAAGCTTTTGCTGAAACTGTTCCTAAAACTGTACGTACTTAAGAATTTGGTCCAGGTCTTTTGAATAATGTAAAAAAGATCGGGTCTTGTTACCGATGTTCATAAATAAAACCCTTGGCTGCTGTAGACTGTGGTGTGTTGCTGTAGGGTTTGGGCTGAGTCATTCTAGTGCTGGGTTTCAGGTGGTCAGTGCTCATTTGTCCTGGAAAGAAAGCCTTTGTTCTGGACTTTGCAATCATGTATAGGAGGGCATGATCAGAGCTGATATTTGCAAACCTTAACCCTGGTGAGTTTACTCTGTTAGCTGACTTGGTCATAACTGGGCTGATCTGCACTGACTGTAAGTCATGATTTGCATCGTCTCATTTCATTCAGTCGTTCGCAGTCGTGTTCAAATGTGGCAACTTTCTGTAGTGTAGGCCAGGCCCCCGAGTGTGTCAGCACACCACGTTCAACTCAGCCTCCCATCATGTGCCGACTAACAAAGGGTGACCTGTTTTGGAAACTGGAACCAAGCCTCTCTGGCTCCTGCCACACACCATGAGCCGGGGGTTGCCATCCAAATACTGAACACGGCTCCCCCACCATAAATGTCATGGAAAAGCAACATGTTCACATTGATTCAAGGAACTGAAAACTACTCTTATGCAGAATCCTAGTGATTTATAGAACTTGATTTATGGAACTCCCTACTGCGTGCTGCTCTGGAGGCAAACAGCATGGTAAGGTTCTAAACAAGATGAGACATACTGGTATGAATTATTCTAGCATCTGCTGCTGTTATTATAAAGTAGATAGGATAAAAATGGCAAGGGCTATCAATCCTCATGTGTCAGTGCATAAATTCATCCCTGGATGGACTCAGGAAGAAACTTAACCACTGCGGTATAAGATTGCACTATCGGATGCTTCATGGGAGATATTTATAACTTTCTTTGAATAGCCCAGGGCTACAAAAAGGCTTTTGGACTAGATAAAATGTACTGATCTTTTTCTATGTCAATTTCTACATTCTTCCCATATTCTTCCAAGGCCTTGGGAGCTGTTTCTATATCTAGGCTCCCGTATGGGGACCACATGGCTGCTAAGCTTGTGTGTCCAGCTCGAGAGCTCCTAATGGACAATAATTGGTTAACATGCACAAAAAGTGGAATCCTGTCATCCAGATACTGGCTCCTCGTCTGGAACTGTCATGTTTGGAGAGGAGAGTCGAGTACAGTCCTTGGCAGAGTAGTGTTTGCCATTCTTTTCTAATGAGGATTGCGTGGGAGGTTGGACGGGCCATTTCTGGTATGGAAGGATTCTACTGAGAGCAGGGACGCTAATGATACTCCAGTTACGTGGACGCAGAGCAGAAGGGAGGCTTCTTGACATATTAGTCAGCTGGCTTATGTCAGTGGAATTATAATTGCTATTGGCAGAAGAATGAAGGGAGTTGGCAGGCAAACTCTGAGGAAGTGCAGGACCTACCTGGCCTTACTGCCAAGCAGGGGGTGGTTTGTACCCCAGAGAAGGGAGAAAAGGACAGGGAGTTAGGTACCTAAACACCTTTGAGGATCTGGGCCGGGGTGCTGTAATTGGGGAGTGGGGAGAAGGAAAGATTTGATGACAATATTTTCAGTGCCAATAAATCAGACCATTAAAGCCAACCCAACCTTGTTCCTTTTCTCTCTTTCAGCCCATCACTTTATCGTGGTCACCGCATGCCATGACGCAGACTATGGCCAGCTGATCCAGGATTACTGCCTAAACCAGTTTAAATTTGACATGGAGGTGATAGGGCAGAAGCTGTGGTGTGACTGGGATGAGACAGTAGGGTGAGTGTCTTGGTGCTATTGTCTCCAGACCTTTCTGATATAACAAAGCAGGGTGTCCTGGCCAGAGACGTGGTGACCAGCGAAAACTGCCAGCCTGCCTCAGCTACCCACAGGGTCTTGTTTTCAAGCTGTCAAGCTTCGGGTTTAGTACTAATGCCTATCACCATAGTGTCTGAGCACCACGCTTCCATGGGAAGCTGATCACACCATGCATTGTCCAGTGTGACCAGGGCAGTGTTTATCCCTTGCACTACGGAAGATGATGTGGTCATTACAGTGTAGCTGTGAGCGACCTGATGTAGCGTAATAATATTACACGTTGTCCTTCCGAACAGTGCTTCTGAACAAGAGGCAGCAGGGCGCTGTGTTAGGTTCACAGATTGTATTCCATACTGCCTTGCAACTTGTTTCAGTTTCCAGGGACTCCACTTCAAGGCATTACATATTGGAGCCTATTTTCCCATCACTGCTTGAGAGAAATATCTTGCATACTTTTCTGAACGTATTTCTGTTTGCCAGAAGCTGAGAATGAACCACAGGGCATGGATCACTTGATGATGACCTGGTCTGTTCGTTCCCTCTGGGGCACCTGGCACTGGAAGACAGGATATTGGGCTAGATGGACCTTTGGTCTGACCCAGTAGGGCCATTCTTATGTTCTTACTCTGCTGCCTATCACTGAGTAACTTCCAGGAATAAGTGTATCGACAGTTATGTTGGTCGGTCTGTCTGTCTCTCTCTCTCTCTCGCTCTCCTTTCTGCCAGTAGGGAATAGGCCTGAAGATGCTGATTTATTTTAAAATAGAGTAAAATGGATGGTGTCTGGAGTGTGTTTGAGCTAAAGCTGGGAGGCTTGGCCAGAGAGGTGGGTTTTACACTTAGGGCTTGTCTACACTGGCAAGTTTCTGTGCAGCAAAGCTGCTTTTTGCGCTCAAACTGCCGACACGTACACGCTGCCAAGCCACTTTGCGCACCGAAACTCCTCGGGTGCAGCGCGGCAGAAAACCCACCTCGACGGCAGTCATAAGCTTTCCAGTGCAGAGGCTCCCGGGCTCTATTGCCAGTGTGGACACTTGATCGCTGGCTGCCCTGTAATTGGCCTCCGGAGCGGTCCCATGATGCCTCAAGTGGCCGCTCTGCTCATTGTTTTGAACTCGGCTGCCCTGGAGGTGTGCACCCCGCCCCTTTCAAAGCTCCGTTTCTGACAGCCCTTGCGTGCTGTGCTGACCTGCCCCGGGACACAGAGCAAACCATTCATGTGGAATGCTTGTGCTGTTGAACACAGAGGTAGGTGTGTGTGTGTGTGTGTGTGTGTGTGTGTGTGTGTGAGAGAGAGAGAGAGCCCAGGGACGGAGGCGGGGGTTGATGTTGGGGTTTCCCTCTCCCCCTGCTTCAGGACTGGTTGCTTCCTGCTGCTGTCTGAACTTACAAGACAGCATGCTGATGCACTGTCTGTCCCCCAAAACACACTGTCTGTCTTTCCACCTCCATACACACACGCACTCTTCCCCCCCACACACACACACTTCAGTTGAAAAGCAGCTGGCAATGTAGTAGGATGCCCATGGAATGATGGGATTGGTGCTCCGTGCTGGTCCGACTTGCGGCACTGGTCTCACAGCCCCGATCCTCGGAGCCGCTCCCGCTCGAGGTGGTCATCGGCTGACAGGTCGTGGTCCTGCTTGAGGTCTAGGTCAAAGTCTGAGACCCCGTGGCACCGCTCGAACCAACACCGATCCGCGCAGTGGCACCGCACCTCTCCGCGACACTGTTCGCGAAACCACTCTCCATCGTGGCACCGCTCTCCATCGTGGCACCATTCCCCGGCACGGCACCGGTCGTGGTCGCACTCCTGTGGCCGCTCTCCACTGAGGCGAAGTCCAACATCTCGGAGCCAATTGATCTCCCGGTACTGCTCTCCACAATGGCATCGCCAATCACCGTCTGGATCTCGCCACTCCGCACGGTACCCATTCCGCCCGTCGGGGGACGCAGAACCCCCCCAGCACAGCGTACCGCCCCTCCTTGGCCGTCCCGCTCCCAGTCACCCTCCCCCAGATCGGGTAGGGCATCGGGAGCATCGGAGGCTCCCCAATCAGGTCCGGGCAGTCTCGGACGGGACTCTTCAGCGCCCCACTGGCAACCCTAGTGGCAGTTCTGGACTCCCTGGGCGTACCACCAAGCCCAGGGCGCCCTCCAGGCATCCCTCCGCCATCTCGTTCTGGGTCCTGTATTCCCATCAGTCGTCCTCCGCACCCCACACAAACCCTGGATCCGGCCCCACCCCCAGTGGAGGCTACACCTGGTGCTCAGGAGGAACCAGAACCAGTGACCAAGGGGCTGTCTTGGACCCAATTCTTCCGGTCACCTCCTCCTCGTCTTCTCCTGATGAGGCGGTGGTGGGTACATCCGCATCCGGCCCCCAACCCATGGACTACTGGGCCCTGCAGGAACTCCTACGGCGAGTGGCCTTAAACATGAATCTCCAGGTGGAAGAGGTTGTAGAAGAAGAGGACCTCATGGTGGACGTTCTGACACCAGAAGGGCCCTCTAGGGTGCAACTGCCCTTTTATAAAGTCAATTCAGTCAAATGCCAAAACAATCTGGCAAACTCCGGCCTCCATTCCCCCATAGCCAAAGGGGCCGAAAGAAAGTACTTTGTCCTCACTAAGGGGTACGGATACCTCTTTATCCATTTCCCTCCCCCCCCATGCTCCCTGGTGGTGGATGTGGTAAATGAAAAAAAAAGACGGGGTCAGCAGGGGCCTGCCCCTAAATCAAGGGATGTGAAACGTCTGGACCTCTTTGGGAGAAAGGTTTATTCTACCAGTGGCCTCTCCCTACGGATCGCTAATCAGCTCAGGATCCTTAGCAGATACAGCTATAATTCATAGTCTGCTATTCAAAAATTCAAGGAGCTCCTCCCATCCAGTTCTCGGCAGGAGCTGGGAGCCATTGCTGAGGAGGGCAGACTAGTGGCCCGGACTGCTCTTCAAGGCTCCCTGGATGCTGCGGACGTGGCGGCACGTACACTGGCATCTGGTATCGCCATGCGGTGTAACGCCTGGCTTCAGTCCTCAGGTTTCCGGCTGGAAGTTCAGCAAACATCCAAGACCTTCCGTTTGACGGTCAGGGGCTCTTCGCTGAACAGACCAACTCTAGGTTGCATAGCCTGAAGGATTCAAGGAACACAATTAATTAAGTCTCTAGGCATGCATACCCCGGTGACTCAAAGAAAGCCGTTTAAGCCCCAGCCCACCCAGCAGCTGTCTTTCCCTGCTAGGCCCAGGCAGGACTTCTCCCGCGGGAGGAGGACATACATCAGGCCCAGACCATCGCGTCCTCCCTCTGGTCAGGGCCAGGGACAGTCCAAGCCCCCTCTGGGCCCTAAGTGCCCATCTTGAAGATGCACACGAGGATGGATTACCAGTCCATATCCCGGCCAGTTATCCACCCTTCCTGAACTGTGTATCCCGCTTCTACCGTGCGTGGTCCCTTATTAAATCGGACCAGTGGGTCCTCTGCACGGTAGAGGCTGGCTATTCTATCCACTTCTGCTCCTTCCCGCCCTCCCACCCCCTCTTGCCCATCCCTCTTCAGGGACCCCTCTCACGAGCAACTCCTGGTCCAGGAGGTCCAGTCCATCCTCCCTCTAGGAGCAGTGGAGGAGGTACCTCGGGAGCTCAGAGGCAAGGGTTTCTACTCACACTACTTCCTCGTTCCCAAGGCAAAGGGGTTCTACGGCCCATTCTGGACCTAAGGGAACTCAACAAGCACATCGTCAACCCAAAGTTCCGCATGGTCTCCTTGAGCACAATCATCCCCTCCCTGGATTTGGGAGACTGGTACGCCACCCTCGATATGAAGGACGCTTATTTTCACGTTTCAATCAACCCATTTCACAGACGTTTTCTCCATTTTTTTAGTAGACAGGACGCATTATCAGTTCATGTTCGACTGCTTAGGCATTATTCTGAATGTCAACAAGTCTGTTCTCACCCCAACATGAACAATAGAGTTCACTGGGGGAGTCCTGGATGCAAATCAGGCGAGAGAGTCCTCCCAGAGGCCCATCGTCTAGCCCTTGCACATGTAATCACTGGCCTTTGCAATTTTCCCACCACCATGGTGAGACAGTGCCTCAAGGTGCTGGGCCACACGGTGTCCTGCACCTACGTGCCACAGCATGCCAGGCTGCAGCTCAGGCCCCTGCAGGCATGGCTTGCATCCGTGTATCATCCGGATCGTGACAGTCTGGACATGGTGCTTACCGTTCCGAGACATACCCTCGATTCCCTACATGGTGGCTGGACCGGGGGACCGTTCCACCCCCCTGCCTCCCAGCCCACTCTGACATTGGTAATGGATGTGTTGGTGCTCGGCTGGGGAGCACATCTTGGGAGCATGACGACTCAGGGCCTATGGCAAGTAGAGGAACTGGCTCTGCATATCAACATCGAGCTCAGGGCAATCTACCTCGCATGCCAGGTGTTCCTGTCCTGCTTGCAGGGCCACTGTGTAGTGGTACTGATGGACAATACCACGGCCATGTTTTACATAAACAAGCAAGGCGGAGCCCGGTCATCTCCTCTCTGCCAGGAAGCTCTCCTCCTATGGGAATTTTGTTTAGCCCACTCCATCCTTCTCCAAGCCTCCTACTTGCCGGGCGTTCAGAGCGTACTGGCGGACAGCTTGAGCAGGCAGTTCGTCACACACGAATGTTTGATTCAGCCGGACGTCATCCATTCCATCTTCCGCAGCTGGGAGTTTCCCCGAATTGACCTGTTCGCCACGTGGGCCAACAGGAAGTGCCCAACCTTTTGCTTTTTCCGGGCTCGATTGTGGACACCTTCCTGATCCCATGGTCTGGTCAATCACTACGCCTTATCACCATTTCCTCTCATCCACAAGGTGCTTCTCGAGGTCTGAAGGGACAAGGCGGACGTCATCCTGGTGGCCCCAGCTTGGCCTCACCAGTGCTGATACCCCACCCTCATGGACCTATCGATCCGGTCACCGATTCACCTACCTCTTACTTCTGACCTCATCTTGCAGAATCTTGGTCGCCTTCTCCACCCTGACCTTCAGTCACTTCACCTCATGGCCTGGAGGATCCATGGTTGAACCAAGCAGAGCTCTCCTGTTCGGACCCGGTGAGGCAGGTGCTCCTGGAAAGCCACAAGCCTTCTACCAGAACCACTTACAAAGCAAAGTGGAAAAGGTTTTCTATCTGGTGCGCCCAACGGCGGGTACTCCCACTCCAGGCTTCAATCCCGTGCATCCTGGATTATTTGGTGCACCTGAAAGATCAGCGCCTGGCATTTGGTTCTTTTAACGTTCACCTTGCGGCTATTTAGGCATTTCCCCTGGGCATTTCCAGGCGCTCAGTGTTTGCACACCCTATTGTGGGACATTTCCTAAAAGGACTAGAAAAGATCCATCCCCCGCTGAAGCCGCCTGTCCCTGCCTGGCACCTCAGTTTAGTCCTATCTTGTCTCATGGGTCCTCCCTTTGAGCCACCAGCTTCATGCTCTCTCCTCTACCTCTTCTGGAAGGTTGCCTTCCTAGTGGCCATCACGTCAGCACGATGCGTTTCTGAACTACGAGCCCTCACATGTGATCCCCCCCCATACCATCTTTCATAAGGACAAGGTGCAGCTTCGGCCTCACACAGCCTTCCTACCAAAAGTCGTGTCCTGCTTCCATGTTAGCCAGGATACTTTCCTGCCGGTTTTCTTTCCAAAGCCGTACGCCATCCTCTGTGAGCAGCAGCTGCATTCGCTGGACATTAGAAGGGCGCTCGCCTTCTACATAGACCGAACGAAGCCGTTCCGGAAAACAACCCAGTTGTTCGTCTCTCTAGCGGAGCGGATGAAAGGTTTGCTGGTCTCTTCCCAGTGGATGTCCTCCTGGATCACGGCGTGTATTCGTACTTGTTATGACTTAGTGAAGGTCTCTCCGCCTGTTGTCACGGCTCATTCCATGAGGGCTCGGACCTCGTCAGCAACCTTCCCAGCACACGTGCCCCTCCAGGAAATCTGCAGGGCTGCCGCATGGGCTTTGGTGCACACCTTCACGTTGCACTATGCCATTGTCCACCAATCACACGATGATGCGGCCTTCGGCAGGGCGATTCTCCAGTCTGCAATTCCTTGACTCCGACCCCACCTCCGAGGTAAGGCTTGGGAGTCACCTAACTGGAATTGATATGAACAAGCACTTGAAGAAGAAAAAACGGTTACTCACCTTTTTGTAACTGTTGTTCTTCGAGATGTGTTGCTCATATCTATTCCATTCCCCCCCACCTTCCCTTCTGTTGGAGTAGCTGGCAAGAAGGAACTGAAGGGGGGTCGGGCTGGCAGGGTCACGTATAGAGCACCATATCGGTGCCACTCCAGGGGGCTCCACAGCCAGCCCGACGGGTAGCTGCTAGGGAAAAAGTTTCCGACATTCGTGCACGTGGCATGGGCACACACACCTAACTGGAATAGATATGAGCAACATATCTCGATGAACAACAGTTACAAAAAGGTGAGTAACCGTTTTATTCATCCCCTATCATCCACTCCCAGCTTCTGGCAGTCAGAGGCTAGGACACCCAGAGCATGGGGTTGCATCCCTGCCCATTCTGGCTAATAGCTATTGATAGACCTATCCTCCATGAACTTACCTAGTTCTTTTTTGAACCCTGTCATAGTCACAACATCCCCTGCCAACAAGTTCCAGATGTGACTGTGCATTGTGTGAAGAAATACTTCCTTTTGTTTGTTTTAAACCTGCTGCCTGACACAATAATTAGGGGTCACCCAATTAAATTATTATGAGAAGGAGTAAATCACACTTGCTTATTTACTTTTTCCACACCAGTCATGATTTTATAGACCTCTGTCATGTCTCTCTTTAGTTGTCTCTTTTCCAAGCTGAAAAGTCCCAGTCTTATTAATTTCTCTTCAGAAGAAAGTTGTTCCATCCCCTTAATCGCTTTTGTTGCCCTTCTCTATACCTTTTTCCAAATCCAATGTGTCTTTTTTGAGATGGGGCAATCACAGTTATATGCAATATTCAAGGTATGGGCGTATCATAGTGGCATTATGATATTTTCTGTCTTATTATATATCCCTTTCCTAATGGTTCTTCACATTGGGTTAGCTTTTTTGACTGCTGCTGCATATTGATCGGATGTTTTCAGAGAACTACCCACAATGACTCCAAGATCTATCTATCGCTCTCTCTCTCTCTCTCTCTCTTGAATAGTAATGGCTAATTTAGATCCCATCGTTTTGGAATTATGGGATTATGTTTTCTATTGTGCATTACTTTGCATTTATCAGTATTGAATTTCATCTCTCATTTTATTGCCCAGTCACCCAGTTTTTCTGAGAATCGTTTGTAACTCTTTACAGTCTGCTTTGGATTTCACTATCTTGAGTAATTTTGTTTTGTCTGTCAATTTTGCCACTTCACTGTTTACCCCTTTTTCCAGATCTCTTGTGAATATGTTGAACATACCAATCCCAGTACAGATCCCTGAGGGACACCACTAATTACCTCTCTCCATTCTGAAACCTGACCATTTATTCCTGCCCTTTGTTTCCTGTCTTTTAACCAGTGACTGATTTGTAAGAGGAACTTCCCTTTTATCCCTGACACTTACTTTGCTTAAGAGCCTTTGGTGAGGGACCTTGTCAAAGGCTTTCTGAAAGTCCAAGTACACCATACCCACTGGATCACCCTTGTCCACAAGTTTGTTGACCCCCCTTAAAAATTCTAATATATTAGTGAGGCATGATTTTCCTTTACAAAAGCTATGTTGATCACTTCCCCAACAAATCGTGTTCATCTATGTGTCTGATAATTCTGTTTTTTACTATAGTTTCAACCAGTTTGCCTGGTACTGAAGTTAGGCTACTGGCCTGTAATTGCCAGGATCAACTCTGGAACCTTTTAAAAAAAAATTGGTGTCCCATGAGCTATTCTCCAGTCATCTGGTACAGAAGCTGACTTAAGTGATAGGTTACATAGAACACTTAGTAGTTCTGTATTTTCATAATTGAGTTCCTTCAGAACTCTTGAGTGAATACTATCTGGTCCCGGTGACATAATACTGTTTAATTTATCAATTTGTTCCAAAACTTCCTCTTTTGGCACCTCAGTCAGGTTAGAAAAGGAGGAGGTGTTGACTTGTGTATCGAAGATGTACACACTTTCACTGACGTTGAGATGGAAATAGGAGACAGACTTGTTGAAAGTCTTTGGGTAAAGATAAAAGGGGTAAAAAACAAGGGTGATGTCATGGTAAGGGCCTACTGTAGACCACCTAGCCTGGAAGAAGTGGTGGATGAGATTTTTTTCTTAACAACTAACAATCATCCAAAGCACAGGACTTAGTGGTGATGGGAGACTTCAACTATGCAGACATCTGTTGGGAAAATAACACAGCAGGGTGCAGATTATCCAACAAGCTCTTGGAATGTATTGGAGACCGAGGTGCCAACTCGGTGGTTGCTCCAGGGCTGGCAGCCAAGTTCCCGTCCCCCCCCCCGCCCCACCTCCTCCGCACCCCGGCTCCTCCGCCTACCTCCCATCGTTTCCCGGCCAGCTGCCACCAAACAGGGGTTGGAATGGGGTAGGGAAGGGGCAGGGCCTCATGGAAGGGGTGAAGTTGGGGCAGAGCCAGGGGCGGGGGGGCAGGGTTGAGCACCCACGTGAAAGAGGGGAAGTTGGCACCTATGTTGGAGACTAATTTTTATTTCAGAAGGTGGAGAAAGCAACTGTTCTAGATTTGATTTTGACAAATAGGGAGGAACTGGTTGAGAATTTGAAAGTGAAAGGCAGTTTGGGTGAAAGTGATCATGGAATGATAGGCGGGAAAACAGCAGAAGAAAGATTATGGATTTCAAGAAGGCAGACGTTCGCCAACTCAGGATTTGGTAGGTAAGATCCCATGGGAAGCAAGTCTAAAGAGAAAAGCAGTTTAAGAGAGTTGTCAATTTTTCAAAGAGACATTATTCAGGGCACAAGAGCAAACTATCCCACTCCATAGAAAAGACAGCAAGTATGGCAAGAGATCACCCTGGCTTAACCAGGAGATTTTCAATGGTCTGAAACTCAAAAAAGGGTCCAAGAAAAAGTGGAAACCAGGTCAAATTATGAAGGATGAATATAAAAAACAGAAGCATGTAAGAGCAAACTTAGAAAGGCCAAGGCACAAAATGAGATCAAACTAGCTAGAAACATAAAGGATAACATATAAATACATGAAAAGCAAGAGGAAGACCAATGACAGGGTAGGCCCATTACTCATTGAGGGGGAAAAGACAATAACAGAAAATGTGGAAATGGAAGAAGAGCTCAATGACTTTTTTTGTTTCAGTTTTCACCAGAAAGGTTAGTAGCAATCGGATGTCTAACATAGTGAATGCCAGTGAAAATGAGGTAGGATATGAGGCTAAAATAGGAAAGAACAAGTTGAAGACATCTGATTTGTCTAAGTAACTTTTAAGTCCGCAAGGCCTGATGAAATCCACCCTGGAATACTCAAGGAGCTGACTGAGACGATATCTGAGCCATTAGCGATTTATCTTCAAAAACTCATGGAAGACAGGAGAGATTCCAGAGGACTAGAAGGGGGCAAATATAGTGTCAATCTGTAAAAAGAAGGGAATAAGGACAACCCGGGGAATTACAGAGCGATCAGCTTAACTTCAGTACCTAGAAAGATAATGGAGCAACTAATCAAGCCATCAATTTGCCAAGACCTAGAAGATAGTAAGGTGATAGTAACAGTCAACATGGATTTGTCAAGAACAAATCATGTCAAACCTGCTTAATAGCTTTCTTTGACAGGGTAACAAGCCTTGTAGATAGGGGGGAAGCAGTAGATGTGGTATATCTTGACTTTAAAGCTTTTGATACTGTCTCACATGACCTCCTCATAAACAAACTAGGGAAATATAGCCTAAATGGAGCTACTATAAGGTGGGTGTGTAACTGGTTGGAAAACCATTCCCAGAGAATAGGTATCAGTGGTTCACAGTCAAGCTGAAAGGGCATATTGTGTGGGGTCCCACAGGGATTAATACTGGGTCCAGTTCTGTTCAATATCTTCATCAATGATTTAGATAATGGCATAGAGAGTATACTAATAATATTTGCGGACGATACTGAGCTGGGAGGGGTTGAAAGTGCTTTGGAGAATAGGATTAGAATTCAAAGTGATTTTGACAAACTAGAAAATAGGATGAAATTAATAAGGACAAATGCAAAGTACTCCACTTAGGATGGAACAATCAGCTGCACACATACAAAATGGGAAATGACGCCTCAGAACGAGTACTGTGGGTAGGGATCTGGGGGTGGTAGTGAATCACAAGCTAAATATGAGTAGACAGTGTAACACTTGCAAAAAAAAAGTGAGTGTCATTTTTGTAAGCAAGGCATAAGAAGTCATTTTTCCACTCTACTCTGCACTGATAAGGCCTCAACTGGAGTGTCGTGTCCCGATCTGGGCGCCACATGTCAGGAAGGATGTGCACAAATTGGAGAAAGTCCAGAGAAGAGCAACAAAACTGATTAAAGTTCTAGAAAAATGACCTCTGAGGAAAGATTGGAAAAATTGGGTTTGTTTAGTCTGGAGAAGAGAAGACTGAGGGGGGACATAATAGTTTTCAAGTGCATAAAAACTTGTTACAAGAAGGAGGGAGAAAAATGTCCTAACCTCCCAGGTTAAATGAGAACAAGAAGCAATGGGCTTAAATCGCAGCAAGAGAGATTTAAGTTAGACATTAGGAAAAACTTCCTAACTGTCAGGGTAGTTAAGCCTTGGAACAAATTGCGTAGGGAGGTTGTGGAATCTCCATCATTGGAAGTTTTTAAGAACAGATTAGACAAACTCCTGTCAGGAATGGTCTAGTTATTACATAATTCTGCCTTGAGTGCAGGGAACTGGAGTAGTTGACTTATCGAGGTCTCTTCCAGTCCTACACTTCTATGATTTGTCACCTAAAAAGAAGGGTTCAGATGTGGAATCTCCCTCACATGTTCTGCAGTGAAAACCAAAGCAAAGAATTCATTTAGCTTCTCCTCAATGGCCTTATCTTCTTTGAGTGCTCCTTCAGCACCTCGATCATCCAGTGGCCCCACTGAGTTCGTGTTCTTGGCTTTTCTCCTGTCTCCTGCACTCCCCTGTCTCCCTGTCATTGTTGACCACACTTGTTTGGAGCAGGTCTGTTGTTGAAAGGACCATCTCTCCCTAACATGACTGACTTACAGGTGGGTAGGGCCTATCCTATGCAGAGCTTTGAAAATCAAGACAACAGCCTTGAAGTAGACTCTTGTGTTCCATGGGATACCAATGCAAGAGAGGAGCAGATGATGACTGAGAATATGCAGTGCTGCAGAGATGTCATGCAGGAGGAGAACGGGCCTATTTCCTTGCTATTCATGGAGTATCTAATCCAACTCCCACTGAAATCATTGTGGAGTCTCCCATTGACTCAGTGACAGTTGGAATAGGCCAATAAATTCTGTTCACACCAGTAGAATACTTTGCTATATTGGAGAATAAAAAACCCTCTTTTTTTGCTCTTGAAGTGTTATTGTCAAGTAACAAGTCTGGCTTTTTGATGCCTAACTGGACTGAATAGGATGTGTTTTGCCTTATATTTACTGGCAAATTTTTAAGACTCTGCATTGGAGGGAAATCAGTACATTCTGTCAAGGAGGCTTATTTGGTTAGTCAGTGACCATTTTAAAAAACCAAATAACCTGTGACCTTTCGAATTACAGTTTTATGGGCATTCCAGTATCTCAGTAATTTTTGATAGGGTTAGGGTGACCAGACAGCAAGTGTGAAAAATCGGGACAAGGGGTGGAGGGGCAATAGGACCCTATAAAAGAAAAAGACCCAAAAATCGGGACTGTTCCTATAAAATCGGGACATCTGGTCACCCTAGATAGGGTGATAATATATTTATGAAGAAACATGTCCTCTTGTCACTGCCTAGGACTTCAGGCACACTATCACCTTATGACTATTTTGAAGGCAACTGAAACACCTTGTTCCTTCATCTCAACTGTCACAATTGCTTGTTTAAAGGAGCTCTGCGCTGATTAGTTGTCATATCCGCAGAAATATTTTCTGAATAAGAATATGGGTGAAATCCTGGCCCCACTGAGGATTTTGCCCATTGAAAATTAAGTTTCAAAAAGGTTTTTAGAAATACCTGTTTCTGCTCCAATACCACCATGGTTGGTGCCACTGTCTTTTAATGAGGGCTGCCATTTTACTGATGTTTCTAGGGATGAAATCTTGTAGTTTGAGACTGAGAATATAACAACAAAATAATTCCTGACAACAACTTGTCTCATTCATTTTTAATGTTTAGAGATGCTAAGCTATCTCTCAGACCCGGTCACTAGACTTGATGGCTTTTTACTGTTTATTTTTTAAATGATATTTAAGATGCATTTTTTCTACTGATTCATGTTTCTTGGTAATTAGAAGAAATGATTAGAACATCTTGTGTATTACATTGCAGTTCTCTGCTGAGCCCTCTGTTTGTAATCAATGTCAGTAATTCAATTCCAATTTATAAAATATTGGAAACAGAGATGCAGTCTGTTTCTCCCTGGAACATCCTGCCATGTTCTTTGGATGATAATAATAAAATAAGCATCTTTAATTCAGGTTAAAATAAATCAGCGATAAGAGGAAGAACATTAAGTCTGTAGAACGAACTGTCCTGACTTTACAATAAATAACCCAAGACGTGCTTTGTTTCATTTCTTTCCCTTTGTGATCAGTAAAATTGCTTAGTACCACAATGTTGCAGACAAGCTGGTTTTGGTAAATATCCAAAGACTAGCAAGTGGTGGTGGGAACCTAGTTCCTAATACTTTCTTATACCCATGTTAAATCTCTAATGGACACATTTTCCACCTTTCTCCCCAACACCCGGGCATATAACCATATAGTGCTCCCATATTACCACTTAGAATGTATTTTTATTTATTATTTGTATTGCAATGGCACCCGAGACCAGGGCCCTGTTGCATTAAGCATTGTGCAAATGGTGGTAAGAGACAGTCCCTGCCTTTAAGAGCTTGCTGTCTAAATAAGCAAGACAGTCAAACTGAGGCATAGTGTGATTAAGTGACTTGCCCAAGGTCACCCAGCAGGCCTGTGGCAGAGCCAGGAACATAATCCAGGATTTCTGAGCCCTTTGCTCAGTGTCCTATCAAGTGCCTTTCAACTGAACCCCAGAAACTCTTGGTCCACTTCTGGGGGTGCTTGATAACAAGCACTGTGGGAACTGGCCCACTAATTTATAGGATACTTCTGACATCTGAGAAGGTCCAGAGGCAGGAATGGCAGCTGACTTGTCTCCTCACCCAAGGCTGAGAATCGAATGCTCCACAGATGTGAGGAGAGCCAGAACCACCCACCCCCTGACATCACTGGTGGATAAAGCTGACCCAGAAAGGAAAATGTAGGCTTTTTTCTTATATCCTGTTATTTCAGGATGCACCATTTCTAGAGGAGGGGTTTTCAGGATTGTCCTCCAAAGCACGCTGACTTCAGTGGTTGTAATGTTGCCAATAGCAGTGGGTGGGGTGGAGAAGATCTGTCTTATTAGCCCCCTGGACATATTGCATTAAATACTCTGGCTATAGTACTTCAAGCTTGGCATCTCGGTATTTCTTTTTCAGTGTGCTTTCCAGACCTATTGCTTGCAGTCTAAGCGCATGCTAGCCTGGCTTTTATTGATCTGTATTGATGAGGCAGAAGGAAGGAAAGATCTTATTGTAACCAGTGACTATACTGGAGGAAAAGGGAAGTTTCTCCTCAGTAAAGTTAATAGAGGAAATCAACAAGGAAAAACAGAATCAGCTGTTAGGTCTTCTTTCCCGCAGGGGTCCACACACACTTTCCCCATCACAAGAACTTTGTGTTGTATTAATGTAGAGTATTTTTTGGAAAACAAAGCAAAGGAAAAAAAGGAAGATCTTGCTATCCTCAATAGCACAGAGCAGGTTGAAAAATGGTAGGTATGTGTTGATGATCTTATACAAAAACTTCATTTTAAAAAATATAATACCCGTCCTATCATCCTCAGTGATGAAAATGTTTTGCCTTTCAAAACCACTTTGTTTTTCCCTCCTCTTTTTACCCCCCTCAAACCTTTTTTGGTGGGAAAATGAAAAAAAGGGGACATAGAAGTGGAGGGAATTTAAAGATTTTGATTTAAGAAAAAGTTGTCCAATCAGAAAATTTGGGAAAAAAAAGGAAATTGCTTTGCAAAAGCAATATTTTGTATTTAAAAAGCCATTTTTCTTCTTAAAAACTTCCTAAATAAATAAATTTAAAAAGTTTACAAATCCTTGCCATGTAACTATCAGAATCAAAACAATTATTACAATAGATAGCTTTTGTTTAAAGAGACATTATACACGAATATAGTCATCAGATCTTTCTATTTCATCGTGTGTGACCATATTTCAGCGTGAACATCATTACAACACCCATGTAATTTCTAATGATTTTAATAATTTGAGTAAAATCTCTGCATACACATGTGTAACTGGCCAGGCATGTTTAGCAAATGTTAATATTAAAAAAAAATAGGTGTGTTGTTTTGTTTTGGTGGGGTGGTTTTTTAATTTTTTTAAAATTTTTTGCAGGCAAATGTACTTTGAGTATTGAGAAAAGGTAACCAAATATCTAAGTATCTGTCTGTCCATTTTGCTGGTTGTGTGATTGGTGTGTTAATTTTTCCACAACTTCCCCCCCCCCCCGTTTTTTTTTTTAAACCGTTCCTCTAGGGTTGAGCTATTTTTTCTTGCTCCAATGAGAGGCTACCAATAGCTGAGCAGCTATTAGCAGAAGAAAGATTAATTCTTCATTTCCTTTTGTGGGACCATTTCCACTGGGAAGCCCCAAGAGGATTGCCAAAGAATCATTTGGTAATAAAACCCAACAATTTGTGGTATGTAGTTATGGATTGAACTGGAGTACTCTCTAATGACTGGACATGTCCACCATCTATACTTAAAAATTTCCTCTTTCACCAGAATTTCTCCAACATTTATCCCCATTCTATCTATCTATTTATTTAACCTGAGTGGTCTGAGATACCATTGAAACAATACCTTAAAGAAATTGTCTTGTGTTGTGTTCCAGGCTGAGATTGCTGGCCCTGTTTTTTCAGAGCAAAGCCCATTCCTCTAGGGTAATTTGTCTATCCAGGATTTTTTTTCCCAATGCATCATCTATGGACACTTTGCAGATAGCTTTCTAACAAAAAAGATTTATATAAATTATTTTTTTGTCTTCTAATTGACCAGATGCCATTGCTTCTATTAAAGTTAGCTTCTGTAGGCTTACTAGAAAGTTGAGAAACATAATGCCTGACTTGAAAGTAGTGGTACCAAGGGAGAGTGGACCAGTTAAAGGTAGCTTTGATCTCTAAATAAATTAGAAAAGTTTCTTTACTGGCCTGCTTTGTGTATTCTATGGCTTTCCCAATCTTTGAAGCGCCGGTTTGCAATTTGGGTTAAAATCTGGATTATTTGCAATGGGGTGTCATTGCTAAGGGAAAAGAGTTTATCTCCTCTCTAGTTCAATCCTAAACCCACAGAGTAGCCTTTGCTAAAGGATGTGTAAATTTCTGGAGGGTGGGATTTTTCATTAATCCATGGTAGCCAAGCGATGTTCATACTTTCACAATTTTCTTGTTCACTAAAGACCCAGGGTTTGACTGGATAAAGCACCCCCAATCCACTACTGCTTTGAGTTGACTGGCTTGATAGCACCATAGAATATTTGAAGCAGGTAGTCTACAGCTGCTTAATGGGCCTGCACATCTAATCTGCTCTGACTCTTGGTCTTTCTTCATAAAAGGCCATTTTTCATTTTATTTTTTTTTAAGTTTAGAATAAAAATTTTCAACCAGCTCTAACTGGTTTACTTTTCCATGATGTCATAGAGGTGGTCTTTGCCCTGTAGTGACTGCATGGCTTGTTCTATGGGATTGCTCTTTATCTGTGGCTTCACTTTTTTCTTCCAGGTGGTTTCTACTTAGCTTGTTATGTCTGAGTCATTGGCAAATGTAGGGAACTTTTCAGTGTTTCATTTGATTGCTTGAACCCATTTGTTCAGTATTAACCTAGAATTACCTGATTGGTTGGCAGAGCTCTTTAATTCCTAAGTAGAAGAGAATCCTTACCTTCTCAGATGTACTTGGGAGCTCTGAGCAAAACGAGGAAAAAGCTTATCTATTGATCTGTACTAATTGATGCTGCCCACTGACACTGATTTTGGATGCTTGGCTTCCTCAGTATCCCTCAGACTGGGGGGCGGGGAGAGAGGGAGGTATGACAGCTAAGGCGGACTTATTTTCCAGAGCCTGACTTGTCCATTTTCCTTAATGTTTGGTAAAGGTGGACACTGGGGAGGAAGCATCAGAGAGGGGAGAGGGTTAGTGTGCTTTGGGAGAGGAAGGTAGGGGGCTGCTGGACGTCAGGGAACCCATGGAGAAGGAAGGGAAGCATGGAGGAAGTGGGGAATTAGTGAGAAAGGCAAGGCAAAGAAGTCATGGGAGGAGCACTGCCCAGGCCACGTAAAGGAAGGAAGATGCCTGGAGAACAGCAAGGGTGGCTTAGGGTCTCGGAGAAGGAGTGGGGGCTGCTAGAACAGGCCAGATGTGATTAAGACACTGGGGGACACCACAAAGATAGCTCCGGACTGGTTCAGAAAATGTCCACATAAACCAGCTTTTGTATGGCTCAAATGACAGTAATACGCATAGCAGGTGTCCGTGTGCCAGCAGGGCACAGTCTGATAAACTGTGTCCCCTTGACTCTACTCAACCTTGCTCCTCAGGAAGGAGCAATCCAGCCCTATGTGTTTCCTTCACAGAGTCTCTTTACTGATGCGCAGATTTGGGTTGAGGGAACTGTCAGAGCAGGGCATTGGGCTGGGTGGAGCATGTTGTGTGCGGCATTGTGGGAGAAGATGGTAGATCATCCGGCGCTTAGATTCCTTGGAAATTCCCAAACGTGTTTTCACAGCAGCCACTGATATTTAAGGAGCTGTCTCAGTGGGGAGAGCAGAGGTGCCTAGAACCCAAAGGGCAGGGGAGTAGCTTGAATTAAATGAGCGGATACATTCCTGTATACTCCATCCTGGCCTATAAATCCTGCATGCTTTGATTCCAGCTTCCTAGCAGTCCCCCCTCTTTCCTTTTGCACCACCTCAACAGTGTTTGCTAACACTTCCTAGGTTGGAATGACTGGGGGTGGCAATGGGGCATTGTAGCTGGAGGAATTTCAGCACCTCCATTAGTCTGACATAGCTCGAGTCTGTAGGCCTTCAGAGCACCTATAAGGCTTCTGCCCGAGTGGATTTGTGGGGGGGAATGTGTCTCCTTTATCCTGGGGGGTGTCTATTCAGAGCTCACTTTGGTCAGCATGTGGTGTATTTTTTTTTAAATTTATTTTAAATATGCACAGAGAATGTTTGCTGGAAGCATTGGCAACCTAAAAAGTAAATAAATAGAGCAGTCCTGGAATTCACTAATCTATCGTGGAGAGAGGCTTGTCACAGCAGCCGGAGGGCATGACTGTGTGTGTCAAACCCGGCTGAGCTCAAAAGAGATTGAATTTAAGTTTCTCTTCATCTGTCAATTATATCTTCATTGCTGGCTTCAGGAGCACAGATGGGGGAGATTTGGCTGATAACAGCCGCCTTCCGTTTCTCGCATGCCTCCCGTTGGGGAACAATCCCTGTGTGTTTTACAAACACAGGAGCAGGTTCTGCACAAGGGGAGGAAAGCTGCAGGGGACCCATTTCTCCATCTTAGTGAACCCACATTGGGGTGGGGGCAGCTAGAATCCTGGTGGGCTGCCCCTGGGCAAAGGTGGGATAGAATGACAGCCCCAAGAGTGACCCTAGACACCAAAAAGGGGACAAAGCGGGACCATTGCCCCACCCAGATGGCGGGGCTGGGCTGGCGCTGGGGGAGCATACGCTCTGCACCAGGGTTGTGCCAGAAGAGACTCCACACTCAGTTTGGAGGTACGCTGCCTGCCATGATGTCCGCTGCAGATAGAATGCCTCCAACACTGCCGCTGGGGCAGGGCACCACTTCTCTGTGTGTCCCACGCTCCCGCCTGGTGAGGGCACCCAACCCCTTCAACTGAAATACAAACACTGCACAGGGTTGACTGAATGCACTGCTGAAATGCAATCACGTCTAGGGTAAGCCAGGGCCGCAGCCTAACAGGGCCCAGCAATCCCACACAACAGCTTAAGTCAGTTCTTTCCTAGAAGTGAACCCCGAATCCCCAGTAATGCAAACTAGAGTTTCAAGTATGCACGTCAAGGATGAGCTGGCTTGTGTGTAATTGCCCCTAGATGGCTTATAACTAGCTCGTTCATTCATCTGTAGGTTACTGTCATCTCCTGGTGAAGCTAAATATTCTGCAAGGAACGCTCAGATCTAAACTCACCGCTTCTGAGCCTTTTATTGATAAGGCCTGGAATCAAGGAGGCACATGTATGAGCAGTCAAAAGGCACTGAAATGAAAGTGTAAGGGAAAGTGCCTACGGACTAAAAAAGGACCGTTTCCTTGGCAGGTGGGTGTGTTGCACGCATCTCCCGTTCACGTTAAGGGAGTGACGCGGGTGCCTCACACAGCACATAGATTCTGGCACGTCAGCCTTGGACAAAACTTGCCAGCCATGCCAGATAAGTGAAATCAACTGCGGGCTTGGTCGTGGTTAAATTCACTTGACATCAGCGGAGCGACACGGACTATCATTGGCTGAGGCGGTGGCACAGCGGGACCAGTCACATCTGTACGTGCTTGCAGGACGGGGGCTCGGTCTTTACTGTATTAAGGGTACTAAGCCCAGCCATGTTCTAACTGGGACATAGAATCATAGAACTGGAAGGGACCTCAAGAGGCCATCTAGTCCAGTCCCCTGCACTCATGGCAGGACTAAGTATTATCTCTAGACCATTCCTGACAGGTGTTTGTCTAACCTGCTCTTAAAAATCTCCAGTGATGGAGATTCCACAACCTCCCTAGGCAATTTATTCCAGTGCTTAACATCCAGATCTTTGCATTAAGGTCGGAATAAGATCTGGGGTCCCATGTTTAGCACAGCATTTGGAGAGAGGCATTTAAATTAACTCCATCAGTTTCCAGCTAGGTTGAGATTGGGTAAACGAAAGAGAAATGTCTGTCCAGAGCTTTTCTTCCTGCAGCCAGGGTTTTGAGTTGGAGAATTTTACTGTCTGAATGCTGTTTAAAACGGCAAATTAAAAAGAGGAACATTTCACCATTATTTCTGGGGCTGTAGCAGTGTCTCGGGTTTTTGGTTTCAGGTCTGTGGTTTCTTGTGTAGAGCATTCAAGTGTGAAATACCGGTTGGGTCAATTATTTGTCACCTGACTGAGAACAGCTGGCGTGATGTGATGGATACATTGATTCAGCGATTTTCATCAGATCCTTTATTTTTAGGATGCAAGGTTTTACATCTATGTTGGTCCCAAAAATCTGCCCTGACATTAGGATCTTAATATTGCATTTTATGGCTTTATACATCATTCATAATTCTTCTGTGGACCACTTTTCTGCAGAGATGCAGGAAGGTTTGGGGACCCCATTAGTGAACTGCACGCTATACTGTCTATAATTATGTTTGTTTTGTGGTAGTGCTGAGCAGCCCAGTCTTGGACCAGGGCCCCATCGTATTAGTGCTCTACAAACAGAACAAAAAGGCAATCCCCGCCCCACGTGGTGTACAATCCAGGTATAAGGTGGTATTTTAGAAAATTGGGAAGCTAAAACGAAGTCCTTTTTGGCAGAGAATCTCCAAGCTGAGCATGAATAGAGGAAAACCCTTTGGGCTAATGGGGCCCCAGTATTTTCTCTCTCCGTACACTCTGGCACGTGATGCCGCTTACAAGAATGACTCTGTCACCATCTGTGGAAGCTTCCCCCCGCCCCTCTTTCTTAAATACCCCCAAAAGCTATGGAATTGGTGTATTTATGCCTGGGACCTTTCCAGGTAGCAGTAGAGGATCTCATGGGAAGCCAGTCTCTATTAAGCAAAGTCACGTGCATTCAGAATGAGTCAGTCTTGTACTGTATGGGGAAAAACCACGCGTTCTTCAGACTGCCAAGCATGTTTGCCCATCATCCAACAGTTCCACTGAGTTTTTTATCATGGTAATTCAATGCAGAGCTGGTGGTGTTTTGCCGAGGTACAGCGGAAGCATGATACGCCATACAAGCCATTAGGAGTTTGACATGGCAGTGTGTGTGTATACCCCCACCCTAGGAGAACAGGGGAACATTTTATTTTCATAATAAATCTATTGTAGAAATCAGATGCGAGTGTGGACTCCACGGTAAAGCACAAATGTTAGCAATGGAAACACATCTCTGTACTTTTGCCCCTCATGTCCTCCTCTGTCTCTGGGTTTTATTTATTCCCTCATTTAAAAAATTCAGGGCCTGATGCATCATTGCCTTAGGCCAGTGTGAAGCTGTTGCAACTGCATGGAAGTCACTGACTTAAAACTGGAGAAGGACGATGGCCTATCAGCCCCTAGATCTGAAATGGCATAGGTATGGAATGGAACTTGCTCAGCTGAGCAGAAACCATTTGTCTGCTACCTTACGCAGATGTGTGAGCGTGAGGCTGTTTTCTATGTTCTGCACCTTTAAGAGTAGAGTGGTTCCCTGGGCCTATCTTCAGGGCACTCCCTATGAGTTTGTTCATGGCGGGTGCTGCTTTATAGTGAGTGAAACACGCTGTGCTCTCGCTTGTGGAGATACTTGATTTTGTTCTTCTCTTCTCCTCCTCCCCTATTGATCTGAATTAAATACAGTCCAGACTAGAATTGCGCGTATACTCTGTATGGAAAACCTGAACCTCACTGTTCTGCTGTGAAAGGACTGTGGGAAGAAATCTCCCCCCCCCCCCCCACATTGCAGCAATAACTCCTAAACTGGCACAGATGAGGTGGTGACACTTCCCAAACTGAGGCAAGGATGGTCCACTGCTGTCTGCTTAAATGGACACCATCCAGAGATTTGGTGATGGGCGGGAGGAATAGGACTTCTTCCTCCTGGTTCCTTTACTTTGTCCACTTTGTGCATGGCCGGCTCCTGTGTTTGGGGGCAGTTAGGTGCAGCGCTCTCACGCGCTGTTCTGGGGGGAGTTCACCTGCGCACCTTGCCCCAGCTGTGCCAGGGGATGTCTACCAGTAGCACCAGCGCTGAAACTGAAGTGGGTGCAACGAGAGCAAAGGTTAAGCCTGTGCATATTAGGTGGTGGTGACCACAGGCCTGCCCAGGAGGCCCTTCAAAACCTGCTGTCAGGGCTCCGCTTTCCTTTCACTGCATCTCTGCTGTTGGTAATGCTCTGGTCTCACGAGCCTGGCTTACTCTGGAGAAATCCAGAATGCTAACCACCCTCGCAACCCCTCACGCGCCTGTTACACCCCCCGCCCCCACCTCAGTATACAGCACTGCTCTCAGTGGCACAAAGGCATACATCTAAACAGGCGGAAGAATGCCTTGCTCCGCTATCAAAGCCTTGGGTCCGTGATCCTGTCAGATGGTCCTTTCCAGCTGCCTTACCACCCCCAGGCCCGAGCTGGAAAATAAGCAAATCCATGGCCTTCCCTCACTCTGCAAGCTGGCACAGAGGCCATTCTGCAGGTCTGTAATAGAGAGCAGACCGGGGTGGTGAGTAAAATAATAGCACATTAGGCCTGGAATCAACGGTTGGCTACCCAAAGAATTCTCCAACTTACCGTCTGGTTGCTCTCCTGCCACCAAACTCCTCTCCCCAGCTGCCGTGCAGAGTCCCCGAAGGGTGCTGCTGTCACAGCTGGCATTGGGCACAGGAGTCCACAGGAAGCTTCTGCTTTGCCTGCACCTTTGCTTCTGCTTTGCCCTCAGGATGTGCCCATCTCCAGATCCTCGGGAACAAATGCGAGGCAGATGGAAGTCATCACTGCAGCTTGGAAAGAAGCTCGAGAAGCAGCAAAATTTCACCACAGAATGCGTTCCACACAGTTACCCAGGAAGGCAAAACACAATTCTCTCGCCTTTCCAGGCAGCATCACCCTCGGGTGGCAGTGCTTGTTAGCGCATAGGTCTGGGGCCCAAGCCCACAGATGATTGGTGTTGGGGGGCAAGGGAATGCCGTGGGCAGCCTCTCCCGTCCGTGCTTGTTGCGGGGAAAAGTTTGAGGGCACAAGAAGCGTGGCCACCTCTCAGGGTTTTATCACGGGTCTCATGATGTTTCGTTGGTGTTTCGTTTAAAGCTCCAGCTCCTGGAGTCAAGTGATTTAAGTGAGAATCTTCCTTCTTATTTTAAAAAGTGAGTTTCTCGCCCTCCTGGTTGTGGAGGAAAATTTGATGTGGCCTGAAGGCTCCAAAACCAGAAGGCAAGAAACAGACCCCTGAATGAATTAATGCAGGGGGAAAAAAATCCCATGACTCTCTGAGGCTTGACTTGTGATTTTTGAACACCTGGGGTTGGCAGGACTGCCTGATCCTAGGGAACCCATGCACGGATTGCCAGCAAGTCCAGAACCAATTGGAACGATCATGGGACTAAACCACTGGGACTTCGCAGCTAAGCACCAAGGGAACAGTGGTCAAACTCCCACTGATTTCAATGCGAGTGGCGTTTGGTCAGCGCTGAGAGCTTTGAAATTGCAATGCAGAACATGAGAAAAAAAATTGCCACGGTAATTGTTCCAAACCGTGATGAGAACCATAAAGACGACAAGTTATACTAGATGGATTGTGTTTTAAATATCATCTTCAAAGGAGAATTTGACTTCACGTGATTGATTATGCTGCACGAAGATATTAATTCTGCTGCTGCTCGCTATGCCATCTACTGCATGAGCTGGAGCCTAAGAGAAAAGGTTACCCACAAGTTGAGTTGGGAATGCACTTTTGGGAGCTCCAGCTATTCACAAATTCAGGTATAACTCAGTGAACAGCTTCAGCCAACCCCCACCCCCCCAAAACATTGGAATTGTTTTTGAAAAAGTCAAAAGGGTTCATTTTGGCCATTTCAAAACTATATCTTTAGAAACTGTTCATTTCAAAATGGTGTTTTGTTTCGAACATTAGCTAATTTTAAAAGGTTTAAAAAAAACCCTGAAAATGAGACCAACAAATGAAATCATTTTATTTTATTTTATTTTATTTTATTTTGCATCAAACAAAATGTTTTTCTTGCCAAAACAAACTGAAAAAATTAATTTTGGTATGAACAGAACCAATTTTTGGGGAGGTGGGAGGGGGGGTATTTCCATTTGGCCCCAGAACTGAAAAACCAATTGTTCCCTGAGCTCTCCACACACGGCATGCGACTGCCACACTGGCAGAGTGCAGTACGTCGACACAAGGCGGCCGTGCCTGGGAAACAAGACGGCAGAAACAAGACGGCAGCGCTGATCTGCTGCCCCATTGCTGTTTGAGCCAGTGAAGTTCTACAGACTCAGTTATCAACAGGACGATTCGCTTCCTGTCGACACACGCTTGCAGGAATAACTAAGAGTCCTCAGCCGCGTGGGTTATTCATAACGCAGTTAAACTTTAAACAGCTGTATCTGCAATTTCAAGGCTACAGATGCATTCATTTAGTTACTAAGGACCTTTCACAGTTGTGGGTTGTTTTTCTGTGTTTGTGTGTGTTTGCTTTTGTTTTGTTTTAAAAGCACTTCAGTTAATTCAAAGCTACTGCTTCATTATGCCGCATGGTTTCATGGTAATGTGACAGACATTTGAAATGAGAATTCAGCTGTGGATGACTAATTATCCCAAATACCAGTATGGCTATTTCTCTTCCATTTAAAAATTGATCAGTGTGATGATTAATCAGGAAGGGTTAGCTGTGGTCTCTTCTCTAGTGGGTTATTTTGAGGAAGCTGAGCACTTACAATGTTACAGTGACAGGGCCATTCGAAAGGGGTGCTTTTATTTTGGGGGGGAGAAGCAGAGAGGGGTGATTAACCCTTAGAACACGGGCCTGCTGCAAGGACCACAGAATGGACCACCACCTGGCAGATTAGAAACTATGGTCCTAGATGGTCTAGCGCCTATGGTCCTAGATGGTCTGGCGCCAGGTCCTTCCCATCAGAGCAGCTATTTCTCTGCTGTTCCTAGGGCTCTGTATAGAAAGGCAGAAGCAACAGCACAAAAACCTTAGCCACAGATCAATAAATAAGTACAGCTGCTCTTGCAAGTACTCTAGAAAAGGTCCCTTCTGGTATATTGAACTTGTAGCATCTCCTTCTGTCCTATCTTGCAGCTGCCGGCTGCTGCAGCCTGGGTAAGAAGTGAGATATTTTGATGGCAGCTGAACGCAGATTTTTCACAGGTCAGGGGATCAGCATGAAATTATTTAACATGGGTGACTCCGTGCTGGGGATGCATTAAGAAAATGTACCTTGGCCCATCAGCCTGGAATTGAGCTGAGTGCAGATCTGATCCTGGGTTCCTAGGATCCTGAGCTATAACATAAAAACTTCTGGAATACTGGCTGGCCCAGGGTATCTCTGGAAGGTAGATGTTAAAAAACAATAATTATAATAAAACATGGAGGCCCACAATTGTTCAGGCGAAAGCAGGTAAATAGGCTGGAATTTTGCATGGTATAAACTTGTGATCACCAAAGTATGGTGCAGTGCAGGGAAATCTTAACTGATTTTCAAAAAAGCATATGTGCGGTTATGTGCATAGAAATGCATGTACAATCATGTGCCCAGTTGGTGTGCTCAATTACCGTGAATCAGTATTGCTACTTCTCATTATTTGATTTAAATCTCAGGATATTTGGTTGTGACGGGATCCCCGGGGTGCAACCTGGCACTGTGTCCCCTTGTCTCACTATCCTTGTGGCGCTGTGTCCCCTTGTCTCACTATCCTGAGTTGTCTCTCGCAATGCCTTACTGGTGGCAGACAACAAACCTCTCCAAGTGTTGTTACTACTCAGTACGACCTCATGTGGAGCCCCACACCCAGCTAGATTGCATGAATGCTCCCAGAGCCACTCATGAATCACACCGAGAAAGGCAGCAGTCAGATCCCCCCATCTCCCAGCCTCGTACCCCAGGAATATACTGCGTTGCACTGCTCAAGACCCTTTCTTGAACATTGCAAGTTTATTAATTGGTTCACCACTTCATCAATGGAAAGTGGACATGCACCAGCCTTTGTGACCTGAGCAGATTTACCAAACGCTTCGGGCAAACTCACTGGTAAAGATATCCAGTAAAACAAGTTTATAGATTTTAAAGGATTACAAGTGATAGGAAAAAGTTAGTTAGCTACCAAAGAAAAGAAAATAAGTGCACAGTCTAAATCCTAAACCTGTAAGACACTAGGCAGTATTAAGATCAAGCAGTTTTCTCACCCCATTGGATGTTACAGTTCAGAATACACAGGTTTCACATTTGAAAACTGGGCCAGTCTCCTCTGTTGGAATCTTCTGAGCGTTCTTGTTGCTTGCAGCGTAGGTGGGGGAGGAGAAAAGGCAAAGCATGGGGCCACTGTGTGCTGTTTTGTACCCTTAGTCCATGTGCTTGGAGAACACAAGTCCAGGCATGTCTGGGGGGCATTGCTGAGTCACCAGGCAAGGCTGAGCAATTCTCCTGGTGTGGCTTTGTCCAAGTGAGTCATTGAATTGTAACTCCCTTGCTGGACAATGGCTGTTGATGGGTGTTCGACACCTGCCTGGGCGTTTGTTAGCTCCCTTGTTCTTATCTCTGGGGATCTAATATCAGGGTGGTTCCCCAACTCACAGCATATTTTAGTGACAACCATAAAAAAACACAATCTCATAGCTTCATGGGCACTAGTGATACACCTGTTTAGATAGAACAGGGGTTTCAGCAGATCATAACCTTTCTCATGATACCTTACATGGAATGCTTTATACGATGAATATGGGGGTCACATGCACTTCCCCGAGGTATAGAGTGTCACACTGGTGTTTTTACTTAAAGCTCCAGCTGCTGGAATCAAGAGATTGCATGAGGATCTCAGTTCCATTAAAAAAAAAAAAGTTTTTAGCTTTCCTGGTTTTGGAGAAAAGTTTGAAAGTGTGAAATGAATACAACCCAAAAGGGCCAAAACCAGAAAAATAGCCCCCAATTTATTTTATTTTATTTTTATTACATTTCATGGGTATTTTGGCCAGTCTTGTGATATTTTGGAGCCTGACCCCTGATTTTTGAACAACTGGGCTCGGCAATACTGATGATTGCAATTTGCAGATTGGTTTTATGATTGCACAAATAGCCAGGCATGCATCGAAGTGGACACAGACCCCTTGTGTGTACAGACCCCTGATATACATGTAACTGTGGCACTTACATGCACAAGTTAGATGTGCAAAGGTTCATGCTTTTCTTTTTTGCCTTTTTTTTGGTTGTGCAGGGTACATGCACTTTTTTGACAACCAGTCTGTATAGGTCACTCCGTCAGACCATTCCTCCCATTCCAAACCCAAAGTCAAAGTTTCAGTTTGTGAACCAGGTATTGGAGAGTTTGCTGCATAAGCCCTATGCCCAGAGCACTGGGAAGCCAAAGAAGGCTGCAGCTGCCAAACTTACAGGATGAGAAAACCACTCTTGTGCTGCCTTGATGTACAGGATTTCCTCTGGCCTTGTCATATTAAACAGCTTTGACAGTGACGAGATACTTGGAAGAACAGTTTATTGCTTTGTCCACTCTTCCACCTCGAGAGTTATCCTGTGATGTAGTTAAGGCACCAAGTCCATGGACAGTCAGTTATTTGAACACCTACTAGGCAAGGCTATACTTTACAACTCTTCCCCCTCCCCTTCCCCCAGTCTCGCTCAGGCATGGAACTCTGTAAAGCTAAGACCCCGAGGGCTGAAATGATATCTGGTTAAGAGTGGTGCTGGGATTTAAATTCAGGCCTAGCAGATATAAAGGATAAATGCTGGCATTCAAAAAGCATCAACTCGGCACTGCATCTCCTTCCTTCTGTCACTCGTCTATATCAGTATTTTATTGTGACGATTTAGTATTTATTATTTGTTTTATTATTAGCTGTTGCTTTTTCCTCCCCCCTCCACCCCCCCCCCCGCCCCACACACACACACACACACACAAACACCTGGCTCTGGTCTCCAGAGATCAACAGAACCATGAGTGCCTCATCCTTCCTTTATCACAAAAGGGACTTTAGCTCTGCAGCTTTTACCAGAGCTTAAAGAAACCTGAAAAAATGAATGTGTTCACTTTGTGTCCGGTGGTGCACGGGCTCCATCTGCAGCAAAGGGCTACAGATTATGAATTGTGCAGGAGACTGAGGGGATGAGCTACTTTGGAAAATGCAGGGGGTCACGTTTTAATACCTGTAATGAATGTTGGCATAGAGTGGTTCACAAGGGAAACCCTGCAGAGGTGCTTCAATAGGAGCCTACGGTTCTGAAACTGACCCAGAACTGCGAGCCCCAAGCACTCAAAAATTGAGTCAACCCTCCCACCCCCAAGTCATGAGATCAGCATCAAAACCATGCTCTATTTTTACAATAATACATTTTGAGTTCTTTGTATTGGCCGCTGGTTTTGAGCCTTCAGGGGGTGCTTAGGTCACATTTTCAAGCTTTTCTCTGCAAACAGAAGGGATGGAAACCTACTTCTTTAAAACATGAAAGCTGTGATTTTTCACTTAATCATGACTCCAGGAGTTGCTGGCTTTAAAAAAAACAAACAAACACCAACCATTGTGAAACTTGCGATGATGTCAAGATATTAGGCAACGTGAGTAGCATAAAAAGCATGAGAATCAAATTCTGGTCTGAGTTTCACTGGAGAAATCAGTGGCATTACTCTGGATTTACAGCAGAGTAAATGAGAATTTGGCCCCTTATTTTTGGGGGAAAAATGTTACTTGTGTTACCAATAACAGCTTCCAGTATAAAACCGGAAGGGATTTTTGTAAAATTCTTGTGCTGTGACACAACTTTTTGCACTTCACTCAGCTCAGACAGTGAAACTGGACTGGTTTCTTTCATTTTCTGCTCCTACAGAACCCTGATCCTGCCAACCCTTGTGCTTAGGAGTGACTTTATGCAGGTGAGTGGCTCCAGTTCTGTGGAGCTGCTCACCTCTGTAAAGTTACTCGGTGCTGAGTGTTTGCAGGACTGGTGCCGGAGTTGGGCTTGTTTTCTGGTTCTCCTGAACCAGCACAGAGCCAGTAGTGTGTTGGGTTCCCAGCGCTGCTATGGACTGTTTAAATCAACAACAAACTGGTTTCCACAGTATTTCTATTCTATTTTTAAAATTCAAAGCTGCATTTTGGCCCTGGATTAGTTGCTTATGTCCCTTTAGGATCAACCTGTATAGATTTATCGTAATCTCCTGTGCGTGAGGGAGCTGTGTGTAGTGTCCCCATGTAGGGCTCCTTCCTGAGAGATGCACAGCACCTCCAAGGTGGGACTTATCACCTTGCAAGATGGGAGTGGACCAGTTCACTGTTGGGATAACTCCACTGAGTTCCACAGCGTTACACCAGAGGTGAATTTAGCCCATTATTTCACGTAGATGTGGTGGTTTGGGCGTCGTCCCCGGACAAGTGTGCATGTAACAGACAGCAGGAGCAGTATAGATGGTAGTCTCAGCTGGTGGGCCACCCACTCAATGGGCATAGAAACTAGATCAGGGCTGAGGCAGCCTGGTGATGCAGACTGGGCAGCTTGCCGCCACTGCCTGTCCTGTGGATCCATCCATACTGACAACCCCAAGGCCCCAAAATCATGAGACTAGCTTAAATATCATGAGGTTTTCACTAATAATACAGGTTGGGTCTTTTTGTTTCCCTCCTGTTTTTTGAGCCTTTATGGGTCATGTTTGTCAAGCTCTTCTCTGCAACCATGAGGGCTAGAAATGTTGTTTTAATGAAAGCTGAGATTTTTCACACAATCATATGACTCCAGGAGCTGGGGCTCTAAGAAACACACCCAACATCACAAAACTCCTGATAAATTCATGAGAATTGGCAAACAGAGGGCTTCATCTCCTGGCCTGTGAATCCAGCACCTCTCACAAGCAATGTGGTTCTGTTCCTGCAAAGCAAGTGAATGGTCCAATTGATTTCATTGGGACTACTCTGTATGATTGAAGTTATGCTTTGCTTTGCTGGTCCACAGCCTAAATTCATGCACTAATATTTAATATAAAGATCAGGAAAGAAATCTGGGGAGGGAGAGATGAGAGAGATGCCATCTAAAACGGGACAGGCCACATATGAAATGACACACTGGGTGTCTGCAGTGAACAGCCCACGTCCTTGCAATGTGACATGGGGGTTTTTTGGTAGTGATTGAATTGAAAGCATGTTGCTGGGGGAGAGGCATGTTGCTGGAGCACTGGGGAGTTTGCAGCGTTACTCTGATTTCCTCAGATCATCAATTCTATAGGAGTGTTTGCTACTTGGCGTGTGCTGGTTGCCTGGGGCCCCTTCCCACTCCTTTTGGAGCATGTGCTAGTGAAGTTCATTTCACAGTGTTGAGGACGAATCTTCAAATCTGAAGGTTGCCTCTAGAGTTTATTTCTCCTTTGCTTTTCTGTCGCACTTCTGATCGTAGACACTTTGGCCTTCAGGGCATGTGACAAAAGCTGCTTTTCTCCTCCAACATTTGAGTAGCTGCACCAGCTCAGAGGAGACTCGTCATCCAGGCAACAAACTTCGGCTTGTTTCAGCTCCCTCAGTCCTTCTGGCTCAATGCATAAATCCCTGAAAGCAGCAATATTCAGAGTATACGTGAGTCAGTGAAGGCTGGTATTTCATAGACTCATAGATTCCCAAGCCAGAAGGGACCATTATGATCATCTAGTCTGACCTCATGTATAACATAGGCCATATTCAAAAGGGACTAGGGGATTTAGGCACTCAATCCCCACTGAAATTTCATGAGCACTTAAACTGTTTTGGAAATCCTAGTTGAAATGACTGTACAGGGCCTGTTCTTGCTCCTACTAAAGTCAACAGAAAAGCCTGTGAACCCCACATCTGCTGCTGTGGGTACTTCATGGATGCAGCTGAGAGGAGCTTTGATCACATACCTGGAAGGCTAACACAGCCGTGTGAATGGGATCAGAGAAGGACAGTGAAAAGGGAATACAAAAAAACCTTGAATTTGGAAGGGTCTGCCTTGATGATGGCAAACATCCCATGGATTCCGATGAAGCCAAGACCACTCCCAGCAGGGACTGTGTTCTCCCTAGAAAGAGTGTGACATGGATAGCTCTTGTTCGGCAGCTTTGAAAGAAATAATGGAATGGTTTGGTGTTCCTTCTCCTAGGCAGTTCTAAGCATCCTCAGTTCAATGTCACATCTGGTTGGAGGTTTGAGATGAGTATATACTTAGCAGTTTTCATATTGGCTTCTTATTCAGACTTTTCTGAATGTCCTTGAGCTGCAAAGCTGAGTGGCAGAATCTTGCAGTAACAAGTGCTTTTGTGAGATTTCCAAGACCACCTGGTCAGGAAAGAAATGTTTTCTGAAAAGCCTTTTTTGTTGTCGTATTTTACAAGCAGATCCAGGCGATATACTTTAATTTCCAACCAGGGTTTTAGTAAATGAACTTTTAATTAAGACAAATATAGGATCATTTTGAAATCACACAAAACGAATGGCTTAATAATGAAACTCTGTTCTCAGCTTCGCTCTGCTGTGCCTGTTATTCACAGCCCATGTTATATGATATGCTGCTAAAACACCCTCTGTTCAAGTTACTTCCTGCTTCTGATTCAGCAGAAATATCCTGACTGTGGACACACTCTCTAGGATAGGTTTCAGAGTAACAGCCGTGTTAGTCTGTATTCGCAAAAAGAAAAGGAGTACTTGTGGCACCTTAGAGACTAACCAATTTATTTGAGCATAAGCTTTCGTGAGCTACAGCTCACTTCATCGGATGCATACTGTGGAAAGTATAGAAGATCTTTTGATACACACAAAGCATGAAAAAATGGGTGTTTACCACTACAAAAGAATCCTCTCTAGGATACTTCAGCATTGTCACTCACAGTTCTGGCTGGGGTGCAAAAATGACTGGAAAAATGTAACCAAACATTTCATCCTCAGAAAAGGTTTGGGTGCGATTTCAGGCTTGCAGGAGGGTTCTGGTCGTGTCTTCATTTACCCCAAATCACTTCTGAAACGGGCTTTGGTAGCTTTTACTGGGGCGCAGCCCGCAGTGTGTCCTGCAATAAACCACTCCCAGGATTCAACAGCTGTGATAAGGCTGCCACTTCCGCCATATTCATAGAGGGGCAGGAGTTCTTGGTCTCTGGGACACACGAGGAGAGGATGTGGACTGTGCATTGCGCAGAGATTTCCTAGCACACCCATTGTTGTCGGTTCTGAGCTGCAGTGTTAGCGGGGGCTGAGTTTTGCCTTCTAGGCCCTGGTTTGCACTACAGAATTCGACTGTCTCTCGACACGGTTGTCAAGGCCCTTGCATTTTAACCCGGGCACCGTCTGACTCTCCGCAACTTGGTGCTTAAAAGGCTCGCTGCCACCGGAGCCTTGTCTACACTAGTCCTCCCAGTGTTGCTTCCCGCAAGGCCAGGCAGGTCGGAGCCCAGTAGCTGGGCTGGAAACTGAAAGCTGAGCAGCAGAGGTTTGCTGCGCTGCTGTGTTTCGTGACATGGTGGGAGATGGGGTGAGAACTACTCTTAAAAAATTATGGTGGGCTTACTGAGCCATTGGGCAAAAGCTGCGGCTGCTATTTCTTGTCCAGGCGCGAGTGTTTCCGCTGTAACTGCAGTGAACGCTTTAGCCTTCGCTGCAGAGAAGCGGCCTGAACGTCCCTGGGATGCTGATGACTTTGGCGTCAGTCCTTAAGTTAAATACCGACATTGCTTTCACGACCCTCTGGGCGTCCTAGGGACCTGCACCAAAAAGCCCCCCTGTCGCTTTTCTGCACCGTGTTTCCCCAAACTGCCAGGGCTGACAGCAGGGTTGGACAGAAGTGACCAGAACACTCTGATTCACAGCCCAAGTAGCATAGTGCTCATAGTGTGAAATCGTGATCTATTTTTACCCTTGTCTCTTTGTATTAATAGATTCATGTTCCACTTTGCCAGCTTGCTGCCCTTCTGTCTGAACTGCTGCAGGATATCGCTGTCAAGTGGAGCATTTGGTTCTGAAAGGAGACGTTCTCCCGACCTTACTTGGAGCAGGTCTAGCGGGCCCAATGGTAAAAGCACCTGCATCCGGATTATGCTAGCCCCTGCACTTGTGCTAGACTAACACTGGGGAATTCGCCCCTGTAGACAAGGCCAAGACTGGAAACAGCTCCTTTCCATTCACAAAGGAATATTCTACTGAATTTACTTTGGGAGGCTTTTCTTGTACTGTAGCCCAGTGGCGTGGGAATGATTTGGGGAATGCAGTCGTGCTTAGCCTCCCTACTGAAATAGTCTCAATTAAGGCTAGGAGATGGGAGGATGCTGAAGTCCTAGTGGCATCTAGCGAGCAACAGAGCCGGTCAGAAAATGCCAATGTGTCAAATCTGAATCGTTTTGCAAAACTGGGTTGGATTTGATGAAGTTTCATTGAACCTCAGGCAGGTTTGCTTTGTTCCCTGCCAGCTTGTGTGGCGGATTGCTGGGGACCAGGGACTCCAGGGTCCCCAGTGCTGTGGCAACCCTGTCATGCGGAAACCAAATTTCAAAATATCAAAACTTCCTGTGACCCGGCAATCCCAAGTTTCATCCAGCTATAGAAAGAAAGTTCAGACAGGGAGCTAGAGGTAAGCACTAGTGCTGTGGCTGACAGGGTGAAAGGAGAGAGAGACTCAAAGAAGGGAAATGGCAGGACGGCGTTCGCTAGTGGTTTTGTCCCCCAGATCTGGAAAATTCGAGGCAAACTGGGGTCATTTTAATGGCAAAAGGAATTGGACAGCTTCATTCTCCCGGGTTGCTCCTGCATTGTCTGGGGCCTGAGCGGGCGCTGCCTGACATACTAATGGACCAAGGGAGAGGATCATAGTGATGGTGGATGGGGATCTTACCTGGTCAGAGGGGTGGAGGCAGAGGGCTGCTGAAGGAGGGGTGGGGTCAGTCTGACTGTGGAGTGCTGAATGTGCCATAGCACATACCCTTGTACAGGGAGAAAGAATATAATGACTTTGGAAATGTAACCTCAAATATCTTCCCTTTTTTTGGTTATAACTGTGCATCTGACTATGTAAAAAGTGTCACCTTCTACTCAGCAGCTCTGCTCCTAATGTGCACAAACAGAGAACTCCCAGCTGGCACTAAAATAAGTTTTTAAGGCATTTCACAGCTCTGGGTGAGGGAGTTAGGATCTGTTCCTTCTTGTGCATCATCAACAGATTTGTTTACTGAGCTCCGGTTACAGGGCCAATCGAGTGCACCCGACTAAAGGCAATGGGCTTGCACAAATGTCACCGGTGCAGAATTTGGCCAGCGGAACTGTCACCACTGGTGGTGATATGCGAGAAGGAAAGAATCCAGTGGACTTTCGGATTCCAAGATGATATTTTAGGGCTGGTAGTTAGGAGAAAAGCACTGTTTTCCTTGTAGGCTGTGTACACGTTTGATATGGAATCACGGAGAAAGAATGAATATGTGAACCACAGTCCCTTTTTTAGTCATTTTTCAGAGTGAAGCCGTGCTCTCAGTCAGCCATCCCCAAGAGAATCACCACTCTCCCTTGACAAGCCATGCACAGGAGAAAAGATGGCCTGGGGAAATCTTTAACTTATTCTCATAAATAGCAACTCTGGGAAGCGAAGTAGAAGGAGAAGGTTGTCAAGTGGCATTTCACTCAGTGCTGGCTGAGAGAAGAAGCGGCTCATAAAATAGCCCTGTAAAATATAGTCTCACAGATTTGGGGATGGTGAAAGCCCACAACTGTTTAATCTCTGACAATGATGAGAAATCCAATGTTCTGTCTGAGGACAGTGCTTCTGCGGAGTAAATTCTGTAACCGAGGATTGTTTAACAACATCTGCTGTCATGTATTTTGGGTCTCTGAGGAGGTCAGGGACCATATGACGAAACTGGCTGTTTCAGTAAAAGATCTGGGCTCTGCCTAACTGGGAAGGTGGAAAGGACGGTTAAGTCTCAGAGCTGTTGTTTCGGGAATCTGTTTGAGTGGCAGCAAGATAACAAATCTGTCTTGAAGCTTCCACAAGAAACTGCCCAAGCACACGATGTTGCACGTTTTCCCCTGGGAAACCCTCTGCTGTTTTCACGTATCCGGGTCCTGCGGGTCTTGTTTGGTACCAAAGCAGTAGTGGCACAAAATGTTGTTTTGTCTTTGCCCCGTCCCTTTGTCAATGGTAAAATCAACTCCGCAAGAGTAACTGCTCTGATTATGTATGAATCCGCTATGCAAGGCGGATTTAGAAACAATTTTGGCTGTGTCTTGAATCCAGGGCTTATCCCATAGCGAACTCAGACTTGTGTAACGCCAGTTACTTTACTAGAGTTCACCATATGACAGTAGCCACTGGAATCAGGAGACACTGATGTGTCAGCCACGTGATAGGGGGTATTAACCATTTGTAACCCTGACCAATCTCATGTGGGGCCAGGAAATCAAGATCAGTCCCTCACCAACGCTCCTGCATGTTGCACCCTTCTGATAACTATGATAACGTGTCCCATAGACAAAGAGTTTGTTTCTTTTCCCACATGAAAGGACTGTCTCGCTCAGATTTTTTTCCAAGGGTCTTCCATAGCTCTCAGAGAGCTTTGGAGATCCTGCTCAATGTCCCATCATCTAATTCTCTTTCAAGGCCCTGATTCACAACCACCATCTTACTATGACGAGGAGGACTAGACAGGACTTCTCTTCAGGTCCATCAATGTAATTCCTTAACTGGCATAGGGTCACTGAGCAGCATGAACCATTCCTTCCCCACCCAAGTCCAAATGTGCTGTTTCCGCTGGCCACAGACTATGAAAGCCTGAGGAGAAAGAACTGGAGGCTGGATGAGAACTATAATTAGACTTCTAGGGTGACTTTCAGATGGGAGTTCTTTAAACATTGGGCCTCGTTGGTACATGGGTCTTTCGTAGCTGATCCTGGAAAATACATTGCAATTCTGTAGGTACCACTTCTCCCTCTGACTCACAGGCTTAGGATGGTATTAGAGGATAATGAAATGTCTGAAAATCAGATATTCTGCTTGTCAGAAGGCTTAATAGATAATGGATTTGTTTAGGCTGTTGGGGCTTACACTTCTTTGGTTGACTTATTTATAGACCATCTATAGAAGCACATTTTTGTACCGCAGATGCCCCAGCCTTTCTGGACACTTAATGCAGAATTTGTAAATACAGCAAAAAATACTTTAAAAGCTCCCCTGACAAATCTCTCTCCCTGTCTTCAACCACCTTCCCAGCTGCCCAGGCTTTAGCACCTATTCCGGCTGTAATTATTAACTCGAATTTTAAAACCTTTTGACAGAGTGCACGCAAGGAATGATATCTAGATAGGCGGGTTCAGTCACTGAGAGAACGAAAACTCATAAAGGGAAAAAGAGCATGACCATCATGCTGAGGATAGAAATAGAAATTTACTAAGCTTTGGCACTTCCATAAATTCCTGGGGTCTGACTTTCTACACGAGCTGAAAAAGTTGCTCCTCATTCATATCTAAAAAATTGTCCCTTGAACTTGGACTCTGATGAACAAGGATGCTGATAAAAACAAAAGTCCATTTTAGGACATTGTGCTGTAAATGAAATATTGAATTGCTTCCCCCCCCTCAAGTTCACTAGTACAATCTCTCACCATTTAGCACATCACATGAGTCACCTAAGTGCAGTGCCAGCCACTGAAGCATTAAGGCTGGATTGAAGGGATCATCTGGTCCAAGCAATCCAAAGACAAACACTGAGGCTTAGCATACTTGAAAGTTATACCTGGAGACGCTTGGGAAGAAGAAATAGTGACCCAACTCGTAACTCCATTGACATCCAGTGGGCTAAGAGAGCTTTCTGGAAGGACAGAGTGGAATGGTAAGAGCGAATCTGCTAGAGACCGGTAGGAACTAGCCCTCCCACTAAGGACAGCGGATGTGGCTTAGTGGAATACAGTAGCCTCTTTCCCCAAGCTTTCTGAAGACCTAGCCAAGGCTCGGAAACTGAAAATCCTGTAGCAATGGGAAAAACATTAGGGGATCCCTGGAAAGGGTTTCAAGCCAAAGGAGATTTGGCAATTTCTTGTTAGCTTGGTCACTTTCAGTTAGGAGATTCCAATTTCTAACCTCTCTGTGGGACAAATGGCTGCCTTTTTGTTACTTGTATGCAGGATGGTTCTCTGGGTGGTGGGGGAGAGGTCTATTGAGAGCTTTCAACAGCCTAGGAGCCTGAGGCAAAACTATGTGAAATGCAGCTTGCCAGGTACCACAGCTGAGAGGCTGCCTTAAGCAGATAAAAGAGCAGGGCGCTGGTCTCCCTAGTGCTGCACCTGCAGGAACTCACAGGTAGGAAAGACTGCCCCCTCCCTCCCCCTGCCCGCACAGTCCCTGAGAAAATACTAACAGCCTTGGGCCTTGCTTGTTTTGGGCCTTTGGCGTATGCTGTTCCACCCTGCAGGAGACCCTCAGTCACACAGGGCCGTGCAGCATTGCATTGCGGTAGGAAGCTGCGCTCTTGCTTAGCAAGCACCTCGGCTGCATCGGTGCACAAACAGCTGCAACGTAAAGAAGGGGCTTGCTCAGGTCGCACTCAGCATCCTCTCTTCTTCCAGCCGCTCCGTACGCAGAGGCTCAAATCTAACTTCTTCAGCGCAGGGAGTCCAAGATTATTTAGCTGGTAGGCTCTTCAGGACTCTCCCGGTGGGTTTGCACAGTGCCTAGCACACAAGGGGCCCTGGTCTTGGTTGAAGCCCTGAGGCACCACTGTGACACAAATCATAAATGCACCCTATGAAGCCAAAAGCAATCTGAGGCCTTGACTCCATCACGTTCACAATGGGCTAGACCAGTGGTTCTCAACCTGCGGCTCAATCAGCACAGAGCTGGGCCCATGTGACATCGTCAGGGCCATACAGGTAGTGTTGGATGCGGCCCACAATGGTATATAGGTTGGGAACCAGGGGCCAGACCATGCTGTCGTAATCTTCCCCGAGGAAGAGGTGGAGCTGAGTCGCACCAGGAGCTTATGGTCACATTTGTTACTGCATATAAATGTATCCCGGAATCACGATCCCTCCCTGCTCTCCCCTTGCTCTAGGGTCCAAGGGGATGCGGAGGGCACTTTGATACGTGCTGCCAAGTGACGCTAAAAGTAGCATTTCTAGTTGAAAAGTGGAGTGGCTGCTCTCTCATTCTAACACCAAACAGAGAGCAGAACTGGAAGAAAACCGGAAGTGTGGAAAAACCAACCTGCATCCATCAGTCACGACACTACAGCCTAACAGAGCATGACCCAGCAGTACAATTAGACATCTGTCTTAAAAATAAAGAGGGGAGAGTGACGCCAACAAGATCTTTGAAGAGAACCTTCAGACTAGTGTGTGCTTAGAGTGTATAAATGGGGATTAACGTCTCACCCTTATTTATAAGGGCGGTCACACAAATTCTTGTATTAAAGGATTTCCATAAGAAGCCAATGATGCCTGCATTGGGCCCAATGAGTTGTGATTAAACTAGAATGCTTCTTTTTAGAAAGAAATCCAGTCTTAATTCAAAGGTTCCCAGTGATGGTGAATTTAGCACACCCTTTGGTAATTTGTTCTACTGGTTAATTACTCTCTCTCTCTCTCTCTGATAGGGCAGCACAAACCACCCCTAGAAATTCATTCATCTATCTGCTTTGGAATATGATCATCAAGACAAAAAAAAAAAAAGCAAGACATTTTACTGTGGCCATTGCTGAAACAAGGATTTCCCAGTGTAAACAGGTTGCCTGTGGAAACAGACTAGAGCTGTGCTAACAGTAACTTTATTCTCCTTTTGCTGAGAGGATGAGCTAGTGTGACCTAAGTAATTCTGCATATGTTGCACCTAGTTAGTGTACATATTTGTACCATGTGTGTCTTTTGAGTCATAACTGACACTGCAGTCAGTATGAGCAAGCGGTGTGCTCATCTGCTTCTGGCATCCATACCGCCAGACCTTTTATTACTGGTGATGATGTAATGTATGGAGCAGTAAGAGCACAAATTGATCTTACTCAGCTATCTCCCAGGCTGAATCTCCTAATGCTGGCTGTTGCATGAAAGTCTCGGTTTGTCTTGCAAAGTTTGGAAATGTGATACAGAAATCACTGGTTGAGAATAAATATGGAAAACCAGGATATCGTCTTGTCATTAAGAGCAGTGAATTTCTAGTTGTAAACCCAGGTTAAGAACAGTGTCCTTGACTCCATGGGAAGAGCACCCATGGTTTTCAGTATCAAGCCATAACTCCTAGTCACGTCCCCTATCTGAACCTCAGTTTCCCCATCTGTAACATGGGGCCGATAATACTGACCTTTCTGTAACGTGTTCTGAGATCATCTGATGAGACGCTGTGTCAGGGCAGAGATTAGTGTATTATAAAATGTAAGCCATATTGTACTGCAGTAGCCCCGAGAGGCCCCCAGGGTGCTAGCAGCTGTATACGCACAATGAAAAGACAGAAACTGCCAGAAAAAAGCTGACCATGGCACAACAGGTGGGTGCAACAGACTGATTCGAACAGGAGCAATGCCCTGTCCATCAAGTGCTGAGGTGACAGCACAGAGTAACAGTGAGTATTCGCTTACCGGGACAAGTCCTGCCTGCCTTATTCTGGCACTGCCTCTGTTGAAATCACTGTGCCAACTGGAGTTTTGCCAGAGTAAGGGAGATGGGATTTGCCCACTGTATTTAGTACAGCTCGTGGTGTTTAGACCTTTTTAAAAAATGGCTCCAGGCCTGTTCCGTTGACTTCAGTGAGAGCAGGATCAGGCTCAATCATTGTAAAGAACGTAGGACAATCCAAAGTAAGAGTATTATTGTATAAACTGAATGAACGCTTGACTTCACTTAACAATAGTGTACCTATCCCATGCTGTTTTCATGGACCCTACAATGATCAGATATGTGCTGTGTGCAAACGCTTGTTTTCTGAATTAAGGATGCCCAGGATTTAAAAAATTTCCCATTCACAGGGGAATCTGCCTTCAATAGCCACCCAAGAGAACAGCAACAGTGATTTGCTTAGGAGAAATGATTTGCTTAGTAGAAGATGAACCAAGGTTTTACTAGAAACCTTGAAGATACTGTAAAGAGTTTGCTTAAGTCAGGGGTTGAGCACAGGTGTTTAATTTAAGTGGGGGGTTCAGAATGTACAGTTTGATTTTAATTGAGACCAGCACTTACCTTTGTTGCTAGTTCCGTCATACAGCCTTTGTGTTATACCTTTAAATTCCAGTTAGACTTGAGGAGAATAAATTACTGGTTAATGTAAACCCCAGAAGAACGTTTTTTCTGAATGTCCCCCTCCCCTATTGTTTTTTAAGGGAGAGGGTAAGGAGGGAATAGACATTGCATCAAACTCAGTAGGAAGTTTAAGGAAGTCTGGAGGGGTATAACTCGTACCTTCCATGTTCTCCTTGAAGAATATTCAGCTGCTAAAGAGTTAACAGTTATGCTGTGTAAGTTACACCAATCTATGCCTGATCCTGGATTCAGTAAAGTCAGTGGCAAAACTCCCCTTGAAAAGGATAGACTAGTGCACATCACACCTGAATTTGACATATTAACTTTAAAACTATTGTTAGTTATTCAAGTAATGGTCGTTAGGACAGCCTTTTATAACCTGTCTATAGTACTTCTATAGCATTCCCCTATAATGAGTACAGGGAATACTGCAGATACATTTATTACTTTCAAGGGCCTTTGTATAGATATTAATGGCAACCACTGTTTGTCTGCATAAATGATTATTTAGGCACATCATTTTAGGTGTGTGCATTAGAAAATTAGGCTCTCTGTGTTAAGGTTCAAAAGTTACATTTTCTGGTACATTTTCAAGATATCGTGTCTGAATCTCCTTGAGAAGAGATATCCTAAAGTGGTGAGAAGACTGTTGATCCACCTTGTGGATTTAATATATCCTCTCACCCACCACGCTGAACCAGGAAGGCCATTAATAGATTTTAATTTCACTAGAAACATGGGCAGTGGGTATCGAAGACAGGGAAAGGCTAAGCCTCCCCAAACAGCCTTGTGTGGCCCTGCCCATGCTCTACCCCCAGGCCCTTTCCTGCTTCCCGGCACTGTACTGCAGGGGTCTCTTCCCGCCGGGGCCCCAGGCTGAGGCTAATGGGGGCCAGCCTGTACTCTGGGCCTGGGGGCGGGGAGGAGGTGCCGCCCTCCCACCCAGTGCACCTGCCTACTAACCCACCTGGTGCTCTGGGGCTAGGGGGGGGCCCACACCGCCTTCCCGCTCACCCACCCACCCGGCGCTCCGGGTCTCGGGGAGGGGTGCTGTGCCACCCACTTGGAACGCTGAGGTGGGGGATGGGCAGCCCGGGGTTGGGGGGGACTGGCAACTGCATGGTGGGGAGGAGCCTCTGGGCTTTGGTGGGAGGGGTAGGGCCTCAGACAGAAGGGGTGGGCTGGGCCAGGGGCTAGACTCCCTGAGCCCAGGGTTCACCCGCCACCCATGACCAGAAACATCGCTGAGGGTCAGTGTTTCCTTTCCCTTCCCTTTCCTTATCGTACGCTGAAAGGTACCTGCTCCACTGATGGGATGTGGTCCAGGTTGTCTGTCATAGGTGGCCATCCACTCTTCCTGAGGACCTGATACCAACAATGTAGAGTAATCCTATTAGGAGGTCTTGTAGGAGATTAATGGGGGTGTGTGTGTGGGGGGGAAACAGGGGCAGAGTTGGAAACTTTAAGGTGCCACTATTGAGGTCTCCATCTTCCATCAAACTGGAATCTCTGGGAGAGCAGACCAACTCTTGGGGTAAACAGCTGATACGATAACTTCATGTATCTGTTAGCGTCAGCCAGCCCTATTCTTTGCCTATAATTATGTGCATATTAGAAAGAGAGAATGACTTCATTTCTACCCTATTTGAAGTCGAGGGGTTTCATAATGTTGAGAGATCAGAGGTGCCACAACATTATTTGTTATTTGTAGTACTATTGAACCTAGTCATGGATCAGGTACTGTACAAACACCAGGTCCTGTACAAACACAAACACCATGGACCAGGTACTCTACAAACACAGAACAGAACAGCATTCATACTTGGTTTGGAACTTCCCCACAGCCGGTTGGTATTCAGGGATTTGGAAGAGTCCATTATAGAGAGAAAGTCCAGGTTGCAAAATTCAGACCTAGATCTGAACAATTCCAGAGCTGAACAATGTTGGGATTTTGATTCAGACTTATCTCTGTCTGATACAGATAAAGCAGTTTGAGGAGGTTATTCGTTTTTAATATAACGAATCCTATCAAAGATTAGACAAGGACTATATATTTCATTTTCCCACCCTTGGGACCCAGTGTAATCCTTCCTTTCTCCCTAAGGGGTATAAAAATCTGTTTTAAATTTCAGTAATGCTTCAGTGCCTCTGGTATGTGAGGGCTGACCTTTTTCATCCCTCCAAGAAGTGGAAAGGAAGTCTTGGAAATCGCTTGTGGCCAACTCAGTGCTTCTTCTTGGTGGATTTCTTGTATAAACACTAAGCTTAAGACTGGCATTTCTCAGGCACCCAGAATGTGAAACATATTTTTTTAAAAATATCTCTCCAGGAAGAGTACAGTAAGTGGAATGTTGGAAATGCTTTTTGAATTAGCTCTTTTTCAGACTGGGATTAAAAAAGTCAATCCTGGGGAGAAGAGAGTGGCATTCAAGCTATGGGAACTGTTCTTCATGTGTCCATCTAAGATGTTCATCGAGGAGAGCCCCGTGTGAAATGTTCTGTAGCACAGGAAAGCCACATAAAGTTTATCGTTTCCTAGTGAAGACTACAACTTACCCCGCTGTCACTGCATCCTGAGACTTGTAGCAAAATACCTTCCCACCCATGTACATTCAAATGATGCTGTTGTTCAGTAGAGAGAGAGCACTAAATAAGCCTCTTGCCTGCAGCTGTGATTTCTAGTTATTTTGTTATCTGTACTGGAGTAAAAAATAAAGGCCCCAAATGAGACGGGGTCCTGCTGTGCTAGGTGCTGTCTATATAAGTGGCTCAAGCTGTAGAGACTTTGACTTTTAGCTTATGAGGTCCCTAATTCCATCTCCAGTGTCAGCCAAGATGGAGGCCGTTACACTGTCCCGAGTTGGAGCATTAAAAGCCAGGCTGGTGTGGTCAGGACAGAGATGATGGTGACTGTTGAAGGAACACGAGGACAGGAGCACTAATTAATCTGTGTGTGTACATTTGTCACACTCATGTGACAAACAGAAACATCCAATAATTTCATCTTAATGTCACCCCACCCCCCGCTTTGCGGGCCTATTGTGATCAATAACCTCAATCCAAGAGGTAAAGCAAAAGTACGAGGCATATTTAGAAACCATTCCTACTACAAAATTTCCCTGAAAAAATCTCCCCCCAAACTATCACAATTCTTGCTCCTCCTATGAGGCCGATCATCCCTAAAATGCCCCCAGGAGTACAATGCTTTATGAAGTCAAATAGTCTAATAAGCAGAGACTTTTGGAGCAGGTACAAACCACACTATATCCCCTTGGGATATTACATTCTGTGCTGGTTCCAGGTCTCCTTTGGTTGCAAAGCTACCAATGACTTCAAATTGACAAGGGTCTGTCATACAGAGACTGTTGCTTTCAAGGGTATAGAAAGACCACTCACTGTGCTCTGTGTCTAAAATCATTTGCTCTGTGTTTCTCCATTCTACACTCTTCCCTTAAGTCTCCTGGCTCTCCTTCACTCTCAAAGTTCCCCTCCCTGAACGAAGCCCCAGGGGCCAAGATCAGCTCTAAGGATCCATGCCTGCTCTTTAAAATTGGATGGTGCGCACCTCTTCATATCACCTCTGTGCATGGGTGAACTTGCTGAATGATTTACTGGAGTCTGCCTAGGGGGTTAAGGTCCTTGTTTATTAACAGCAGCTAAAGTTAAGACATTGATGTGCTGTAGGCAGTGAGTTCAAGGGCTGGTTGGCTTCATATTGCAAGCACATTGAGAAAAGGATTGGCAATCAGGTAAGTAGCTCAAGACCTTGCAACAACAATACTTCCAGTGCAGGGTGAGAAATGGCTCCAGTAGAAGTAGCTTTGTTAAGCAGGTTTCTGAAAGCTTGTTGGGCAAGGGCAGATGCTGCAGGGTATATGAGTGGGTGGCAGATTACATCTACTGTGAAATAGCTAAGAAATACATCTGCTCAGAAATATTCAGCTCCATCCCATATTGTGCCAGGTCTCCGTCTGACAAATTATAGGGCCCGCTTCCTAGAGTGGGCCAGATAGGTAGGATGCATGTCCCTCTGAACACAGGGCTATTTGGTGAGTAAGTTTGGGTATGCTTGTTTGGCCACACTTTAAGGGCTCTCGCGTTGCAATTCCACTCTTGAAATCTGTACTTATTGGAAAGACATTGCAGTGTCTAAGACCTCCATTAATTAGCCCTGTGGCACCATTTCAAGAATTGCCAGTTCTGAGATGTAGCATCTCCAGGTCTCACCTTAGGGTCTGATTGTCTAGTTCACCAACAGGTAAATGAGTATTAGTGGGTACATTTTTCACCCAGCTTTTATTCAGTGAATTACAGCCCTTTAACCAAGCAGAACTTCAGCCACTAATCTTACTGCTTTAACACAGCAAATTTTGTGTACTGAATGGGGTTGTTTTAAACCAAGAGTCTGCAGCTGCTCCCATAGTCTAATAAATAACATTCTGGAAAGGATGCAAGTTAGACCTGAACTTAATGCTGCCGGGCATAAAAATTGCAATTGAATCACTGAACGTTCCAGGCTTCCAGCTGAGAGTCTGCCTGTCCCGCTGCCATATTAGATAAAACGCTGACTCTCTGCTGCGATCAATAATCTGTGTTTTATTAAATGACAGCAGAGAACTTTAGGGCAACGGGGCTCTTGGGTTCTGTTCCTGACTGATTTCTGCGTAAGTTACCTGACCTTTCTAGTGCCTTATTCTGCTCGTGTAATGCCTTACTCGGGGGGCTGTGAAACTTAATTACTCAGTGCTTTCAACCAGCGTTCAGATCCCTGGATTAAAAGTGCTGTATAAATGCAAAGAATAAATATTATCTATCCACTCACTTTTCTAAATCTACCTGCACATCATCACATGTAATAATCAATGTGCCTACTCGCAATCGTGAGCAGTGTTTATATAGGGAAAGATCCAAGCAAACAGCGGGGAAAATTGTCCATAGATATTGATTCAGATTCTTGATTTTTATTCAGTCCTGTCTTGAACCTTTCATGTTCAATTCTGCAAACATTTGATCACTCCAGGTCCGGTAAGGGGTCACAAAAATAAAGTGTGACGTTTGAATGCTCTACTAGTCAGCAAAAGCAAATTTTGACACGTCTGTTTGACAGTAGCAGTTGCAGGCTGTATTGTATTGCATGTGGAGTCACAAATGTGGTCTGGATGCAGTTTGCATCCATCAAAACGTTCACAAACAATCGACAGGCCAGAATTCTTTGCTGAAGGAATTTGCAGATAATTGTGAATAATGAATTAGTTCAAGGATTTCACAAATTGAGAGAGCCAAAATTTGATGAATAATTCAGAATGAACGTTCACTCAACTGATGTGTGGAGAATTACATAGTCAGCAAGTGGTATTACTTTCCCTTTGCTAGAACTATTCAAGGGCACATTACAGCTGAAAGGTAATCTTTAAATTGCATATGTTTGCTGTCCTCCACCAAAGCAATTAAAGGTTTATTGGGTACATTTATTTTCCAGCAGAAGCATTTCCTTTTGCTGATGTAGCCTTTTTAATGGCTATAGTAGCAAGTAGTGCAACCCAGTGCATTGGGGAATGATCAGGGCTGGGGGATTATTTTACAGATTACAGTAATTTTACCGACTGCCTTCCTATCCACCCCCCACCCCCACCCCAAAGCAATGAACATACACAATGAAAATAGGAAACAAGATGGTAGGAGATGAGACGTCCAAGGGTTGGATCACAGGAGCGTAAGAGAGAATCAGCATCATATATCAAAGGTGTTAGGCTAATTACATCAATACATCTGCCTGACAAGGTATTACTGGAAAGAGAATGTGATGATCCTTTTAAATTACCAGTGGGAAATATTTTTACTTACTACATAATGAAAACAGAAACCCGTGTCACTGCAGAATTGTCTCTGCAATCTAATGTGTTGACTTGGGCAAATGGATGGGCAAGACCATTCATCTGACAATGGACGTGTGGCTCAGTGGGCACTGCTGGATTGTGATCTAAATCCTGTTGCTATTGAAGTCACTGGCAAAACAACCGTTGGCTTCAGCAGGACATGTATGTGTGAGTGCTCCCACTGGGCTAGCTCTGGGACAGAAAGAAAGGGAGGGCCAGTACTACAGGAATATCCAGCAGGATACCATGCTAAGCATGTTCATGTTCCAGATCTGTTGCACAGGATGAGGGAGGTGACAGAGAAGTGGCCAACCAACTCCTTTCTCTCTTCTGGGTTTGTTGTCCCAGATGATGGCTCTTTGAAAGGCAACAGATACGGATAAAGGGAGCATTTTTCTCCCTTGTGCAGTGCTCATCCAACCTTCCAGGTTATCAAAATTTTAATGGCTTGATCCTGCTCCCATTGAAGTCAAGAGCTGACTTCCAATGACTTAAGAGGTACAGTGGGTCCTGTAAAACTTCACAGACAGCACTCCTGTAAATAGGTATTCTCCTCATCTTACAACCGGAGAAACTGAGACACAGACATCACCTAGCGGGTGGAGCAGAGAGATCTAGTGGATGATGCATGGGTTTGTGATCAGGAGAGCCCTATTTTATTCCTGGTTCTGATGTTGAATTAAAAATCCTGTGGAAAGGGCATTTTTCTTTGACATTCTGTAGTTTAATTGCTGTGGAAACTTGTAGGTCTTATGCCTATTTGTTTGAGCCCTCCTAAATGCTATACCTAAGGCTACATTTTAGTCATGGGTATTTTTAGTAAAAGTCATGGACTGGTCACGGGCAGTAAACAAACATTCATGGCCCGTGACCTGTCCATGACTTTTACTAAAAATACCTGTGACTAAAACTTGGGCGGAGGGCCGCGGGTGCTGGGGGGGGGGGGTCCAGTGGCGCTGTGAGTGCTGCAGGAGGTGGCCCAGGACCCCCGCTGGTGCCGGGAGGGGGAGCGGGCAGTGGCGCACGCCCCAGGAGGTAGGCAGGGCTGGCAGGGGCTCCCTACCTGGCTCCGTGTCCCTGCAGCTCCTAGGTGGCAGATGAGCCCAGTGGGCTCCACGCACTGCTCCCGCCACAAGCGCTGGCTGCCACAGCTCCCATTGGCCAGGAACTGCAGCCAATGGCAGCTGCGGAGGCAGGGCCTGTGGGCATGGGCAGCACGCAGTGTGGAGCCCCCCGGCCCCTCCGCTGCCTAGAGCTGCAGGGCCATGCCAGTTGGAGCCGGGGGTCCCAAGGTAAGCACCCCCCAACCCCCTGCCCCTAGCCCTGAGCCCCTCCCACACACCGAAACCACTGCTGCGGGCAGCCCCTGAGCCAGCACCAGCCATGCAGAAGTCACGGAATCCATGACTGCCGTGCAGGCCCGCCGACAGCAATTCCAGGCCCCAGGGCGGACCAGTCAGTGGGCCCCCACGCCCGCGCGGACGCGGTCCACCTGAAATTTGGGTGGTGCTGCACCTGCACTGGCTTGTGCCCAGCGATCTGCCAGCTGGGTGCGCTCTTCCGGCACGGCCAGGGCTTCCACATGCCCGCCAGGTAGGGGTGCCAACTGTCTAGTCGCGCAAACCCAAAGACCCTTGTCCCCCCCTGCCCCGCCCCTTCCCTGAGACCACGCCCCTTCTCTGAGGCCCCTCCCCCTGCTCACTCCATCCACTCCATCCCCCCTCCCTCCGTCGCTCACTCTCCTGCACCCTCACTCACTTTCACCAGGCTGGGGCAGGAAGTTGAGGTGCGAGGTCAGGCTCTGGGAGGGAGTTTGGGTGCATGGGGGGTTCGGGGTGCGGGTTCTGGGAGGGAGTTTGGGTACAGGGGGGATGAGGGGTGCAGACTCTGGGAGGGAGTTTGGGTGTGGGAGGCGGTGTGGGCTCTAGGCTGGGGCGGGGGTTGGGATGCAGCAGGGGGTCAGCGCTTACCTTGGGCGGCTCCCGAAAGCGACCAGCGCACCCCTCTGGCAGCAGCTCCTAGGCAGGGGGCCCAGGGGGTCTCCGCGTGCTGCTGCATGAAGGCACCGCCCCCGCAGCTCCCATTGGCTGCAGTTCCTGGCCAATGGGAGCTGCGGAGTCAGCGCTCAGGGCGGGGGCAGCATGCGGAGACCCCCTCCCCAGGGCACAGGGACGTTGGCCGCTTCTGGGAGTGGCGCGGTGCGAGGGCAGGCAGGAAGCCTAGCCCTGCTGCTCTGGTGGTGGTGCGCGGGGACCCCCGGGCTCTTTTAAATAGCCTGGACCCTGGGCAGTTGCCCCCTTTGCACCCCCCATTGACAGGCCTGCTTCTGTGACCTCCGTGACAGACTCCTCGCAGCCTTAGCTATAGCACCTTCCAACAATGGTTTTGTGCCCTCGGGCTAATCAATTAGCCTTTCTGAGACTCAGGTTTCTCACCTGCAAAATAGGGCTAATGATATTTAACTGCCTTAGGGAGGTGATGTGAGGCTTAAGTAAATATTTGTGAAGTGAATCATAAAATGTTCCCTTTTCCCCCCTCGGGTTTCCATTTAGAAATGTATGTCTTCTCTGCGCCGTTTCTCTTGGATGAACCAAGAACTAACAGGCTTCTGAAATCAGAAATACAAGACAAGTGAACCCGGATTAGTTGCGATAGGACGTAATTTTTTTTTAATTCCCACCTTAAACCAATGTACCTACTGAATATTTAAATACATAAATGTCTTTCATCCCTTCATTTTACTCTGCCCAGTAATCCCTCTCTGTCAGGACTGCTTCTAGTATTTCAAATCTCTGAGAAGCCTCAGAGAGAGAAATATTTCACAATTCCCCCTCCCCCAAATATGGAATTTCACCCTCACAATGGCACCTGTCCAGAATAGGCAATGTTTGCTCTTGGCACAGTGACAGGATTTGAGGTCAGATACTTTATGGCCCTGCAGAGCTGTAAGTGGGAGGGTTGGGATGGAGGGACTGGGAAGCTAGAAAGGGGACACAGATATACAGCCCTTGCTTTTAGCTCTGGTGCGTCCTGAGAAACCCAGCTTTAAAGCTGTAAGATTATGTATATAAATAGCAGTCATGGAAACTAAAGCAGCTTGGTTTAAATGTGGAGGGACACAAAATATAGTCCCATCACTTTTTAATGAAGCATCCCTAAAATAGTATTTTTGTAACGTATGCAGCAAGTGCTGAATACTTGGTGGTGTGGAATATATAAAATAAATAAAAGGTTTATTGGTACTGTGATGGGGCAAGGCCAGATGGCTATAGAAAAGTAGTGGGAGATAGATATATTCGCTCCAGGCTAAACAAATCCCTGGTACCAGGATAAGTGAAATGGCAGCTGCTCCAGGTCAATTAATACAGCTGGGGCCAATTAAGAACTTTCCAGAAGGCAGGGAGAATGCTAGGTTGATTGGGACACCTGAAGCCAATCAGGGGCTGGCTGAAACTAGTTAAAAGCCTCCCAGTCAATCAGGTGGGTGTGCACGTCAGGAGCTGTGGGAGGAAGTTGTGCTGTTGGAGAGACTGAGCAGTACACACCATATCGGGCACAAGGAAGGAGGCCCTGAGGTAAGGGTGAAGTGGAGCTTGAGGAAGTGAGGGCTGCTGTGGGGGAAGTAGCCCAGGGAATTGTATATGTCATGTTTCTAAAAGGTCAGCTACCATAGCTGATACTATTAGGGTCCCTGGGCTGGAGCCCGGAGTAGAGGGTGGGCCCGGGCTCCCCCCCCCCACCTTTGCCCCCTGATTAATCACTGAGACTGGGAGACAACAGAGACTGTGCAAGGAAGGATAACTTCTCCTCACCTCCCTCGCTGGCTTATGATGAAAATGGCTCAGTAGACTGTGACTCTTGTCTCTAGAGAGAGAAGGATTACGTGGAGGGTCACAGCCTCTGAGGCTAGCGAAATCCACCAGGAAACGCGGGACCCACGGAGGCAAGGACAGAGCTTTGTCACAGTACTCATTTGAAATATTCTAACCTGAGGCTTGTAAAAACTTTGTATCACCGCACAGAGTATGTGTTTCATATACTCTGTGTGCCTATATATATTGGTGGTACTACAAAAATTGTTAATTGCCTTAGATAATGAACTAACTACATGCAGTCAGTAAGCATAGGGGATTAAAGTGCACTACTGCAGATATTGAGGTAGCTGGATCTTGTTAAGTTAAACAGGAAAGTGGTGATTTTGGGGGGGTTTTTTTCTTGGTGCCCGACTTACACTTTTGGCTGTCAATACTGGAACTATGCTTTTCTCTAACAGCGCCTCCAGGGGACATGGGTTATTACACTCTGAAAATGCTGTAACTAAGTGAGAAAAACCAGAAGTTGAAGTAAGGGCCCAAGGGTATGGTTATCCCATAATGCTAAGGGATAGAACCTCATTTAGCCAATCAGTGCTGCCCATTTTCTAAAATGTGTCTGCATAATGTTATCCCCAAATAGAGTGGCAGGATATGGCATTTGAAAAATAATGTAATACTGTGAGACACTTCACTCGCTAGTGCTAAAGTTTCAATTTTCAAATTTAGCAATTCCTCCCTGGATCCTATGCGGTCAGGTTACTAAGAATGGCCAAGAATGCCCGTGGGAGCTCATGGAAAGACATTCTGGTTTCAGCACTTGGACTGCTTCAGAATTTTAAAACAATTGAAAGCCACTGGTTTTTAAATTGGCAATTTATAGTCTGTTGAAGAAGAAGCTGTGTCTCTCTGCCAGCGTTTGTTGTTTCGAAAGAAGAATTAGCTCACAGCATGGTTCTTTTGGGGAGAGCTCTCATTTGTGAAATGGTGCTTGGAGAATTTATGGCTGCTGCTTAAAAGGACTTGAAGTCAGTCACTGCTGCTTGCTGTTGTCCTGCCAAAGACCAGTTTGGAAAATTTTCATTCTCCTGGATTGGGTATTGCGGTCAGATTCTCAAATGGAAGAAAACTGGTTCAATAGCCTCCCCCATCCCTATTCAGGGGCGTCGTGATGGAGGACTGGGATACTCAGGTTAGTTCTGAACAGGCTGGCAAAAAGGAGTTGGTTTGCACTGACCGGCTAGATGGGTGTGACGCATGCCCAGCATTTTAGCCATTAAAACATGTACTATGAAATAGAAAGTACAAATTGTAGATCCCAGGGGATGGAATTTCCGTAATTCCATTGTAAATGATACGGTAACTAAATTGCGATCTGTGACTTACAAGTATGTAAATATAGTTGGATAAGTTCTAAACATGAAAGTGCACACACAACTCCCCCTACCTGCAGTGGCGGGTTTTAAACACACCTAAGGACAGAATTTGGCCATGTGTTTGGAAAAATATATGGATGTTAGCCATGTCCAATGGGACTCTGGGATTTCACATTTGCAAACCTAATTCAGTGGCAATGCAAATAAAGAAGGTTGGTTGTCACATACACGTGGTTGTAACATTCACATGAATATTTATTTAAAGCCAAGTCCTGAACTCCTTAGGAAGCTTTTACTCAGTCCTGCTGCAGGCAAAACTCCAATGGGAATTCAGATTAAGTAAGAATGTGTGCATCCAATGAAGTGAACTGTAACTCATGAAACCTTATGCTCAAATAAATTTGTTAGTCTCTAAGGTGCCCCAAGTCCTCCTTTCCTTTTTGCGGATACAGACTAACACGGCTGCTACTCTGAAACCTGGATTTAGACTGGTATGGCTCCCACTGGATTTCAACAGGGTATGACTCGGACCCCCTAGCTCTTAGACAAAATGCTTTTGATTACAGCTTGATTACTTGGCTTCCTTCGTGAGCAAATTCAGTAGCAAATGTGGGAAACCAATGTACATCTACTTGCCTATTGCGTTAAACGTATTAGCATTGGCCAAAGGCGGCTTCAGAGTCTTGTTGATTTCAATGAGGGTTGCAGCATTTCGTAGATCCTGGCATTAATAATTACAATTGTTGTTGGTTTTATTATACACATACACTGTACGCATATATATAGTTATGGTGCCCACCTGCAGAGGAGTGAGGATGAGCAAATGGCCTACTACATCCATGGGTGCTGGAACAGTTTGTACAGTGGAGGTGCTGAGAGACATTGAACCAAACTGTAAACCCTGCATATGATGGAAACCCCTTCAAGTCAAGGGGCGCCCCCACAGCCCCAGCACCCCTAGTTCCAGCACCTATGGCTACATCTTTTTCAAGGGCCAGCTAGTACCTTATGTAAATAAACCAGAATGGATCAGAAGTTCACATCAAATGGGAGGGTGTACTGGCCTGACTAAAGGGAATGCAGTGACTGCAACCTTTGTTATCCATCAGCCGGATCGGCTTCCACAAGGGCTAAGCACCGTCCTCAGCTTTGTGAACTCAGCAAACACCCGACACATTGGACTCAGAATATCTCACCAAAGACCTTCTCTGCCCTTCCAGAAGTCAGTGCCCTGTACTCAAAAGGTGCATCTACGCTGCAATAAAACACCATGGCATGGCCACGGGTCAGCTGACTCGGGTTCGTGGGGCTATAAAATAGCAGTGTAGATGTTTGGGCTTGGGCTGGAGCCTGAGGTTCTGAGACCCTGCGAGTGGGGAAGAGTCTTAGATCCTGGGTTCCAACCTGAGCCCAAACATCTACATTAATTTTTAGCTCCGCAAGCCTGACCCAGCTGACATGGGCTCTGGGACACAGTGCTATGGGCTTTTTATTGCAGTATAGATTTACCCAGAGGGTTATCACATAACATTTAGACAGGGGCTTGTTTACCTACGTAAGCTCAGCCAACCACTGTTGGCTATTTGTAGCATTTGCTCTCCTGGGTCACATAATTGCATCAGGGTTTAAGATTATGGGCAGTGCATGTTTTTTTGAGCCTTTCCATCATAAGTAGAATTAAAGTGATTAGAGGCACCAACTATCTCACTTTACTATTTCCCTGGGTCTTTTGTGGGAAAGGCAGAAAGGTTCATTATTTTCTACAAGACATGGAGTGTAGGGAGTCTGGGTATATTGATGCTGTTGCTCTGGTGCCCTGCAGAGTTTCACACAGTCTAACTGTACATCCCTGCATGGTTATCGTCCAATTGTCTCTGCAGGCCAGTGCATTCGCATTCAGTGTGGAATGCCTGGCAATGCAAGAGCCACTAAGGGCTAGATCCAGAAAGGGATTTAGGCAACCAAATGCCACTTTAGTCACCTAATCCAAAGCTTAGATCCTCAAAACCCCACTCAATTGTTGCCTAACCCCCTGTAGGCATCTGAATTACCCGGGTGCCTACACTTTGGGTCATAAAGTCCTCTAAATTTCTGCAAGTGGGCATGTGCACATAGCCTCCTCAGTCCTGACCCCTGGCACCTTGGCTCGTGCCCAAGTCTCAGGAGAATCCTTAAACTTGGCATTCCCCGCCTGTCTCACCTACAGGACCTGCTCTTGTAGGCATAGCTAAGCCACACCTCTCTCCTTAGCACATCTTATTGGTTAGCTTAGGCAGCTCCCCATCAGCTTGCCCAGGCTTAAGCACCTAGCTCTCTGTCTAGATTGCACAGGAGTCTGGGTTCCTAATTTGGTGCTGTGGCTTACGCTAGGCCGCAGAATGTCTAAAAGTTAGGTGTTACAAGGCTGAGTCCAAGTCCCCTTTGTGGATCTAGCCTTAAATCGCCACCAAACCACTTGCAGCTTCTATTACGAATTCATGCCATGGAGGAGGGCCTCCCCGACTAGCTATTTTAAAAGCATCATATTTTGCTCGTGAAGGCCAGTCTATTGCTTATGTTTTCTAATCGTACCCATGGAGTCAGGGCTACCTGACTTCATCCTTTTTGAGGAGCAAATCTGTGGATGCTTTGGAGCCTTTAAATTTTTCACTTAAATGCACAATAGTGTTTTTAGTGCAAAAATAAAGTTTTTAAAAGCTTCAGAAGTGGGCCCCGTGGGCAGAGCAAATCCAGTGTGGCAGCCAGGAAAGCAGCAGCTTTCCACAGCCCTGCAAAACGGAATCCTTTGTCCCTCAGATTCCTAACGCTTGTCAAAGGATGGTGCCATTTTAGTCTCCGTGATTCGGGCTCCTATCTCGTTGTCTCTATACAGCACACCTAACAACTGCGAGTGGGATTTTGAAACAACATTGGCCTAACTCTGCACCTGCTGAAATCACTGGTATAGCTCCTGCTGGCTTTAATGGGAGCACAGTTAGGAACATGCCGAGCGCTCTTAAAAACCCCATCCCATATAGTTAATATTTACACCATCCGTGTTAGGCATTTTTAGATTAAAATATGCAGGTACAGATAGATACATATTCTAATATATGGGGGGGTGTATATTATATAAAATTTGGTGTTGTTACATACTCCTTTTATTGTTTATAGTTCAGAATTTTGCAAGATGATTGTAAAGCAGCACTTATTACCAACTTACAGGTATGAGAGGAGGGGAAAATGAACTTGTTGAAAGTGTGTTAGAAAAGCAATGTGGCCACGAGCCAGCTATCACTGTAGAGCTGGTCAGAACACAGGAAGAATATCATGCGAACATTTTCATGGAAGAACGTGTCTCTTTTTCCAGCTCTACTCCTGCATTCCAAACTCCACTCTGCCATGGACTCATCTGGTGCCCTTGTGCAGGTTACTTGAACTCTCTGTGCTCCAGTGAAATGGAGAAGGGAGGGAGTTGCAAGGATAATGCAATTGGTTGGTGTCTTTTAAAGCAGCGGTTCCCAAACTTTAGCCACCTGAGGACCTCCATTTTGATTTATAATTTTTCATGGACCCCCAAGTCCCTCACTCAGCCCCAAGCCCTGCCCCCACTCCACCCCTTCCCCCAAGGACATACCCCCGTCCCATCTCTTTCCACCCCTGCCCCTCCTTTTTCCCCACCTCTTTCCATCCCTGAGCGTGCCCGGTCCCTGCTCTGCCCCTTCCTTCCTGCACAGCTGTTCAGTGGCATGCAGGAGGCACTGGGAGGGAGGGGTTGAGGGAGGGAAGGGGAGGAGCTGATCAGCTGGGCCAGTGGACCCCCCTCCAGGGGTCCACGGACCACAGTTTGCGGAACACTGTTTTAAAGCATTCTGAAAAAGGAAAATTACTGGGCAGACATTTGTTAGTATTTATTGCTTCCTTCCCTCCATTATGTCTCTGGGGCTGGATGGTGTTTATCACAATAGCTGAAGAGTGGAATTAGATTGGCTGTGGTGTCGGACTGACCCTCAGAGCTATGAACGGGGGGTGGTGAGTGGTATGCTCAGAGCTGCAAAACATAGTACACAGTCTGCCTCAAGGCCTGATGGTTTAAATTGCTGGATTTGTAAGATGAAAGGGGAGCTACTGTGAAAATGACAGTAGGTTGGCAATCTTCTGGCTAGCTTTGTTCAGAAATGGGGACCCCACAGCACTGCTGCTTTGAGTTGATTGCAAAAGGAAAATAACTGAGTGGTGTGAGAAGAGTTTTTTTTTTTAAAGGATTTAAAGGGCAAGGGGCAGTCTAAAGAGCCCAATCCAAAGCTCATCAGTGTCTATGGGTATCTTTCCATTGAATTCCGTGGGCTTTGGATCAGGCTGTAAATAAAATTCTGCCAATGATATGGAGAACAGCATTTCTATGAAGAGGTATTTCCGACTATTAGTGTCGAAGGACCCGATTTGCCCCCATTGCAGTCAATGGGCTTTTTATCATTGTTTTCAATGGGCATTGGAACAGACTCGTATACTGTGTACACCAGGGGTTGGCAACCTTTCAGAAGTGGTGGGCCGAGTCTTCATTTATTCACTTTTATTTAAGGTTTCGCGTGCCAGTGATACATTTTAATGTTTTTTAGAAGGTCTCTCTATAAGTCTATATATTATATAACTAAACTATTGTCGTATGTAAAGTAAACAAGGTTTTTAAAAAGGTTCAGAAGCTTCATTTAAAATTAAATTAAAATGCTGATCTTATGCTGCCGGCCCGCTCAGCCCGCTGCCGGCCTGAGGTTCTGTTCACCTAGGCTGACAGGGGCCGGCGGCCGGGACCCCAGACCGGCAGCAGGCTGAGCGGCTCAGCCCGCTGCCGGTCTGGGGTTCAGTCTGCCACCTCCTGCCAGCCAGGGTCGCAGCTGCCGGCCCCGCTCAGCCCGCTGCCAGTCCCGGCCCTGCCCACATAGAGTGGGTACCTACCTTCTCCCTGGTTCTAGCCCATTCTCTTCCTCTCTCTCTGCACTGAGCTGAGGGTGGGAGTGCGCTGAGCACAGGGCTGGGGGTGAAGGAGCAGGCTGGGGGTTGGGGTGTAGGGTCTGGCCAGGAGCTAGAATGAGGGTGGGGGGGTCAGGTTTGGGGCAAGAGGTTTGTGTGTGGAGTGCTTACCTGGGCAGCTCCCATTTGGTGTGAGGGGTGCAGGTGGGAATGTGGGAGGGTTAAGAAGCTCCTGTTTGGTGCTCAGGGTGGGGGTGGGAATGGGGGTGTGTGTGCGCAAGAGTCTGGACATGGGGTGTGGGGGGTACTGGAGTCAGGGCTGGGGCCATGGGGGGCGCAGGGGTCAGGGCAGGAGGCTGGGGTGTGTGAGGGGGGTGCAGGGATCAGGGCAGGGGGCTGGGTGTGTGTGTGTGAGGGGGTGCTCCCAGCCCCCTGCCCAGAGCGGCTCACGGCAGGGGGCTGGAGGGGATATGCCCTGATTCCACCCCCCTTCCCCACAGCCCCATCTCCACCTCCTCCCCGGAGCAGCGAGCGTGCTGCGGCTCCACTTCTCCCCCTCCCGCGCAAGGGGCATCAGCTGATCGGCGGCAGGGAGGGAGAGGAGGAGGGGCAGGAACCCAGCACGGCGGGGGAAGAGGTGGGGAAGAGGGGACCTTGCCTGCCCTGCAGCAGCAGCCGGCAGGACCAAGCTTCTTCACCCTGCCCCCGCAGGTGGGGGGTGGAGAAGAGCGGGCCGGGGCGGGCAGGATTTTTAATGGCTCTCTGCTGGCTGCCAGGGTCCCGGCCTGGGTTCGGCCGGCGGCTGGGACCCAGCAGGCAGCAGCATGCCATTAAAAATTGGCTTGCGTGCCGTCATTGGCACACGTGCCATAGGTTGCCGACCCCTGGTGTACACACACACACACACACGCGTATGCCGTGTATATACATATGTCAATGCATACAGGGGAGACCATTTAACAAAGCAAAGCGGGTTCGGAGAGTTGGGAAATCCTCCTTCCAATATAGAGTTCTCCCTCGAGTGGCTGTTCATGTCTATTCCAATCAGGTATGTGCGTGTGCACAGCAGCTGGAAATCTTTTCCCCTAGCAGCACCCGTCCGGTCGGCCTGAGTGCCACCTGGAGTTGCACCTTCATGGCGCTCAAAATAGAGCCCTGCTGACCTGGCACCCCCTCAGTTCTCTCTTACCATAGTTAGTTCTCGGTAGTTTACTAGTGTTAGTTACTATTAGTAGTTAGGTCATAAGTTTCCTTTCAGGGGTCCCTCCCAACCCTCAACAATGCTCCCCCGGCACTGGGATATGTCCCAGTCCCCAGGGTTCAAACTCTGCGAGGACTGTGAAAAATTTATGCCTAAGAGCGACCCACCCTCTTCCTGTCTGCAGTGTCGTGGGGAGAGCCACCAGAAGGAGAGGTGCAGAATTCGCAAAGGGTTTTGCCCTAGGACCATAAAAGACCGGGAGCATAGGCTCAAGATCCTTCTCATGGAGGCGGCACTCCAGCCACAATCCAACCCCAGATGAGACCGTGGAAGGGACACTGATGGCCCCGGCCTTGGAGAACAACAGGGTCCCACAATGGCTGCTGCAACGGGTGGTCCAAAACCTGGGAATCTAGGCAGAGGAGGTGGTAGAGGATGCTGACCCTATGGTAGACATCCTCGCCCACTCCAGGCCCACCTGCATTGCCCTGCCATTAATTAAGACCATTGCTGAGACCACAAAGATCTTGTGGAAGACCCTGGCCTCTCTGCTCCCTCTGGCCAAGAGAAATGAAAGGCGGCACTTTGTTCCCTCAAAAGGATACGAACACTTGTATACCTCCCTCCCCTCTCCGATTCCCTGGTGGTTGATGCTGTTAATCAGTGCAAGCACCGGGGCTACTAGGGGCTCTCCCCTAAAAATAGGGATGCTAAAAAACTAGACCTATTTGGGAGAAAGGTCTGCTCCACTTGAGGAGCTGCAGCTCTGTGTTTCGAACCAGCAGGCCGTCGTGAGCAGATACTCGTATAACACCTGTGGCATGATGGCCAAGTTTGTGGAGCTGCGGCCGCAGGACTCCCGTGTGGAATTCTCTGCACTGGTGGAGGAAGGGAAACGAATTGCACGAGGAAACGGGGCAGACCTCAATCTGATCCTTTCCAGACTCACGGGTCTGCCCTTTGAAACTTTGGCAACAAGCTCCCTGCTCTCTCTCTCTCCTGCAAGGTGGTGTTTCTGGTAGCGATAACCTCAGCCAGGAGGGTGTCTGAGGTCAAGGCCCTAACATCAGAACCTCCTTATACTGTGGACAAGGTTCAGCTCAAGCCTCACCTGGCTTTTCTCCCGAAGGTTGTCTCCCAGTTTCAAATAAACCAGGACATCTTCCTCCCTGTATTCTACCCTAAGCCACACTCAAGTGGCAGGGACCAAAAGCTTCACTCATTGGATGGCTGCAGGCCGCTACCCTTCTACAGCAAGAGAACGAAGCTGTTCCATTCCAATACCCACCCTCCTTCCCCTTTGTCGGAGGGGAGGTTTTCCGGCTGCCGTGCACCCGCGTGCACACACACCTGATTGGAATGGACATGAACAGTTACAAGAAAGTGAGTAACCATTTTTTTCCTGCATGGCAAATCTGGCAAAATATACTCAACTTTTTGCTGTTGTCACGCTATAGATATGGGATGTGTTTCTGCTTAGGGATGGTTTTAAAACTGAAGTGAAGCTCCTAAAACATGCAGGGGCAGAGATCTGCTTCTGCAGGGATTATGGCTGTGAGGGGCAGGAATGTGCCCCCTCTGCTCAGCTACTAAACCACAAAGGCAATTGCCATGTGTATCTGCTAAGTCCTACCAGAGAGGGAGCTTCAGACCTTTGGATGGCTGAGCTGGCAGGATACTACCCTTAAAACAGTGCTTTGCTGCAGTTCCCGTGGGAGAGGTGACTTAGCTTCATTGCAGTTGTCATGCATAGTAAAAGATCTCCCTCTTGATGTTTCTCACTCTTTCCTTTGCAAGAAAGCAGCTTGGGAGCAGGCTCAGTAACCCCCCTGAGCTTCACAGATTATCAGGGTTAGAAGGGACCTCAGGAGGTCATCAAGTCCAACCCCCTGCTCAAAGCAGGATCAATCCCCAATTTTTGCCCCAGATCCCAAATGGCCTCCTCAAGGATTGAACTCAGAACTCTGGGTTTAGCAGGCCAATGCTCAAAGCACTGAGCTATCCCTCCCCCATGGTGGGGAAACAAACAAACAGTCATAGAGAAAGAAGGAAGGAATAATGGTGAATGGACAAGCTGAGGAGCAGAAGATAGCAGGAAAATGGCCATTTACAGGGAGTTACAAGGAGGCACAGAGATGTGTTTAGCATCCTGGCAAACGGATATATTACGAGGCCATTTGTAGGCGTGCAGTAGACACAGGGTCCTGTAAATAACTAATAGGCAATGCTTGATTGATGAACGTGCCCATATATAGAGACCCTTCCTCCAGCAGGCCTAGACAGGCACGTGTTCCCACTGATGAGTTCAACTACAAAGTCAACCGAAAGGTTTCTGTTAACGTGTGTGGGTAAATACAGCAAAGCGGATGCCTTGCACTTAGCCTTTGGAAATGGCAAACTGAAGTAGTCTACGTACAAAGAGATCCCAAATGATTAAACATGAGGGGTTAGGTGGAAGACACAATCAGTCTGAGTTTCTATGCAACTGCTGCATTTTTCACTTTGCGAGGGTTTTTCCCCCCCAAGCTTTTCTTCTTTTTTGAACTGCCTTGCAGCTAGACTCCAAATATGTCATCTATTAAGGATATGGGCCAACAAAGAAAAGGAAATGGTTTCCAAGCAACAGGAACTACGCCAAAGTTTTCAGAATTGATTGTAGCCCTCTGACTCAGATATCCTTTTATTCATCCATTCTCCAGTGTGGCAGTTCTCTGCATGCTCCCTCAGCGATCGGAAAACTGGACACCTACGGCGTAATTTCAGTACAAAAGCCACATTGATAATCCTCTCACAGCAATAGGCACACAGAAATATAGCCTCTGAGGAGGCCCATAGGCCTCCATGGCTTAAAGAACAGAAAGTGAGTAGGTGCAGTATCACTGTTACAATTGTGGTCTGACTGTGAGGGACTGGGCTTTGAAAATTCTATTCTTTACTAGCAGTCAGAAGTGGTTGAAGTCCCCTCAGACGTAGGCCAGTATGTGGTTTCCAAATTTCAGATCACTTACAGCCTCAGGGTGTGCTGGAGATGCCTTTGGGTGGGCTGGGGGCTCCCCCCTGGGATGACATTTTTGTTGCCACCAGATACAACTCTGAGAGATGGCACCATACCCAGTGCTGAACAGATCTCAAAAGGTCTAGGGGTGAGGTGAAAATAAGCAGGAATTTGGATGTTCACCTGAACCTCTCTGGGTTGTAGAATTGAGGTGTTGTGAGAACAGGTGACTCTAGAAGATTTCCAGTACTTCCTGTCACTTGTGTGGTCTGAGATACCATGGGAGTTTGTCCTATAGGGATACTTTTGCCTCCAGTCCTGACCACAAAGTGCAGGGGAAATGAAAACAAAAGTTATCTCTTGACACTCAGAAAAAGATGGATTTGATTTTGGTGTGCTGGCTGGGCAATGGTTAGGTCAGGTTTATTTTGTGTGAACTGTTTCACTCACTTCTAATTATTCACCCCAGCTGTCACCATCTTACTGGGCAGCACCAATTGGCCACAGCTCGACGTCACTCCTATAATTCCTGCCTTCTGAGTGTGGTATGCAAATGTGGCAGTTCCTGGTGTTGCAGTTTCAGGGTAACTGCACCTGTATATCCCCTCTGTGGTCCCTCAAGGGCACTCACTTAGGGTTACCGGCTTCCAGCCGTCACCTCTCTTGAGCAGAGACCCACCTCTCTCTCTCTCGACTGGGGTTTTAAGGCTTCATACACAGTCCCCTGCTTTACACTGTGACATCCCCAGCAAGAGAGTCTGCCTAAACACCAGTTCCTGTGCTTTGCTTTCTCTCTGAGGGCAATCAACAGTGTAATGCCAGCAGTTACAAGCTAGCACACAGCCCTTTCTAAGCAAGCACGCTTATTCTTAAGATGAAAGCATCACAGAGAAAACATAAAAACAATATACTGTATATCCATGCTGAAAACTTACCAGAGGTCACCCATTAGTGTTATGGGGCCCTAACAGGCAGGCCAAGGTCCTTCCAACCATTCTGCAAGGATTGGGAATCCCACCCCCCCTTTGGTCTTCCCCATTAGCTGGATGAAAATAAAGGCCCTGGTTGAGTTCAAACACATCCCTTTTAAGCCAAAATCCTTTCTTCATTTTCCTAGTCTCTGGAAACCCTGTTGGAACCAATATATGTGAGCCTCCCCAGAGGGTGGTATCTCTCGCTGTGTTGACAATGTGAGTGAGTCATCTAAATGAGCCCCCACCGTTTTAGTTCCTGAAGGAGCTGTGGTAACCCTCCCCGTGCACTAGAGCACAATCATATGCACAATCCCTGGCTCCCAGTGCTACATCGACTTAATACAGTAGGTTCCCCCAAGATACTGCATGTCTGTCACACCTGGCACCTGTGCAGAGTGGGTGGAATTAACAATAAACGGTGTTTAACCAAAAGCTCTTCCCACACTTGCCCATTTACATGGAGGAAAAAAGCCTGGATGTGAGGAGCCTACAATGCTTACTGGGCCATATCCCTGACTACAGCTGAACTGCGCACTGTGTTCCTTTGCCCTGAATTAGAGCAGCCCCAGACCCTAAGCAGCCAAAATTACAGCCACAGATATTGAACACCTGCCCTTTACCCTGATATACCACAACAGATAGGGAATGGCCTAGGGCAAGGGTTCCCAAACTGGGGCACATGTACCTGAGACATCTCTGGGGGAGTACGCAGGAGAAATTGTGTAATAGCGGATTTTAGTTTATTTATTGCGTTTTCATAACAGGCTACTCAGAGGAAGCTTTAAAACTCTGTGGGAATTTGTTATAGAAAATACAGTAGTTAAATTTACTTCAAGATGTACCAATGAGAACACAGATACACAGAGATGCTTACATACAGAGCCCTCACCTCCGATCACCATACAGCGCAAGTTCAGTTGCCCAGCAATCATCCAGTCTAACTGAGCTCAGAACGCGGGGGTGGGGGCATTCGGTTGTATAAGTCGCACTATATCTGTGCATAACGGTGAAATATGGACAGATGGCTAAAGACAGGTAGCGTTAAGAAGAACACACAAAGTATCGGTGATGAGAAGGGTACGGGTATGTGGGCAGCTGGTAGATCTGGAAGTGGGTACGCAATAAGAGAAGTTTGGGAATCTCTACACCACTGGAGAATCACCCTTGCATTGAGGTGACCATCCTGATGCTGGATACTTTGGGTTTAAGGCCCGTTTGCATTGGTGACATAGTGCAATATGGCCATGCCACAAAGGAAAATCTGCCACACAACTTCATTTTGCTCTGCATCCTGCACCAGCGCGCACAGTGATCTTCACTGAGCAGCCTGTTGTGTGAGCCATGGAGAAGAAACAAGAGAATGAAGAACACAGTTTGACAAGTCAAAGTAATAAAATCCGATCCCTGTAGCAGCCTCCCTGAAACGCTGCACGGTACAACGGTTAATATTTAGCTGCTTTTGTTTTACATCTTTCCCCTGGGGGACACTCTGAAATGCATTCTGTTTAGAAATTCTGCTGCTCAGATGGTGGGGCCCAATCCACCCATCCCTGTGCTGAGTAGGGCCTGCCTCTGCAATGGGACTCTGCTTTACGATGGGAGGTGGGGGCAGAATTAGGCCCTTAGGTTTTCTGGATTTTTCTTTCTTTGGGGCAAGATTGTGCCTTTCAGCACAGCCATGAGCAGGGGGTGGTGCACCAGCTGCCCCACCCAGGGGGCACTGGCTGCACACACACCTTTGCTCCCTCTTGTTGTTTTTGGGGAGGGGGAAGATGAGGTGGGGGAGGAAGGAAGAATTAAGGGGATGATGAGGAGGGAGTAACTTGTTGCAACCCCTTGCAAATGTGCGGTTTGCTCCCCCTTGCACCTAGCCAATTGCTGTGCTCCCCAAGTAGAAATGAAGCCCCACCCCACCCTCTGGCTTCCAGGGGATGTGCTTCACACCAGACCCAAGATATGGGGATGGAGACACCTTACTTCCCCACACCGCCTTACTCAGGCAAAGATGACAAGGGATGATCTAACCTTTGGGTTTCTTACTAAAGACCTTTGCGTGAAGCCAGCATCTGCCCCTAGGAGTTCATCTGCTCCTGCTTGTATCCTCAGGAATGGGATGTTTGACATGGGGCCATAGTTAGCTAGAACTGAAATATCCAAGTTGGGCTTCTTCAGTGTTGGTCAGACTATTGTGTGTTTGAAGGAGGAAGGGAAGATACCTTCTGTCGATCAGGAGTAGCACCAGTTGCTCATGATTCATTTTCACAAGGCAGGATGGGCATAGGTCGGATTCACAAGTCTTGGGTTGAGACTCCTTTAAGATGTCCAGAACTTCTTGGTGAGTGAATGTACTGAACTCTGGGTGTGCAGGCAGGCTGTTGGTTGGTGGGTATAGGTGATCCATGGTGTTTTAGAAGCCTTCCCCAGTGTGGGCAATCTTTTTGGTGAAGTAGGATTGCAGTCCCTCACAGCGCTTGGTACTGGGCTCTGATGCATATTCCAGCGACTCCGGATTAATGACGCTGTTTAGCACCTTGGATAACTCTTTGGGGCGGGATTTCATAGTCTCAGTGGAGGCTATTATAGTGATGCTCAGAGAAAATCTCGAGATACTTCTTGTAACTTTCCCCTGGAAGGGAAGGGGTGGGGGAGTCAAGTTTAGGAAACAAAGGTTTCTCGCCTTATGTAAATCCTATATAAGGGTGGGGAGGAAAGCAAACAGGACTCCTCCTCTCTCTGGCCTGTCTACCCAAGAAGAAAGACTGCTAAAGCCGCCTGAAGGGAAGGCGGGGGGGGAGTCCTGACTGAGACAGGGGCCCAGTCTGAAAAGAAATATAACTGGAACTCTGAACCACAGAAACTTTGCAACCTGCCTAAAATAACATTTAGGGTGAGAATTTACATTTTGTAACGTGTTTGTTAAGTATATTCAGCTTAGCTTGCGTATTTTGCTTTATTTGGTCAGTAATCTGCTTTGTTCGGTCTGTTATCTCTTATATTCACTTAAAATTCACCTTTTGTAGTTAATAAACTTATTGCTTGTTTATAATATAACCCAGTTTATGTAATTTCTAACTGGGGGGGTAAGACATTGTGCATATCTCCCTCCACATTGAGGGAGGGGGTGGATTCATAAAACCTTTGGGTTTGTCCCCCTTAAAGGGAGTGGGCACCAGAGTGTTGGGGAGAGCCCTCAGGCTGAATCTTTCCAGAGCGGATCTCTGGATCTCTCTGCAGCTGGGTGTGACCCTCCTTGTGTGCTTGGCTGGAAGAGGCTTGTGAGCCTAACCCAGGAAGGCCAGGTAAAGGGGACCCAGGCTGGCAGAATAGACAGGCTCAGTGGTGTCTCAGCACATCAGGTGACAGGGCCAAAACCCGTCACATTCCCAACCTGACAACAGCACAACTTGAAAAGGAACACAAGTTTTGCATTCACTGCCTGGATCTCTTGTGAATGTGAAATCCTGTCTGCTTCCAACATGAAGAATTGTGGTTTTGGGGGCTCATTAGCCAGTGGTGGATCAGAGCTGGTGATTGCTATTGTAATGTATGGTGAAGGCATTTCAGTCACCCCCGTTGGTGCTTTTCCCTGAGCTATGGATGTCATTGACTGTGATGTTTGCTGATCTTTTTCTAAGCACTAATCTGTTTTATTTTCCTCACAAATCCAGGTTCTAAAGCCCTTTGGAGTGCTCCTTTGAGGAGTGAGTTAGCACAGTGAATACCCCTCACCGTTCTCTCCTTGACATTTTAGCATTATTGCTCAATCAAGCATGAAGCTCTTGTGGTCTCATCACCTCAGGCTGTGACTGCATCCGATCCCACAAGCTCGGCAGTCTCAAATCTTGGGCTTGTTATGTGCTCCTAAGACACCAGTGGGAGCTGAGGGTCCTTTCACCTCACAAGATCCAGCCCTCAGACTTGGTCGATAGCATCCAGTGTAACTAGAGCTGAGAGGCCCAGTTTTCAAAGCAGCTCCCACTGCTGCTAGGCAGAGTTTTGGGTGCTGAGTATCTCTGAAGAGCAAACCGGAGGTGTTTTAGCTCACTCTGTTTGGTGAATGACAGCTCTGAACCCATCTAGTGTTCTTCTTCTTTTCCAGCTCCTACGGCGAGCTCACCAACTGCACCATCCTGATAGCCAAGAAACTGGATTGCTATTGGCCGAACCAGCTGGTGGACGAGTTCTTCATAGCCATTCACAAGCACTATTTCAAAAACTGCTCCCTCTCTGGGAGGTCTCTGCGCGACCCACCTAACAACATCCTATGCCCGTTCCTTGTGGTCCCCATCCTCATCACCCTGCTCATGACAGCGCTGGTGGTTTGGCGGAGCAAGCGGAGCGAGGGCATTGTGTAAGCTAGCATGCCCCAGGATCTCAGTAAATCAATAGCGAGACCTACCTTCCTGTGGACTAATCCCTCTCTGTCAGACTCGGCGAGCCCTTGTGGAATCAGCAGCACGCTGGAAGCTTTGGTGAACAGCTTTGTAACCCTATGGCAAAATGTGGAGAAAGAACAGTGCACACTTGATGTTTAACACTGTCCTGACTAGAGAGGTGTGCTGTACTCATACACATTTCCTCTGGATAACAACCCTTTGTTCAGGCAGAGATGACACGCTTTGGACTAAATGCCACTTCTCAATTACTCTCAGTAACTGCAGCACTTCTTGCAAGCCAATTACTTGGTCATTTTAAAAATCATTTATGAGACAATTAATTGAAAACGTATATCTATAGGTCAAGATTAGTATTTATACACTTAATCAGTAATCAGCCACAGGATGGATCTGGGGAGGCACCATTCTGTAGACATCTAATTATTATAATTTATTTCTTGCAAAGTTTTTTGGCTTGAATGCTTCTGAAGTCTATTGTTGTTAATTAAAGGAACCCTTGATTACTTTGCAAACCGCTGTTGTCAGTTTTTGCTTATAATGTACTGAAATATTGCAGCATTGCCTAGCTACACAGAAGCCAGACTTTTCATGGTTAAAAGAGATTTTTTGCAAATTATTTCTCCTATAGTTTCATAGAACTGTAGAAATGTAGGGCAGGAAGGGACCATGAGAGGTCATCAAATCCAGCCCCCTGCTCTGAGGCAGGACCAAGTAAACCTAAACCATCGTTGACAGGTATTTGTCCAACTTGTTCTTAAAAACCTCCATGGATGGGGATTCCACAACCTCCCTTGGTAGCCTGTTCCAGAGCTTAAGTACTCTGACCAGTTAGAAAGTTTCTCATAATATCTAAAGGATATCTAGAGACCTCAGCCAAGATCAGGGCCCCATAGTGCCAGGCACTATGCAAACATAACAAGAGACAATTCCTGCCCTGGGGAGCTTACAATCTAAACAGAGGGAGGGGGAAAGGCAAAATTCTCCCCCGGGGAACTGAGGCACAGATAGATTTCAGTGACTTACCCAGAGAGTTTGCGGAAACTGAACTGAATGCAGCTTAAAGCTCAGTCTGGGGCCTTCACCACAAGCCCATTCTTCCTTCTTGGTAGCACCCTTCAGGAGGAAGGTGCTTTACACATGTTAGCATGAGTAATTATTGTATTATCGGCAAGTTTGTTCCACTCTAGGATCTTATTCATGAGATTTCTGATGGTCTCCGAGCTTGACAGGCAGTGTTAACACCCCCCCCACACACACACACACACACGCGCGGTCACGCTCCCTTCCTCCACAAGCATAGAGCCGTTGCCATAGAAAGCGTCACATTTTATAGTCCCCAAACATCTTAAGTGTCCAGCCACGGTCTGAATGGGGGGGCAGGCACAGGAAGCAACGGAGCAAAACACAGTGAGACATGGCACCAAAACAGTGGATGAACACAGCCATCAGTTATAGCAAAAGCACGGCTCTTTTCCCCAACAGGATAAGCTCTTGGAAGCAGAACTGTTGCTCCTGCAGATTGTTTTCCTTGATTCAGTTTCCTCTCCTAATTCTAGCGAACGGTCCATTAGCCAATGCAGAGACCCCAAAATATTATTGGAAAACTGACTTATTCCAAGATTTGTAGGGTATAGAAATCCAGCTTCAATCCTGGAAAGCTCTCCTCGTGTCCACCGGCTCTCCAGCTGGCTGTTACAATGAGCCCTGCGCTTCCTCTAGGCTGCTAGCCTCTGTCCCGGTCCCTCACTTTCTCTAAACTCAAAACATCTTCTCCAGCGAAAATTGTATTTAGGTCCCAATCCTGCTCCCACTGAAGGACAGAGTGGTATTGAGAGGATGGGAAGGAGAGAGGTCGCTGTTGGTTTTATTGTTAGTAGGATAAGTCCCTTGTACTGGGGTTGACAGCAGTTTAAGCTGGTTGAGCTATACTGTCCCATTTGCTTATTGCTCAGCCTTATGATATGCATGGAAGGCGCTCGATAAGTTATGATAAGATACGGAGATATTGCAGTTTAAGTGCTTTTGTGCTGTATTTTTATTGCATAAAGACTGCAAAAATATTTTTATCATCATTAGTCAAATCTCCAAGTCCTTAAATCAAGGTTCATGGCCCCGGGTCTCTTAGTGGAAAATGTGTATTTTGTTCCAGACCAAAGCAGCATGGAATTGTCTTTAAATATTGTACAGTATTCTGTAATAAGGAATAAGCACGTTGCCAAAGGGGTTAAGATGGGAGGGGGTTTCTGAGAAGGACAGCTTTGTTGTTTAGCAGGGACAGGGTGATTCATAAAGCAATAACTTCCTTGGAAAAGAGAACTTTTCTACCCAGAGGAGCCTGGATCTGGATGAGAACAAATTCTAGTTGTATCGGGGGAGGTGCAGGAATTTAAGCAACCACGCAAAGAGGCTCATTCAGACACCAACACATGCATGTTCTAACTAAATGGTTCACGCACAGCGGCATGAAAAACAAACATCAGCATTGCCAACAATGGGCACCTACAGTTAGGTTCCTAGAACCAGGTCCTGGTATTTAAGTGCCTAATTCCCATTGAAATCAATGGAAGTTAAGCACTTAAATTCCTCTGAGGATCTAAGCCCTAAGCCTGATTTTCAAAAGGGATGAGCATCCAGCCTTTCCCACTGCAGTCCTGGCCAAATGTTTTTGAGTCTCACACAGATCCCAGCTGGATGGACTCCACAAGGCTGGATTCCTTACTTCCTCTTTTCTTCTCTGGTGTCCTGCAGTATTTTCCTTTCCTGCTGCCACTGTCTCCTCTTTTTCAAGGCACAGATGGGGGTTTGCAGAGATCCACTGAAAGAAGGCAGAGTTATAAGACCCAGCACTCATACTGCAGGGCCACCTTTATATCTAACCACAGGGGCCTAATTTTGAAAAGCATCTAATGGACTTTGTGATGTATAAAGCCCACACTGGCAGTGACAGAATTGCAGGGGAGCTCAATTAGCCCATGCTGTGGCACCTGAAGAGGAGATAGGTAATTAAGGATTAGACCCAGCTGGGAAGAACCCAAGCGGGTAGTTCCTGTATCAATGCAGGGCTTTACTTACAGGAGACAAAGGAGAGAGAGGTAGTAGGGAGTTCTCTTCTCCTCTGGCAAAGGAACCATAGAGGGGCCTGCAGGGTGGAACACATACTTTGGGATTGTCCCTGCGGGGAGCTGGGGAGAAGGAGATGTCTAAAGGAAGCCTGGGAGAAGAAAGATTGCAGGGCAGCAGCTTGGGAGGAGCCAGATCTCCAGAGAGAAAGCCCTGAGAGGGAGTGCTCTGTAACAGAATGAGGAGGAACCCTGCAGAGCCCAGCAGAGGAGAGAGGAGTCTGTGGTGGACTGAGCTTGGGGGGCGGGATGAAGATGTTCTGTTCTGTTGAGTTTTGAGTTTGGCCTTATTACCCTGGAAGGGGTGGGAGCTGGCTGGAAGCCCAAGTTGCTGCACAGGCCACCGGAAGACCAGAGTGAGGCAGAAGGGCTGGGTCTCACCATGAGGCAGTACCCTGGGATGGTGAGTCTCACAGACTAAGATACCTAAGTCATGTAAGCACTTTTCAGAATTGTTTGATCCTTAAATTCCACAGAATTATGCGGTTACTCTCTGTGGAGAGGGCCGGGGGGTGGGCAGGCGGGCTGAGCTGTGGAGGCAGAAGCCATGTACAGACAGGTATCTTCAGATTTTTAGCAAAGCATAGCAGCTTATTCATTTCAATGTAAATTCAAGCCAGTATAAAAATTCTCCTTTTAAATGTACTTTTTAGAGTTGTGTTGGTGGATAAGAATGAGCTTGTTTGGTCTAAACCGCACTGCACACTAACTAAGAATACTGTAAAGTGCTTTTAAATGATTGTCTTGCCTCGAGAGAAATGACACAGTGTTTCCTGAGTGTTTTTTCCCTTTTCATTTGCATGGAGGAATTGGCAGAAAAGCATGCGCTATCTGGGCTCTTCTGTAAAGCTAGTAAGGCACCCTGGCCTATGGCAGCTGAGAGCCATTTGTACTGATGTGTTTATGTTATCTGCTTTCATAGCCCGCGCTTTAGAACGTTGCTGGACGTTTTCTGTGTGCCATGTAACGTGTTAGCTCCTTACTGGCTGAATGCACAAGTGAGAATTAAATAATCCCGAGCACTTCCACATACTCTTTAATGTACTAAAGCAAGCAGTGGATCGTAAATTTGAATAACTCATGCTAATACCAGGCTTGAAGCATTAGTTTATGAATTCTGTCCCGTTAGAGTTTGGGGATGGGGGGGGAGACACAGTCTGAGAAGCTACTGTTTTATCCCCAAGCCACTTCTACACACACACACACACCATCTTGGGTGGTATTCATGCCTCGTTAGAGTTTGGGGGCGGGGGGGGGGGAGACACAGTCTGAGAAGCTACTGTTTTATCCCCAAGCCACTTCTACACACACACACACACCATCTTGGGTGGTATTCATGCCTGCACAGAGGCCCAGTGCAGGACCCATGTGCCTCTTGCTTATTTTGGGAACATAAGGGTGCCCTAGGCCTGGGGGTGGGGGTCATGACATTCTGGGGAGCAATCCAGAGCAGTGTGGGGTTGACACCACTTGTCCAGCAAGCTGGGGGTGCCTCTTCTGTGCGGTTGCAGCTCCCAACCTGGGCTCCTTGCGAACAGCATGCCGGTCCACAGGCGCTGACTGTTGGTTTTGGGTTTTTTGCTGGTGGGGGCTTTTGAGGAGGGGGGGTGTGTGTTGAGGAGGAGGCTCTGCCAGTTTGGGGAAGGGCTATCATCAGCATTTTTATACACTTTCATATTCCACTTACTGAATGTGTGTATCATTGGTACACCAGTGGGTATGGGGGGGAGGGGGGGCTTGGGGAGGGGACAGAGGAGCAGGTGGGGCCACAGTCTGGGCGCTGGTGCTCCTCCACGCTTCTAGGGAGTTTCCAGTGCTCCTGCCCAGCCTCCCCAAATGCAAGAGTCACGTGGCGCCTATGACTGACTGGCTCGTGGGTACTGAGCACCCCCTATTTTTTGGGGTGGGTGCTTGAGCCCCAGAGCACCCACAGAGTCGGCACCTATGTGCAGGTCACACCCTGAGTGTGTCTGTATAGCCACAGCAACCCGTCAGGAAACACCAGCTACACTGGCTTCCAGCAGCCTTGGTTACAACTTGCAGGTGACCCCAATACACTCCCAGTACTGAATTTCCCCTCCAAAACATGCGTTCGGCACTGTCCAGCTCTTTTCTGGACAGTCCAGCTATACTAGGTCTGTTGCCTCTCTGGGGGATTAGTGTACAACCGTTTGCTACCCTAAATGGAGTTCCCCACACAGTTCACAACATTGGATTTGTTTTGATTTGAAGAATAAAAAGTCCAGTAAACTACAGAGAGAGATTAAGGGAGTACAAGGCATTAAAGTCAGAAATTGTCACAAGAGAAACAAAGATAAAATGCTTCCTAGTACTAAAATAACAAATTAGACTTGGTTCAAGGTGAAGTCCCTTACCATATTCCCAACGTCCTAAGTGTTTTGTTGTCTTAAGGGCGTAAGTGCCATGTCTAGTTGGCAGCCAGTATCAAGCAGAGAGCCCCAAGGATCTGTTCAATATCTTCATTAATGATCTGGAGGATGGCATGGATTGCACCCTCAGCAAGTTTCCAGATGACACTAAACTGGGAGGAGTGGTAGATGAGAGGATTGGGCCAAAAGAAATCTGATGCGGTTCAACAAGGACAAGTGCAGATTCCTGCACTTAGGACGGAAGAATCCCATGCACCGCTACAGACTAGGGACCAAGTGGCTCGGCAGCAGTTCTGTAGAAAAGGACCTAGGGGTTACAGTGGATGAGCAGCTGGATATGAGTCAACAGTGTGCCGTTGTTGCCAAGAAGGCTAACGGCATTTTGTGCTGTATAAGTAGGGGCATAGCGAGCAGATCGAGGGACGTGATCGTTCCCCTCTATTCGACATTGGTGAGGCCTCATCTGGAGTACTGTGTCCAGTTTTGGGCCCCACACTACAAGAAAGATGTGGGAAAAATTGGAAAACATCCAGCAGAGGGCAAAAAAATGATTAGGGGACTGGAACACATGACTTATGAGCAGAGGCTGAGGGAACTGGGATTGTTTAGTCTGCGGAAGAGAAGAATGAGGGGGGATTTGATAGCTGCTTTCAACTACCTGAAAGGGGGTTCCAAAGAGGATAGATCTAGACTGTTCTCAGTTGTACGAGATGATAGAACAAGGAGTAATGGTCTCAAGTTGCAGTGGGGGAGGTTTAGGTTGGATATTAGGAAAAACTTTTTCACTAGGAGGGTGGTGAAACACTGGAATGGGTTACCTAGGGAGGTGGTGGAATCTCCTTCCTTTGAGGTTTTTAAGGTCAGGTTTGACAAAGCCCTGGCTGGGATGATTTAGTTGGGGATTAGGTCCTGCTTTGAGCAAGGGGTTGGACTAGATGACCTCCTGGGGTCCCTTCCAACCCTGATATTCTATGAAGAGAGATGGTAGGGAGAGAGAACTTGAGGTGTTTTTTTCCCCTCACTTTTATAGTTCAGTCCCCCCTGTGAAATACATTTTCCTGTGGGTTACCTCTAGAGCTTTAGCCCACGAAAGCTGATGCTCAAATAAATTTGTTAGTCTCTAAGGTGCCACAAGTCCTCCTTGTTCTTTCTGCTGATACAGACTAACACGGCTACCACTCTGAACCCTAGTTTAAGGTTCATTCAAACAGTAAAGGAGGCAACACGGTATTTGGTGGTGAAAGCGGTTGCTCAGGTTTTTCTCCCCTCTGTTAACTGAAATGCTGATTTTTTTTTTCTTATCTCTTGTCTTCTCCCTCGTCTGAGAACCCTGATTACAACTTGTATTTAAACTGAGGTAAACCCACATTCCTCTATTTCGACAGGACTGGTCAAGCAGATCTTAACTGGGGCTATGTGGCTTTGAATATTTGCTGCCAACATTATTCAGGGGGAAGTCATAACTTTATATATAAAGTTGCTACACACACATTATTGACCAGTGAGTGATTAGTTTTCAAATGATACCTCACAAGGCAGATTTTGTACAAAGATTCCTACAGTGGAGCGTGGGGTGTGAATACAGGAGTATGTTCTGTCACAGCTCGCCCTCTACACAAAGGTGAATTTCACTTGAAATAGCCCTCACCGCTCCTGTGTTGAGCCCAGAGTTTGGTAGCAGACTGGTTGTGCTTCCCAGCAGGCTGGGAGAAAGTGCTGAGGACTAGTCGTCTGTTGGGAAAAGCAGTAGGTTTGTTAGGCCTGCTCATGTAATGCTGCTCATCTGAGAATGGCGAAGCTCTTCACAAAGATGGGGAGTGCTACCTCCATCCCCCAGAAGGGGAAACTCAGGCTAGCGGGGGTCAAAGCCCATACTTCAGACTTGAGTGCCTAAAGTTAGGTATCGATATGAGGAGGCCAAGAAGCCACTTCTCACAGGGCAGCGGCTCTGCACTGAACCAGGAGACCAGAAAAGCTAATACAGAGGCTAAGGGCCACTCAGGTGTACCCTAGCAAATATAGACTAGAATTACAAGGCCTCCATTTCTAACCCAGTGAAAACTGGCTTTAATATCATTTAGATGTATTGTCGTAGCCTGAAGGACCAAGACCTCATTGTGCTAGGCGCTGTACAAACATCAAACAAAAAAGCCAGTCCCTGTTCCAAAGAGCTGACGTTCTAGCTGTAAGACAAGAGACAACAAACGGATACAGACAGACGGGGGGGAGTACAAGGAAACAATGAGACAATATTGTGTAAATAGACAAGACAGACACAGGGTGAGGGAAGGGGCAGAACACGCCAGCAGAGTGACCAATGGGATGGCAGCAGACTGCATGTTAACTACCCCTTCACAACTGGGGAGGTAAGAGGGGATCTGCTAAATGGAAGGGGAGGGGTGATCGTGTGGAGTGCAGCTGAGGTGAAGAGGCTGTGAGGGAGTGGGAGGGTTGGAGCAAACAGCCCCTCAACATAAAGCGCCGACAGACAGCCCATTCCGCAGCTCTCTCTCAATGTCCAGGGCTCCTGGCTTTGGCTGCTCCCACCAGCTGAAGCCTCTGGCTGGCTGCTCTCTGCAGGTCTCCCCCAGGGCCATGCTGGGAGGTATCATGTGGGTCTTAGTGCCCCCAGTTGTGGATGGGTGGAACTTCCTTGCACCGTTCTGGGTCCGGAGGGGCAATGCGGGGCGGGAAGAGGTGGCTCTAGCTGGGTCCCATTTTACCCCCTCCCCACAAGTGCAGCAGTCCCTGCCATGGCTTTGGCACTACTGTATTATCTCCTGGGTACCATGTCATAGACCAGGGTGGGCTGAGTCTTCATTTATTCACTCTAATTTAAGGTTTCGCGTGTCAGTGATACATTTTAACGTTTTGTAGAAGGTCTCTTTCTATAAGTCTATATATTATATAACTAAACTATTGTCGTATGTAAAGTAAACAAGGTTTTTAAAAAGGTTCAGAAGCTTCATTTAAAATTAAATTAAAATGCTGATCTTATGCTGCCGGCCCGCTCAGCCCGCTGCCAGCCTGGGGTTCTGTTCACCTAGGCCGGCAGTGGGCTGAGCGGGGCCGGTGGCCGGGACCCCAGGCCGGCAGTGGGCTGAGCGGGGCCGGTGGCCGGGACCCCAGGCCGGCAGTGGGCTGAGCGGGGCCGGTGGCCGGGACCCCAGGCCGGCAGTGGGCTGAGCGGGGCCGGTGGCCGGGACCCCAGGCCGGCAGTGGGCTGAGCGGCTCAGCCCGCTGCCAGTCTGGGGTTCAGTCTGCCGGCTCCTGCCAGCCAGGGTCCCGGCTGCCAGCTCCGCTCAGCCCGCTGCCAGTCTGGGATCCCAGCCCTGCCCACGTAGAGTGGGTACCTACCTTCTCCCTGGTTCTAGCCCATTCTCTTCCTCTCTCTGCACTGAGCTGAGGGTGGGAGTGTGCTGAGCACAGGGCTGGGGATGAAGGACCAGGTTGGGGTGCAAGGTCTGGCCAGGAGCTAGAATGAGGGAGATGGGTCAGGGTTGGGGCAGGAGGTTTGGATGTGGAGTGGGCACTGGGCAGCTCCCGTTTGGTGCTCAGGGTGGGGGTGGGAATGTGGGTGGTGCAAGAGTCAGGGCATGGGGTATGGGGGGGGCTGGGTATGTGTGTGGGGTGCTGGAGTCAGGGTTGAGGTCGTGGTGGAGTGCAGGGGTCAGGGCAGGGGGCTGAGGTGTGTGTGTGGGGGGGTGCAGGGGTTAGGGCAGGGGGCTGAGGTGTGTGGGGGGGGGCGCAGGGGTCGGTGCAGGGGTGTGGGCTAGGGTCCTGGGGGTGCTCCCAGCCCCCTGCCCAGAGCGGCTCACAGCAGGGAGCTGGAGGGGATAAGCCCTGATTCCACCCCCCTTCCCCACAGCCCCGTCCCCACCTCATCTCCACCTCCTCCCCGGAGCAGCGAGCGCGCTGCGGCTCCTCTTCTCCCCCTCCCGCCGCAAGGGCCATCAGCTGATCGGCGGCAGGGAGAGGAGGAGGAGGAGGGGCAGGAACCCAGCATGGCGGGAGAAGAGGTGGGGAAGAGGGGACCTTGCCTGCCCTGCAGCAGCAGCCGACAGGACCAAGCTTCTTCACCCTGCCCCGCGGGTGAGGGGCGGAGAAGAGCGGGCCAGGGCGGGCAGGATTTTTAATGGCTCTCTGCTGGCTGCCGGGGTCCCGGCCTTGGTTCGGCAGTGGGCTGAGCGGGGCTGGTGGCTGGGACCCGGCAGGCAGCAGCATGCTATTAAAAATCGGCTCGTGTGCTGTCTTTGGCACGTGTGCCATAGGTTGCCGACCCCTGTCATAGAGTCATAGACTATCAGGGTTGGAAGGGACCTCAGGAGGTCATCTAGTCCAACCCCCTGCTCAAAACAGGACCAACACCCACTAAATCATCCCAGCCAGGGCCCAGCTTTACAAAGCCATAAAAACCTCTAAGGCTGGAGATTCCACCACCTCCCAAGATAACCCATTCCAGTGCTTCATCACCCTCCTAGTGAAACAGTGTTTTCTGATATCCAATCTAGACCTCCCCCACTGCAACTTGAGACCATTACTCCTTGTTCTGTCACCTGCCACCACTGAGAACAGCCGAGCTCCGTCCTCCTTGGAACCCCCCTTCAGGGAGTTGAAAGCTGCTATCAAATCCGCCCCCCCCCCCACTCTTCTCTTCTGCAGACTAAATAATTCCAGTTCCCTCAGCTTCTCCTCAGAAGTCATGTGCCCCAGCCCCCTGGTCATTTTCATTGCCCTCTGCTGGACTCTCTCCAATTTGTCCACATCCCTTCTGTAGTGCGGGGGCCCAAAACTGGACGCAATACTCCAGATATGGCCTCACGAGAGCCAAATAGAGCGCAATAATCACTTCCCTCGATCATGCCAGTATTTGCTATGGAGTGAAAACAGCTGGAGGTCTGCAGCCTTAGTCCATTGTTCTGTTACATCATTATTACGAATTTGTATTTCCATAGTGCCTAGGAGCCTTAGTCATGGAGCAGGCCCCGTTGGGCGAGGCATTGTTCAAACACAGAACAAACAGATCAAGGCTTACAATGTAAGCGTAAGAGATGGCTGCAGACAGACAGTGGAGTGCAAGGAAACAATGAGATAATACTGGTCAGCATGAGGGGCCGCTGTCCCAGCACCCCTGCTGAGGTAGCTTTACGGATGTTTATGGAGAGCGCCTCTGAAGCATGTGCCGCAGCATGGGAGAAAGCCCACAGTTGTTTCAAAATTTAACAAGCGGATAGTGGAGGGTGGCCTCGTAGGCTGATTGGAGATGATCATCGATAGTGAATGAGAGACAATAAGCAGGGTGGGGACTGATGGAAAAGGGTCCTGAAAGCAAAGACAAGTAGCTTATGTTGAATGTGATGGCGGAAGTGGAAGGATGCAGAGCAAGGGATGCCCTGGCCACAAGGACGGGCTACAAAAACGATACATGCAGCAGCATTGTGAATGGAAGCGAGTGGAGCAAGGCTGCGTTTGTGGAGGCCGGAGGAAAAGGGTGCTGCCGTAATGGAGAGGCGAGGTGGTGAGAACTTGGATGGGAGTTCTAGCTGTTTGGATTGAAAGGAAAGGCCATGTCTCAGAGGTGGTATGCCAAAAGGATCGGTAGGCTTTAGCTATAGCCTGGATGTGAGGCTCTAGAGAGAGGTGTGAGTCAAAGATGATGCCCTGGTTACAGGCCTAAGCAACAGGTGGATGGTGTTGCACAGTGATTGAGAATGGCGGGGCAGGGGGAGGCTAACAGCTCTAATTTAGCCATGTTTAGCTTGGGCTGACTACTAGACGTGCACAAGGAAACGTCCGAGTCATGGGGAGAGATTTCCATTTGGACAGAAAGGAGACCAGGCTGGACATACAGAGGTATAGGTAGTCTTCTGAGCTCTGCAGCCTCCAAACATGGTAACAGCCTTCCAGATAGGAAGGAGAAAAGCTATATATATATTGTGATAAAGTTCCTCCTCTACCTTGGTGGGTCTTAAGCTTATTGGCGGATTTGCTCACCTTGGAGCTTCACGGCAGCCCTCAGCTTGGCTGTTTTTCTGAACCCACAGTCCAGATCGACTTCTCCTGTGTCTGACCAGGAGTTGGGAGGTTTGGGGGGAACCCGGGACCGCCCTCTACTCCGGGTTCCAGCCCAGGGCCCTGTGGAATGCAGCTGTCTAGAGTGCCTCCTGGAACAGCTGTGCGACAGCTACAACTCCCTGGGCTACTTCCCCATGGCCTCCTCCCAACACCTTCTTTATCTTCACCATAGGACCTTCCTCCTGGTGTCTGATAATGCTTGTACTCCTCAGTCCTCCAACAGTCCGCGTTCTCACTCTCAGCTCCTAGCGCCTCTTGCTCCCAGCTTCTTACACACACACCAAAAACTGAAGTGAGCTCCTTTTTAAACCCAGGTGCCCTGATTAACCTGCCTTAATTGATTCTAGCAGCTTCTTGATTGGCTGCAGGTGTTCTAATCAGCCTGTCTGTCTTAATTGTCTCCAGAAGGTTCCTGATTGTTCTGGAACCTTCCTTGTTACCTTACCCAGGGAAAAGGGACCTACTTAGCCTGGGGCTAATATATCTGCCTTCTATTACTCTCCTGTAGCAGGACTCTCTGTGTAGTACTGTGGTTGGGCTCCATGCCCCAGAAGCAGTGAGTCGCTGGTTCAAATTACTCTCCTGTAGCCATCTGGCCCGACCCTGTCACTATATATATAATATATATTTATATTTTGGTCATCTTGGGTTAGTTGTTTCCAAAACTGTAACATAGTATTGTACACCTCGCCAAAAACATTGTGAAGAATCTATGTTCAGTTGTAGTTAAAATCAAAACCAGTGCAAGTTTTTTCAATAGAATAAAACTCTCTCACTCCAGCTCTATCATGGGAGACGTTTTGACTCGTGAAAAGAGGAAGAGCCGTAACAAAGCAGGAATTCTGTCAATATAAAAAAAAAAAGGGAGTTGATGTTTTCATAAAAAGTACAGTAATTTGATTTACAGTTCAGTTAACAGCCCCACCCTTGTAGATTGCAGCTAGTCAGGCCCCTCCACTTTTCCATGCTGGCCCTGCCCTCCCCCAATCACTTTTTCTACCTTACTACTGATCAGGACGTCACCCTATCCCCACCCAATTAATTTATATCTATAGCACTTTCCTGTTCTTCAAAGGGAAGCTGCAATGGGCTCCCCCTGGCTCCAGTGAAAATTTTGCACAAAGGTTGCCACAAGGTAAGAGTGCCTGCATCTCTACTCCCTAAGACCAGGGCAGCTGGAAGTGTGCACCCTGCCATTGGGGTGTCCTTGCCTGTCCTCCCCTTGAGACTTTAGAGCATCTCCCTGACCTGGTGTGTGTGTGGGCGGGGGGGAATGGTTGTGCATTCAATCCTAGGCTGTACAGCTGCGGGGGTTACAACTGAATGGCTTGGGAGAGGGCCCTAGATTTATTTTAAGGTGTTCTTCCCCCCCCCCCCCCCCGCCCCCCAACCCAGGTGCCATCAGCTTGATCCCTTACTAGCTGTTGAAGCTCATAGCACAAATAACAGGGAAGCCCCTGAAAGCAGGAGCACATGGATATCTGAAAGGTGTGATAGCCTGGGACCTGAGAGTAAGAGTCACCAGTTCAAAGGAAGTTAGGAGTCCAGCTCCTTTTGAGCATGCATCCCTTAGTGCCCAAATCCTGGTGACAGTTGGTGTGAATTTGGTACCTACTTCCTCCAGCCTGCAAGCTTCTCAGTTCTTACCCCAATCAAACCTGAGACTCAATCAGCACTCATTCCTGGTCTCCCTCCTGCCCGTAACTGAAAGGTGCCCCAAATGGCTGCTTAATCTTCTGGCTTTCTGCTCCGTTAACACAGTTGAGTTGGAACTTGCTAGATTAGAGCTGCACGCCCTTAAAGATACAATGAGCTGGACAGATTAGGGTGATGAAAGGAACTTTGCCTCAAGCAAAAGCTATAAAATCTCATCTCCTTTGGTCCTGGGAGCTGAACTGAACTGACATCACTGTTCTGTCTTCCCCCACTCTTGTGTCTGGAGGCCAGCAATGTTTCTAGATCAGTGGAAAATCTGGCCTTTCAAAAGAGCAGTCCTACTAAACTGAAACTGACAGAAGTTTTTGCTGTAGCGTAGAGGACTCGACCTGGGTGAAATAAAACTTTCTCAGTCTTTTATTGCCTTCCCCCCCCACCCCCGCTACTGCTAAACTGTCTGGCACCAGGAGACAAAGAACAAAGTTTCACTGAGCTAAAGGTTTGGAATTTGGCTGTGAGTGATTTAGGGAGTCAGAGATTTAAATGAAGAGGAGAAAGCTGTATCCTAAGTGTAATGTTTGCCAGAGTAAAAAGGAGGAATTGGTTAACATTCGCGCTAATCCTGACCTATTCTCACTCCAACCATGTCTTGCACGAGCCTTTGCCGGGCTCTTCTGAAATATGGATTCTTGACTTTAGAAAGGACTTGGGTGCCATTATGCCCATTTTATAGATGAGGAAGTTGAGGCACAGAGAGTGGTTCGTGGTCCAAGGTCACAGTAGATCAGTGGCAGAGTTGGAACTAGAATCCAGGAATCTCGAGATCTCTTCCGGTGCTCTATGCCTGAAGCAACGCTGCCTTCTGAGGCCACCCCCGATTTTCACTGGTGTAACTGAGAATTGGGCCCCGAGAAGTGGTGCTGCTTGTGCCTCACAAGTTGGTATCTAGATTGTTCAGCCAGCTGACGACTGACTGACTGCTGGTAGCTAGGAGTTGCGGTCCACCCTCCCATCGTTTACTTGTGGACTCCCAGGAGCACAAAGAAGTACTTCCTTAGGCCCAGGGACAGATTGTTTCTGGCCTTTGCACAGCATGTGACCAGGCAAAGGGGGTGGGAAGTTCCCATTGCATTACCCCTTCTCTCCCCCTTGCAGGGTGCATACACGCAGCCCTGTACACCTGTGCTACAGCCAGGGACAATCTAACCCTCTGGGTTTTGGTGTCCATTTCTACAGGATTCCAAGCACGGGTAGGGTTACCATACGTCTGTATTTTCCCGGACATGTCCGGCTTTTTGGTTCTTAAATCGCTGTCCGGGAGGAATTTTTAAATATCTTAAAGTCTGGGATTTTGCCATAATTATTTTTCCCCAAAGAAGAGTTGATCATTCAAGAAAGAGAGTGAACGCTGATCACTCGAGAGAGTGCCCACATTTTCCCCCTAGCTCCCAGCGCTTGCGCCACGAAACAGCTGTTTCGCGTGGCTGGGAGGGAGCGGGGAGGAGGGGGAAGCGGCGCGCTCAGGGGAGGAGGCGGGGCCAGGGCAGGGATTTGGGGAAGGAGTCCAAGGGGGCAGAGTTGGGGTCGGGACTTTGGGGAAGGGGTTGGAATGGGGGTGAGGAAGGGGTGGAGTTGGGGCGGAGCCGGGGACAAATACACCCCCCCCCCCGCCCCGGTGGAGTATCATCTTTTTTGAATGTTCAAATATGGTAACCCTAAGCACATGGGATGTAGGTGTCTAAACTGGGGCAGAAGCTGTTGGATAGAAATGATGATAAACAGTTCTCGGAAATCTTAGGTTCTGTGAAAACAGAGTCAAACCAAACCTTCTTCCTGAAGGCACGGAGCTGTCTGTGCCTCCAAGTTGCAGTGCATCACTTCTGGGCCTTGCCTTGAGCCACTCCTCCCTCTTCAGAGAGTTTGCCAAAGGATTACCACTTCTGAGGGGGTGTGGGCTTACGCAAACAAGAAATGTTATAGACAAATGATGCTTCAAGGAGATGTTTGATATCGGATTGCAAATCAGGAAACCTGGCACTTGCAGGCTATTATGGATGAAAATAACCTGCTGTGTACGAGGCTGACAGTGGTTCCAGGAGTTGCAAAGCAATGCACACTTCTACAAGATCTGTTGGCCTCCAGAAGAAAATGCCTACAGCCAGAGTTCTTGCCTACACAACTGTCTTCATGACATCCATCTGCAGCAGCTGTGACCATGAGCTGGGCTCATGTCCGGCACTGCTGGCCCAGGGCCGATCTCAGAATAAGAAAAACAGCTTATTAGAGTCAATAGCTGTGTCCTTGCAGCGTGGTAGCTACTCAGAGAGAGAGGCACACTGGCAAATTTCAGAAGCCCTAACTTGCATCCAAGCGCAGATCCTGGCCTGGCTTAACAGGTTGCTGAATGGTCAGAGGGGCTGCCGCAATGTAGAAATGTGGCTTAGTCCAATCTTCGCAGCTCGGGTGTCTGGGGTGGAGCTGGAGCCAGGTAGCCCATAGTGTGGGGTGCCCCCCCCCCAGCAGGGAGTGGGAAGAAACAGCTAATGCGTGACAGACAGGCACATAGTTTGACTTTTATTTTTTGGGGGGAGGAAGAGGGGGAAACTCTGTCCTGCAAGAGGCTTGCAGTTCTCTCCCATGCTCCCCCAAACTACGCCCATGCTGGCAGGCCAAACGCAAGGCCCTTGCAGGTTGGATCTGGCCGGCAGGCTGCCAACTGAAGAACGCTATCTTACAGTTATCTGCTTATGGCAACGTGACATGCCTTTGGAATTGACACATCATGTCCCACAGAAAGAAGAATTATCCACCACCGGCTTGCAAGTGACTAGAGAAACAATGGCAGATGGCAGTGACCGTAGCAAACACAATGGCACTGTGTCTTTGTACAGGACCCTTTCCCCAGAAAAAGGGGAACAGAGGCTGCTGACAATTCCTCCCTGATCCTGCAGACACTTGTCTCCTGGCTTCTCTTGAATACAGTGGCAATGAAAATATTAAGATGGATGCTTGGAGTTACAGGATGGGCCATGTTCGAGATGAATGAATTAGACAAAGTGTGAAGGGGGTACCAATTATAGAACAGCTGTGGGAATCAAGGCTTAGATAGTCTTGGGCATGCGGAAACATTGACAGAATAATGAGGAGACAAGGTATTAAATTTAGGGGCGGAGGCCAAAGGAGGAGTTGGAAGACCTCAAACTAGATGGCTGGGTGTCACACAGGGATTTGTCTAGCTGCAGAGTTTGAGGCACTGCTTTAGGGCCCACTGGAATGGAGAAGAGCTGACCCCGTGTAGACGGGACTAAGTCTAGAAGGAGAAGATGGCAGTTGTGCCTGGAGGCTGCCGCTGTGATTGAAGCCCTGTTGTTCTGGGCTCTGGACAAGTGTAGAGTGAGCAACAGTCCTTGCCCCCAGGAGCTTACAGTGTAAACAGCGCTGACTAATGGAGTGTGGGATGTAAAATGCAGGCACATAGAAAGGAAGCCGTTTGCCCAAGGTCACCCAGCAGGACAGGGACAGAGCCCAGATCTCCTGGCTGCAGCCCACTGCCCTACCCAGAGCACACACAATGGCTGGGAAGGGGCAGAGTGGCTGGCTGGGAGGTAGCTATGGATGATATTCATAATGCAGGCTGGAATCGGGAATACCGCAGGGCAGGGGTGTACTGTGTCAGGGTCTCCTCCTGCACCTCACTCCTGACCGGCCATGTCACAGCCAGTCCCACGCGTGCTCACTGCAGAGCGGGGGCTGCTGTCTATGGCAAACTGGGCAGTGACTTAGTGATATAACTGTCTACTAGGGAACCAAGGGGTTGAGAACGGACCATAAACTCGCTTCCATTTGTGGCCAAAGGTCTCCAGAGCTGAAAAACTTGTGCATTAAACCACTGCAGTCCCTGTCAGCTGCTGTATTTTTATAGTACTGTGCAAGCATGAAATGAGCCTTTCAGCTTTTCACTGCAGCTCTCAAGGCTCATTGTCCAGCACATTCCCTCCATTTGCCAATTCTGCCGTGACCGCGTGACCCGCACCACCACTAGGGTGACATGTAAGAGACGCCCCTGACATAGGAAGCTGTCTTGGCTTGTGTAACTCTGGCTCCTCCCCCCCTGCCCCCAGTTTCTTGCAAATGTGGGAAAGTCAGCACCACTTTTCTTCCACGGTTAGTTCTGGCTGAATGAGCTCTGGCACTATGCCCAATGCCTAGGTGTATGACAAGGGCCTGCCACGTTTATGGTTAGCAATAATTAGTCTGTCTGAGGCAGGAGTTCTCTCTCCAAATCTTTTGGATTCCTCTGAGAAGGTGGGGCACTCTCACCAGCTGCCTGCTCTCTCGCATTTATTGCTCCAGAGGAGAGCAGGGCCCAAGCCCTGCTGGCAGCCCCAGGGAAAGGGCCTCTGCTTTACCCCCTCCCCCCCAGTACCCCCCTCACTGCCTAGGAGACTGGGTGCACAAAAAGCCCCTGGTGGCTGCATTTGGGAAACACTGACTAAGGTGATTACTTAAGTGATTTGTCCAATCTGGCTCTGAAGTATCTCAGTAAAGCCAGCAACTAAATAAAGGATGTACCAAAGTCAGCGCCTCCTTCCTCTTGCTAAAGCCTAGGGCAAAAGAACAGACCGTACCGGTTTCGCCTTATGCAACTGATGACCCTGGAATGGATGGCTGGGTGTGGCAGGTTTGGGGTGGAGGTTTACAGCAGTGATCACGCTGCTGTTTTCTGCTGGCTTGCGTGTGAGTTCCAGCACAGTCCCATCACGCTCCACTGGCATCAAAGATGTCTGTAGCAGGGACAGAATCAGGGTTGTGTTGTGTCTTCAGAGCTGGATTTATTCCTGGGCTGATGCTGGTGCCTGGACAGAGGGGAGGCAGCTTGCACTGCCCTAGTCAGGAATGACGGAGACCGGGAAGTAGAGTAGCCTGTTGAGCTGTGGGAACTTGCACCACTGCTGAAATGGCCACTGTGGGGCTTTGCTGGGATGCAGGTCTGCCCTGGCCATGCCCCCAAGCAACACTTTTCTCCTTCAGACTACCCACACTCTGCTTCCATTCCGCCCACTTTGCCCAGGACTGCTGTGTAGACAGGCCTACATGGTGGCTCCAGACTGAGGCATAGGGACCACCTGAGCCAGGGTCTTTGTTTCCAGCGGGGGAGAACTATCTCTGCCCTATAACCCCTTTGGGTTAGCCGAATTGCCATGAGGGCTACGGGGCATTGATGAATATGTCCCTTAAATGGCCAGTCTGGAGGCATGGTGCTTCAGTGGGAACTTGGGAGATCTTGGTATCTCTAGCAGGTGTTCTGTTTCCTGGTGCTGCAGGGAGCATAGGGCAGAGCTGTCCACTCCTTGCTGGATGAGAATATGTGTTGCCAGAGCAACAATGTAGGGTGGTGTAAGGAACTCAGAGGAGACTTTTTGGTGGCTTTACAGCTGGATTTTCTAATATATTATTACCCATTACAGAGTTTCCTGGGGCAGTTCAGAGATTTCATATTCCGGTTACCTCGCAATAACCTTCATCAACTCTGTGCCCTGCACCAGCTCCCTCTCTGCAAGGACAGGCTAAGTGTTGTCTTTGTGCTGGTCAAACCAAAAGCCAGATAATCTGGGTCCAGCTCTGGCTCACACTGCAAAATTCAATCTCCAAACTGAAATATGCCTACCTGTAAAATAAAATACAGCAGACTCAAAGGATGATCTTGTAGTTAAAGTCCTGGACTAGAACTCGGGAAATCTGTCTGCCCCAGAGTTTATAATTACCCTCCTTGTTTAAAAACTTGCATTCTCTTTCCAGTTTGAACTATGCTGCTTTAAGCTTCAGGCCATTGGATCTTGTTGAAAGCTCTTTGATCAAGCAGACTAGTATAATAATTTAATCCCTATACTAGGAGGAGATATCTCTTAATTTTCTCTTTTGAGCTTCTTTAGTCTGTCATAAGGTAGGTTTCTTGTCTGGAGAACACTTCTCATAGCACATCTCTGAACCCTTTTTTGTTTGTTTGTTTGTTTGTTTTTTAGCATCCTGTTTAATGTACAGACACCAGAACCACAGGCAGTATTCCGGTAATGGTCTCCCTTGTGCCATATACAGAGGCAAAACAATCTCCCTACTCCTGCTTGGCATTTCCCTATTAAGATATCCAATTATTGTGTTAGCCTTTTTGTCACAGCTTGCAGTGGGAGCTCATGTTCAGCTGGCTATCAACAATGATGTCAGAGTATTTTCCAGAGTCCCTACCTTCCAGAATACAGTCCCCCCCACCCCGCAAGGGTGGCCTACGTTCTTTATTCCCAGATGTTTGATCTGGCCTTTGACTGACTGTGTTTAAAACACGTTGGTTGATTGGTTGTGTCTAGCTTGCCAAGCTGACCTGTCCTCGTTGTAACTTACCACCACACTGGTCTGTCTACAAGCTTTATGAACAATGACTTTATATTGTCTGCAGTAGTTGATGATTCCCCCTTGACAACTGTATCTCAATATGTTAATTATCTTTTAATCCATTTAATCCTTTTAATCCATTTAATATGTGCCCTACTGCTTTTGTGTACATTTTTAGCTGTGTGTGTTTGTACAGCACCTGGCACAATAGGGGTCCAATCTCAGTTGAGGTTTGTGTGTGCTACTGGACTACAAATAATGTGCCATTGGCAGACTTGAGTTTGTTGTCATATCTAAATGAACACCGTGAAAATAAAGCATTCTCATTAGTGCCTAACATACTGCAGTAAAACGCTAGCTAAAAACTCCCTTTAATTGGCCATATGGAGACAAAGCCAAATGACATTTAGAAACATATTCCAGCAGTGTTACTGCTAATTAACGCAGAGCAGGGGTGAGCCATTGGCCTGTCTTCAGTTTAGATATCTATGAGAACATAAATAGAAACAGAGCAATAACCTCGGCCTAGTTACTGGAATAACAAGTCTCTGGATGAGATTTCAGACCTGATTTGTATGTGAGTACCAAAGAATGAAATATAAGTAAGGCCCTAGCGAATTCATAGTCTGTGACACGTTTTTCATGGCTGTGCAATCTGGTCTTTTGTGTAATTTTACACTATGCTATACAGAATTTACAGGGGAGACCAGCATTTCCCAAATTGGGAGTCCTGACCCAAAAGGGAGTTGCACGGGGGTTGCAAAGTTATTGTAGGGGGGTCGCAGTATTGCCACCCTTACTTCTGTGCTGTCTTCAGAGCTGGATGGCCGGAGGGCGGTGGTGGTGGGGCAGGGCATGTAAGAACCCCCTTGGGCCCTGTGAAGGAATGCAATCAACACGCAGTCTAGCCCGAAATGAACTGAGCAAGGCACACCGCATTAGCAGAGCTGGAACTGCTAACTCCCAGTACTCCATTAGGCCATGCTACCTTTCGAACCTACTGTACACACATTTTGACCACCTAGCTCAACTTACACCAGTGGTTCTCAACCTATTTACCATTGAGGGCCACATATGCAGCTCTCTGTGTTGTGAGCCACATCCGCACAACATATATACCATCCGCATGGCCCCAAGGATGTCACACGGGCCGCAGTTGTGCGCTGATTAGGCCACAAGCAGCCTGTGGCCCAGAGAACCACTGACCCACACATCGAAAACCTGAAGAGCAGCCCCGGTCTCCTGTGTTCCGTTGCCCTCTTTTACTGCATATTGCCAGTCTCAAGGGTGCGCAAACCTTCCTACATACTGGTTATGTCTATACTGCAATCCACGGTGTGACTGCAGCACGGGTAGACCTAGCATGGCTAAAAACAGCAGAAAAGAGATGGGCTGGCTTCTACAGCTCATGCTGAAGCCATGGCCCCAGGGACGCCAGGTACGTCCTTGCATTGCTAGCCCGGGACCCCATGTCTACACTGCTATTTGAACTGTGCTAGCGTGGGTAAGGCTAGCATTGCTAGGTCTGTCCGAGCTGCAATTCCACCAAAGACTGCAGTGGAGACATAATGTTAAGTCAGCATGGATCTGCAGTACCTCTCCCTCCAATGCAGGAAATCCTCATGCCTGCCACCATTTGAAGGGTTCACTATCAGCCAAATGAATGCTGGGGTGGGTGGGGTGTACATGCATGCACTCATTGCAGCATCATCCAAAGGATTAAACTAACTTTTCCCTGCAAATCTTATTCATTCCCTACAGGAGGGTGATGGTTCCAAGCTTTGTAGTGTCCCTCTCAGGAATGGTGCGTACAAGGTATCTCCATAGTGCTGAGCACATACAGTGGCCTCCGAAGGTTATACTGCACATCCAAGAAAAACCCAGATCCCCTCTTGTGTGTCCCTGGTGCTGAATGAAGGAAGGCTCAGACCAAAAATGGATTAGCCCCAGTATCCAGAAATATGGTTGGTTCTGAGATCATAAGACAAATGCTAGTTTAAAAACGTAGGCCTCCTTCCTGCTGAACCGAAATACGCTTCTGCTTCCCACTGGCAGCAAAGCAAGAGGGAGCCCATTTCTCATGGACAGCGATGCCTTCTCAAAAAGCCTGTCTGGAAGAAAGATGTTTTCCTTTCAGTGCCTGGCACTGCTGCCTGGGATATCCTCCCAGCACCATGCTGCTGTTCCACTTAGGCAGTTCTCTCTTTGACTTGCGTTTTTTTCCAGTACTTGGTTCCCTGGCTGGACATCGATTTGCATACAAATGGGAATGCCTGCTGGAAAAGGAGCCTCATTCCAGCTTCTCTTTGGCTGTGGCAATGCAACTGTTCTCCCTTCTACAAAGATGGATGCCATCTCTCCTTCCTCAGATTATCTGCCAGGCAATGGGCCTGATCTTGCTACGTGAACATAATTCCACTGAGGCCAATGGGCCAGATCCTGGGCTGGCATAAACGGATGCAGCTTCATTAAAATTGAGCGATGCTAATCTACCGCCGCTGGAGACCTGGCCCAATGCACTTTTACCAGAGAGTCAGGCCAACATTTCGCTCCTCTGCTCTGGTGGAAATCCAGAGGAACTCCCTTGACTTCAGTTGAGTTACATTCTGAATTTATGAGATATGGCAGAGAAGGGCTTCAAAAAGCTTTCCTTTCAGTATTTTACTTGCCCATTTCTAGAACATCATCACAGTGTAGCCATTTTCATAAAATTCTGATTAAATTGTTGGTAATCCGCCTCTCGTTCCTGGCAGATAACATTCTTTCCCTGCGAATTTGTCCTGTGAGGAAAAGTTTTTTTTATTTTTGTTTTCAGTGACCCCGTAGTGACTTTGGCTGAACTGTAGGTCTTGCCTTGTTTGTGAACCCATGTCACAGTTTTTGATGCTGTTTTGAATATACAGTTCAATTAATTTGCACCAGCAGGGCATAAAACACGAGGGGCTATATTTTTCACATACAAATGTGTGTGTGTGCACTTGCACACTCTGTGGAAGACAAATAAATAACATACACTCCCAGCTCAGGTATTTTATGTATGTTATGAGCTATTTTAAGGAATGTTTTCAGAAAATAAAAAGAGCTATTTCTTGTATCCCTCCACTTGTAATGCCATGTGCCTTAGTTCAGCTGTGCAGGTTTTGGAGTGAGCCATTGAAAACCTTGATTCGGTGATCATCTTTGTTCTCTGTTTGTGCAGCTCCTAGCACTATGGAGCCTATTCCATAACTAGGGCTCTACAGCACTATGGTAATACAAATAATAATACACCACATTTCCCCATCATGCATGTACCACTGTCTGGTTTACTCACCCATTAATCCGTCTCCTCAGGATTTGTCCTCACATTTCAAACCCACAGAGCCAATCCAGGCAGCTTCCATTTTCCTAAAACCCACCTCCCACACAAATCTCTTCCCTCTCCTGCAAAATGTTGATTGACTCTCGAAATGTAGCATGTCTAGCCCATATTAACCCTTCCTGAGCACCAGGACTGGTGAGATCAAGTCCTGCGGTAGAAAGAACTTTACTGTAAACATTTTGTGACTTAAGAGTCCAAGATCTTGTGCCTTTCCAGAGCTGAGAGCGAGATGCTGGGTTGCACTGGGAATCCCCATTGGTTTAAAAAAGAGCTGGTCGAACAAAAGTTGGTTTATTTGGGGGGGGAGGTTTCATTTTCATTTTGTTGAACGTTTTCAACAAGAAAAATGTTTCATTGAGGGGTGAGGTGGGGAAAACCCCCTTTTTTACCCCCTGAAAAAGGGGGGGGGAGTTTGAAAAGAAAGTAGGGGAAATCCTAACCTATCCCACCCCACTACACTTCAAAGTTTTCTATTGGCAAAAAGAAACTTCAACCAAAATAACAACTTTTCATTTGTTTTGGCCAAAAAGCCATTTTTCATCCAGAGAAAACTTCTCCATAGCCCTCGTGAGCAGCTGTATTTAAAGCTGCCGTTTCTAGCCCTGTAAACTTGCAAGAGATCAAGTTTGGCATCCTGAGGATGGGTGTCAGTCCTCAGCAGCGAATGCTCTTGCCGGGCATGGGGAGAGGCTTTCTTCTCAGGAGCAGTCACTAGGTGTCTCAGAGCTTCTGAGGCGGCTTCCTGTAGAGGACTTATTAGGGAGCCTGAGAGGGAAGCTGGGGACCTGAGACTCAAAACCTAACACCCTCGCCACTTCCTGCGGTGAGGAGGCCCCTGGTTCGAGGACTCGCCGTGGCACCCTGTGGGGAAGCATATGAGCCTTGCTTCTTGGCCTCGAGGTAGGGTGACCAGATGTCCCGATTTTATAGGGACAGTCCTGTTGTTTGGGGATTTTTCTTATATAGGTGCCTATTAGCTCCCACACTCTGTCCCAATTTTTCATACTTGCTATCTGGTCACCCTACCTCGAGGTCTTCTGGTGCTGCTAACTAGGGTGACGCTGAGATGGAGGCCATGACTCGGAGTCCCCTGAACTGACTTCAGCCTTCTCTGGACCTCTGCCTTGGCCCTGGGGCCTCTCACATTAGGGAGCCTGTTAACAAAGGTCTGATGCCCAGGAGTGCTGGGAAGAGACTGCTCATGATCATCTAGCCCCAGTCCCATAAAATGGGTCAGGGTTACAAAAGGCTAATGCCCCACTCTTCATCCAATGACTCCTGGTACAGGGGTGACTGGCTGCAGCTTGTTGTGTCTTCCCCTCCTCGCGCAAAGGCCTCATGTGGTAGTGTCAGCATTCCTTCCCCACTCTGAACTCTAGGGTACAGATGTGGGGACCTGCATGAAAGACCCCCCCCCCAAGCTTATTTCTACCAGCTTAGGTTAAAAACTTCCCCAAGGCACAAATTCTTCCTTGTCCTTGGACGGTATCACTGCCACCACCAAGTGAATTAGACAAAGATTCAGGAAAAGGACCACTTGGAGTTCCTGTTTCCCCAAAATATCCCCCCAAGCCCCTTCACCCCCTTTCCCGGGGAGGCTTGAGAATAATATACCAACCAAATAGGTAAACAAGGTGAGCACAGACCAGACCCTTGGGTTTTTAGGACACTAAAAACCCATCAGGTTCTTAAAAGCAGAACTTTATAATAAAGAAAAAAAAGTAAAAGAAGCACCTCTGTAAAATCAGGATGGAAGGTAGTTTTACAGGGTAATAAGATTTAAAACATAGAGGATTCCCCTCTAGGCAAAACTTTAAAGTTACAAAACACAGGAATAAACCTCCCTCTAGCATAGGGGAAAAGTCACAAGCTAAAACAAAAGATAATTTAATGCATTTCCTTGCTTTACTTACAATTTTTGTAATCTTAGATGCTTATTTCAGGTAGGGTTTTAGGAGAGGCTTTTTCCTGTCTGGTCATAGAATATCAGGGTTGGAAGGGACCTCAGGAGGTCATCTAGTCCAACCCTCCCTCTCAAAGCAGGACCAATCCCCAACTAAATCATCCCAGCCAGAAAGCACAACAAAGAGAGCACAAACCAAACCTCCCCCCACAGATTTGAAAGGATCTTCTTCCCTTATTGGTCAGGTGCCAACCCGATTATTTGAGCTTTTTAACCCCTTACAGGTAAAGGAGGGATTTTATGCTACCCTTAGCTGTGTGTTTATGACAGGTATGCACGGAGGGTACCAGGCCTGCTTTGCTGGTGCCCCGGTTAGCTTCCCGCAATGCGCTGCTGCCTCCCCTGTGAAGCTGCCCGTTGGCAAGAGGCTCTCTGACCAGCCGCGAGGGAGCCAGGCCTTGGGGAGTGGCAGAGAGAGCAGGCTGCGATGAGAGGGGCCTAGCAACAGCCAGGCTGTGCAGCTCTGTGACCCAAAACTCACAGGCCCTGCAGCCCAGCTCCCCGAGGAAGCGTTGTCCCTAATGTCAGTGCTGCCAATCTAACCCATTCAGCTAGGCTGGCTCCGTGCAGGGAGCGTCAGCACCAGATGCAATGTGGTTTCCTGTTTGTCAAACAGGTCAAAGGCTGCTTTTGGTGTCTGTAGGCCCCAAGTATTCTCTTCCCTAAACAGGGCCTCAGGGGGGCAGAGCTGTACAGTGGGGACTGTTGTATCATTAAAAATTAATTGAGGTCATCCAGCTGGGCACATTAAGCATTAATGGCTCTTGAGTTGCTCAAGTGATTCATCCTTGCCCGCAGGGTACACTAACCAGCGGGCCCATCTCATGCAGCTTAGTGGCCTGCGCCACAGTCCCACAGAGCAATACGGGGAATTCCACTGTGTTTCCAGACACTGCCTCACTGCATGAAACATAATTGCCCAAGAACTTCCTCATCCTAAATCCTATTAGCAGACTCGGATAGTCTCTCCGGCCTTGTTCACAATAGGGGTTGGGGCTGTGGGGAATGCAAGTTCCTTGCACTAGAGTTTGATGAAGCAGGACTTAGACACCCCTCCCCTTGCCCCAAGCTGACAGTGATGATGTTTAGCGCATATTTTTACAATAGGCGTACTAGCTATATACTTTACTTTTACAGATACCACTGCCTAGATCTAGCACTGCTTTCTCTAATACATACAGAAACTTTTTGGAGATGTATTTTATACACCCTGGGCTAGCGTAGGTGTTTGATATAGAAAAGGAATTGGAACCTATTGTATGATTAGAGGAACATAGTATGTCTGTCACGCACGATTGCACTCCTGAAGCTATTCCATCAGTTAGGAGGATGCAGAGTAAAGTCAGATGTGGAGGCGGCCATCGGGGAAGAGAGAGGAAAGTACTCCTGTTTATATGGGAGTCTGTTCCTCCCCACTCCCCTTCCTTCCCAGGCTCTTGAGACCAACTTTATTTAAGTGGAAAAATAGAGCAGTGGCGAGAGAGAGCTTTGCTGGATGCGGTGTATCCGTTCGCATAGAAAACATGAACGAAGGAAGCTGCCCCACACTACTAAGCATTATCACCATTTAACACAAGAACTGAGGCACACGAAGGTCTGGGGGACAATTTTCAAATGTGGGTGCCTAAAGCTAGGCTCTTAAAACCTAACCAAGTGATCTGACTCCTCAGAGGGGCTGAGCACCTGTACCTCACATTAAAGTCCGTGAGAGCTCAGTGCTTGTGAAAAACCAGGGCTGCGATTTGCACAAGTGACAACTGATTTTTGGCAGCCCAACTGGAAACGCCTTAATGAGGCCTGATATTCAGAAAGAGTTTGAACGCCTTGCGACAGAAGGACAATATCCCAAACAAACCTTATGGAATTAGGATAAACTGCACTGAATTAAGTCAAACCTTACTGAACTAGGGTTAATACCGTTGGGCTCCATTTGATTAACAACACAGTTGTGTACGTGTTGTGTCATTGTATGTTCCCTCTCGAGAGGGCGGGGTGCTAATGAATTTCCTCCATTATCAGCTCTTTGAAGCCACCCCCACTCCCACCCCGGCAGTGTGCATGTACCAGTTCAAGCCAGTCTCCAGGCGCCACCACGGCCAAAGAAAGGATGTTTGGAGAAACAGCCTGGTTTTAAAGTGACTCAGGGGCTTCTTCCTGATCCGGGGAGTAACAATGATCAGCTGGGTCCCAAGGACACGTTTGGCGGCGGCTCCCTATTCCCCTGCTTTGTCGCAGTCTCAGAAGTTCTTGCTAATCCATGCCCACTTACTTCGGACTGCAGGCGAGCAGCACTCGGCACCCGCTGAAGAGAGGCGGGGGAGTGGGTGGCCTCAGACCGGCCTGTGGGGATTGAAAACGGCCCTTGGTTCCTCAGTGAGGGGCTGGGGTAAGGGGGCATGAGCAGAACCAGCACTGGCACTGGCCAGAACAGGCTGCCGCTTCCAGGTCATTGTGCCCCATTAATGCAGGGCGCCCACTGGCAACAGGCCAAAAAGAACCGATGCATCAGGGGAGGCACGAGGGCGAAGCGAGCGCCTTAGGAGTCAAGAGACCTGCTGTTGAAGGAGGTGGTGGAAAGGTGCTGGTTTTGTGGTTGAGACTCAGTCCTGGGGCCGACTCTGGCACTTGGGGGTACGTGTGGTTAACTTGCACCTATGGGGTGAGGGATGTTCACAAGTTGTTTGGTGTGAAAGGAGATCTTGTAGCAGCAGGTGGACCGGAGCCTGTAATTGCGCAGAACCTAATTAGGAGATGCCTGAGCCAGCCCTGAACAATAGCTCTGGAAACCCTGGGGTTTAATTAGGAAACTGGTGCATTTTTCTGCAGTTGTCTGATCAAAACGAAATTGAACAAATGATCGGGGATCTAACCTGTGAACCGGAGCTGCCTTTTTGGGTCTATTAAAACCAGTTGAAGCTGAACCAGCAAGGCTTATTTAGCCCTAAGGGAGTCTCTGTATACTTCAACCTCCTCCTATATTGTAACAGGAATAGTCTTCCCCTTGTCTTTTATGTAAAGTGGTGGTGGTATGCGCTGCTGCATGGCTCTCTGGATCTACCCAGAGGGGACTATGCTTCAGGAGTGTGTGAAGTGACTCTGGTGTGCAAAGCATTTGGGGATTTCCTTGGGCTCAGAGGCCATTTGTGCAAATGTAATAAGTTGATTTGTATTCAGGGTAATCCAGACTGTTGTGTGACCTAGTGCAGGGAGCTTAACATAAAGGGATGCTATTCTGGGACGCTCGCCTTCTTCTGCCTTCCAGATGGAAGTGAAGGGAAGGTGCTTGTAAAGAAACACAATGAGGCTTAATCTGAGCTGCAGCTGTTTTGAGCTGCTGATACACGCAGTACGGTTGATTTCAGGATCCGATGAAAAGCTGAGAGGGGATAGGACAAAGAATAGTGGGGCAGAAAGTAACACAAAATGGAAGGGAAACAGAATGGACTTGTATGTGCCCCTGACTGGAGCCTCTGCGGTGCTGACCATTAGGTATCCCCACTGAGGACTGGATGTTGTGATTTCAGAACTCTCAGGTAGAAAATGCACCAGTCTAGTCTGCGCCTTCTGGTTTGTGATCAGGGAAGATAAGCTGGGATGAGTTGAGATGCTGGGATGATTTTTCTAAGTCTCTTTTTCACAAACCCCTCAGAGGTGTGTGTGTTTTTTCCTCTGCCTGATTATTTTGGCCACCCCATTAGGCCTAATGTTCGACACACCAATTTTGGTTCATTAATTTCCAGACCTGCATTTTCTTGTTTACCAACATGATCTCGGCACAGTCCTGGATTTATATCAGTGGGCCTTTTTGTTTGGACTAATTCAGTCTCTCTGTCTGGTTTTCTTGCAGCTGTATATAACATTCCTCACTTGAAAATAACTTGACTGCCTTTTCAAGGTTAATTCCCAAGCAGGCAAAAGTTATAGGCCTGATTGTCAAAACAGGGCCAAAGTCAGAGGTGAGTGCCACCCACTGCTTTAATTTACACATTCCTGTACATTCATTTTCCTGCTGTTCTGCTCTCTTCTGGCCCGTTGACATGAGAGCTAAACAACTTAGACTCAGTAGGCCTGATTCCCCATTCACAACTCCTGTAAATCAGGAGTGACTCCACTGAACACTGGATTTACACTATCTTAGAACTAGTATAAGTGAGAGGAGGGCTGATTCAGAGGCAATGTGTGAGGAGGGTGTACCTAACACCTCAGCCAGTGGGTGAGAGTCTAATTGAGTTGAAGGCCAACATCTTCCAACTTGGGTGCCTACATCCACTTTTAAGCATCTGGATACAAGGCCTGGTCCCAGGAGGCCTTGTATCCAGCTTCTATTGATTTTAGTTGGAGTCTGAGGAGTTCTGCATGGGAGTAATTCTGAATTTACAGCAGCTCAGACCTTTAGATTTACTTAAATGTGCTTCTGACTTTGGCCCTTACTGCCCCAGGATTGCCAGCCCCAAATATTCAGAAAACATCTGTCAGGCCTTGAAAAAACACGCAATTTTAAAAAATGGATGTTTTGGGTTCTCTTGTGTCTAGTTTGTAATATTTTAAGTAAGTCAAATTTCAAGCATTTCTTAGCAAACATGAGGGCTAGAAATGTACTTTCTGTGAAAGCTGAGATTCTCATGTAATCCCATGACACTTTAAGAAAACCACTAAACATCACAAGATTGATGATAGAATTGCAAGAGCTGGCAACCCTGGTATCCCAGGAAGAAATCTGATTTCTTGACCCACCACAGACTATAAAGGTGCTTGGGAACTATGGTGATGAGCCTGGTATAATGACCAATATACAGTAGAACCTCCGAGTTAGGAAGACCTCGGGAGTGGAGGTTGTTTGTAACTCTGAGGTGTTTGTAACCCTAAACAAAATGTTACGGTTGTTCTTTCAAAGTTTACAACTGAACATTGACTTAGTACAGCTTTGAAACTTCACCATGCAGAAGAAAAACGCTGCTTTTAACCATCTTAATTTAAATGAAACCAGCACAGAAACAGTTTCCTTACCTTGTCACATCTTTTTTTAAACTTTCCCTTTATTTTTTTTTAGTTTACATTTAACACTGCACTATACAGTATGGTTTTTTTTTGGTCTCTGCTATCAGATTGCATACCTCTGGTCCCAAATGAGGGGTGTGGTTGACTGGTCAGTTTGTAACTCTGAGGTTCCGCTGTAGAATAGAACATGTCCACATTGTCAAGGCCTCACCGGCATCTGGTTCTAATCATAGCATGTGTGTGTGAGCTCAGTGGCATATTGCACTCGGCTGGATTACAGCGTGACATCCCATGTCCCGTCATTTGGGAACCCAGAAGATGAGGTAAACCATAGAACTACTGTACATCCTCTTTCTAACTGTTCTCTTTAACCACATGGTGTCCTAATCTGGGAAGCCTAACACAAAGACACGCTTAGCATTGTATCAGTGATGTGAAAGAAAAGAGAAAATGATCACTAATAGCATTTTCAGATAACACAGATGGGGAAGTGGTAAACACTGAAAAGGACAGGTCACTGATACAGAGCGATCTGGATCACTTGGTAAGCCAGGGTCAAGCAAATGAGGGGTTTTAATACAGCCAAATGAAAAGTCATACATCCTAGGGGCAAAGAATGTCGGTTACGCTTATAGGATGGAGGCTCTAGCCGGCAAAGCAGTGACTCTGAAAAGGACTTGGGGGACATGGTGGATAGTCGGCTGAACGTGAGCTTGCGGTGTGATGCTGTGGTCAGAAGGGGTGCTCCAACCCTTGGATGTATAAGTGGGAACATGGAGTATGAGTAAGGTGTACGTAGTGGTGCTGTAGCCATGTCAATCCCAGGATATTCGAGAGACAAGGTGGGTGAGATAATATCTTTTATTGAACGAATTTCTGTTGGTGAGAGAGACAAGCTTTCAAGCCCCACAGAGCTCTCCTTCAGTGGGGCAGAAAGTAACTTGAACCTGAAGAAGAGCTCTGTGTAGTGCGAAAACTTGTCTCTCACGCCAACAGAAGTTGGTCCGTTCCCCACCTCCCACCAAAAAAAAAAAAAATTACCTCACTCATGTTGTCTGAGTAAGGAGGTTATATTCCCTCTGCATTTGGCACTAGTGTAATTGCTACTGCAATACTTTGTCCAGTACCGGTGACAATAACTTAAGAAGGATGTTGATAAGTTGGAGAAGATTCAGGGAAGAGCCATGAGAATAATTAAAGGACTAGAAAACATAAGTTTTAATGGTTGCTTCAAGAACTGAAAACAGTCAAGATGGTGCCCAGTTTTGCTGATTATCCCATTTTGCTGTAGTTCAGACTAAAATGTGGCTTCCTTTTGAAATCCTCCATTTACAGCTGATTCTTGTGATGTGGAAACTCTTCCACTGAGAACTGGACCAAGATTCATTTCCACTAGTCCACAAAATAACAGTCATTATCCACCTTAACTAGGTTAGATCCAGTGGCTTAAGAGCGTGCCTTTTATAGTGTTAGGAGATGATCATTGCTTATAGTAGAATATCTAAATGCGCCTTTATCCCAAAAGAATAGAGCTCAAAAATTTCCCTTTATTCGTAGTTGGGAGGTACAGTTCCTGAACACTTTCATTGCCTGCAACAATCTTTAATACTAGTCCACATCTCTAGAACAAAACCATTTTACCATGTAATGAAGTAGGCACCAATAGTTTAATGATTGTACACAAACAGCCAAGGGGGATGCTGTGTACACTGCCACTTGATTTGTAATCAGAAACTTAGTAATGTTGGAACTATTTTAAAACAAGCATCTCTTTGATGATATACCACTGTTTTGTGAACCATCTTGTCTGGTAACTCCCACACATTCATTTGAAAGAGCCGTTTGTTTTTTTAATTGGTTTTACATGTAAGATTTTAATTACACCATTTTTTTAGATAAGCTACAGCAACAGGTTTGCTGTATGTGTCTGGCGCATTGTTACTCCAGTTTTCTGCCTGTGTAACTACTCATCTCAGTGGAGATGTGCCAGCCTGAAACTGGGGTCTCACAGTGGTGAATTGGGCCCTTTGGATTTACATTTGTAGCAAGCCACACCCATGGGAACGGGGAATTACAGAGGGCATGGAATTCAGGCACAACAAAGAGGTGGAGCCCACATAGTGAGAGATGAAATTTGAGTGATTGTTCATTTAAAGGCTCAAGTCAATGGAAAGACTTCAGGTGAATCAGGCTCTAAATGCCCAATGCTGTGAGGTCCTGAGCTCCCTCAGCACTTAACTGAAGCCATAAACTTACCCTGAAGTCATCGGTAGGTGAAGGTGCTCGGCATCTAACAGCACAGGACCTCTGTTGACTTACATATGATCTTCTCTTGCAATAGTTCAGGACTGGGTCCCAGATTGGGTCTAAATTCCTTAGTCTGGATGGGCTCAGTAGATTGGTACCAGGTCCAACAAGATAAGAAATTCTTCTCTCCCAGTAACATGCATGAAGACTACTCAACTTTCTATTATATTTGATCTGTTGGGGCACAGAGGATTTCTTCTAAAGGGCTTATTCTTTTCAGCAAGGGCTGTTTTTGTTCACTAGGTTCATCATACTTGTGTGCCCAAAATTGCAACAGAAAATATGTTCTTTTAAAAAAGGTCTTTTGCAGAGAGACTGGTGGAATAGATCAGCGGTTCTCAAACTACTGTACTGGTGACCCCTTTCACATAGCAAGCCTCTGTGTGCAACCCCCCCCTTATAAATTTAAAACACTTGCTTATATATTTAACACCATTATAAATGCTGGAGGCAGAGTGGGGTTTGGGGTGGAGGTTGACAGCTTGTGACCCCCCATGTAATAACCTCATGACCCCCTGAGGGGCCCGACTCCCAGTTTGAGAACCCCTGGAATAGATGAAATACCAGTAGTATTAGGTGTGTGTTTTATGGACTTTTCAAGCTGTAAAACACACAATGTTATCTTCTGGGCGGACCTCTTGGACCCAAGAATCGTGGTCACTGCACTCATGAACGCTTGGAAAGGCTTCTTGAAGGATGGACCTATGCATAGAAATAAAAAATTGTCCCGCTATTCCAAAAGCTGCATGTTCGATATAAAAGCCTGATACTAGCTTAATTATAAACCCCTGCTCTTTCTGCAGTCTTTCAAATTCCTGCTGATAAGGCAGGAATCCTTGGCAGCAGGTAAAATGGGATTTAAAGGTGGAATTAGCACAACAGAGGAAGATACTTTTTGCAGGATTCAAGAAAGGTTCTTCCCTCCCCCACTTTAAGTCTCCGCTAGGGTGACCAGATGAAACGGACAAAATCTCGGGACACGAGGGGGAAGCAAAAAAAAAACAAAAACAAAAAAACGGCCAGAGTGGAGTTGCCGCAGCAAATATTGAGACAAATGGCATCCCGACTGTGCATCGGTTGGGACATGGGACAAAGAACTAAAAATCGGGACAGTCCCAATTTTATCGGGACATCTGGTCACCCTAGTCTTCGCTGTGTTTGCTGTTCATTTGTCCAAATAGCTTTTGAGGGGGATGTGAGTACAGCTTGCAGGACTGGGCCTGAGATGAACCGTTTGCAAAGGTTACATACAAACGTATTTATCAAGTACTGTGGAGTGAGTGGTTCAGAGTATTCTTGGCCTTTGAGACATTTCAGTCTTGCCACTTTATGGAAAGGTGAAAAATAGATCCATAGGCCTGGTCTGCACTACGAGTTTATGTCGGATTTAGCAGCGTTAAATTGAATTAACCCTGCTAATTCGAACACAACGAAGCCATTTTTTCGACATAAAAGGCTCTTAAAACCGGTTTGTGTACTCCTCCCCAACGAGGGGAGTAGTGCTGAAATCGACATCGCCGTTTCGAATTAGGGTTAGTGTGGGTGCAATTCGAAGGTATTGGCCTCCGGGAGCTATCCCACAGTGCACCATTGTGACTGCTCTGGACAGCACTCTGAACTCGGATTCACTGGCCAGGTGTACAGGAAAAGCCCTGGGAACTTTTGAATCTCATTTCCTGTTTGGCCAGGCAAGCTCATCAGCGCAGGTGACCATGCAGTCCCAGAATCAAAAAAGAGCTCCAGCATGGACTGAACAGGAGGTACTGGATCTGATCGCTGTATGGGGAGAGGAATCCGTGCTATCAGAACTCCGTTCCAAAAGACGAAATGCCAAAACATTTCAAAAAATCTCTGAGGCCATGAGGGACAGAGGCTACGGCAGGGACGCAACACAGTGCCACGTGAAACTTAAGGAGCTCAGACAAGCGTACCAGAAAACCAAAGAATCAAACGGACGCTCCGGGACAGAGCCCCAGACATGCCACTTGTACGCTGAGCTGCATGCAATTCTAGGGGGGGCCGCCACCACTACCCCACCCCTGTCCGTGGACTCTGATGATGGGGTACTCTCCACCATCCCGAAGGATTTTGCAGACAGGGAAGATGAGGACAAGCTTGAGGACAGCACACCGTTCTCCCCGACAGCCAGGATCTTTTTATCACCCTGACTGAAATACCTTCTCAACTCAATGAAGCCAGAGAAGGGACCTCTGGTGAGTGTACCTTTTTAAATATAATACATGTTATAAAAACAAGCATTTTTTAATTATTAAGTAGCCCTGAGGACTTGGGATGCATTCATGGCCAGTACTGCTACTGGAAAAGTCGGTTAACATGTCTGAGGATGGAGCAGAAATCCTCTAGGGACATCTCCATGAAGCTCTCCTGGAGGTACTCTAAAAGCCTTTGCAGAAGGTTTCTGGGGAGAGCAGCCTTATTCCATCCTCCATGGTAGGACACTTTACCATGCCATGCTAGTAGCAAGTAATCTGGTATCATTGCATGACAAAGCCTGGCAGCGTATGGTCCCGGTGTTTGCTGGCATTCAAGCAATATCCGTTCTTTATCTCTCTGTGTTATCCTCAGGAGAGTGATATCCTTCATGGTAATCTGGTTGAAATAGGGGAATTTAATTAAGGGGACATTCAGAGGTGGCTGTTCCTACTGGGCTGTTTGCCTGTGGCTGAAAAGAAATCCTCCCCACAGTTAGCCACGTGGTGGGAGAGGGGGGTCATTGGTGCTGAGCAGCTCGCATTTGCCTAGCAGGGATCTTCCCTGATACCAGCCACGCGGTGGGGTGAGGGGTAAAGCAATCATCCCAGAGAATTGGATTTGAGGGTGGGGGTTAGTTTGGTTTCTGCTGCTGCACGTTAACAGGAAAACCGCAGCACTAAATGGCCAACTCAATGTGCTTTGCTTGGTATGGGAGAGGAGGGTGCTGCTGTTATGAAGGTTGCAGAAGCCAAAAGACTATGGCTTACCATGGCCGCCTGCAAGCCGAATTCTGTTGCCCGGCACTGCGTGTGTGACCTCTATTACCAAAGCCGCAGGCACTCAATATAAGATGCAAAATGCAACCTTGTACCAAAATCACATGTGCTATGTAATGTAAATAGTGTTGTTCACCGTGAAAGAGTATAGCCATTGTTCTGTAAAATGTATCTTTTTTTAAAATATTTCACTCCCTTTTTTTCCTCCAGCAGCTGCAAATGTTTTCAAGCCTCCCTCCTCCGTCCCAAAGGCTATCTCAGATAAGGCAGCAAAAAAAAAAACGCATGCGCGATGAAATGTTCTCTGAGCTCATGCAGTCGTCCGGCACAGACAGAGCTCGGCAGAATGTGTGGAGGGATACAGTAGCAGAGTACAGGACAGTGGCTGATGAACGTGAGGAGAGGTGGCGTCAGGAAGATCAGAGGAGGCATGAGGCAACGCTGGGGCTACTGTGGGATCAAACGGACATGCTCCGGCGTCTAGTGGAGGTTCATGAATGGCAGCAGGATCACAGACTGCTGCTGCAGCCCCTGTTTAACCTCCCTCCATCCTCCCCAAGTTCCATGGCCTCCTCACCCAGATGCCCAAGAACGCGGGGGAGAGGCTCCAGGCACCCAACCACTCCACCCCAGTGGACAGCCCAAGCAACAGAAGGCTGGCATTCAACAAGTTTTAAAGTGGCCTTTTCTTTCCCTCCTCCCACACCCCACCCAGGCTACCTTGTGAGTTATCTCCCTATTTTTATAATCAATTAATAAAGAATACATGTTTTTTAAATGATAATGACTTTATTTCCTTTGCAAGCAAGCTGTGATCTAAGGGGGGAGGGCGGATGGCTTATAGGGAATTTAGAGGCAACCAAGGGGGCAGATTTTCATCAAGGAGAAACAAACAGAAGTGTCACACAGTACCCTGGCCAGTCATGAAATTGGTTTTCAAAGCTTCTCTGATGCACAGCGCTTCCTGCTCTGTTCTTCTAACCACCCTGGTGTCTGTCTGCGCGTATTCAGTGGCCTGG